>NC_080555.1:616000-924000 GCF_028640845.1 Ahaetulla prasina | reverse complement strand
GACGTCAGGGGCCAGCTGGTGACGTCGCTTTAAAGGTCCCGCGTCACGCCGCTGCCATTCAAGGGCTGGGCTGGAGCTCCCATCGTCCCCTGCCCAACGTGCCCCTCACTACAGGGCCCATTTACCCCAGCCTAACCGTCTGGCTTGACCTAGTAAAATACAACTTGCCTTGGTGCACCATGCGTCCCCCTCCTAATGGGTCCCTTGGACAACAATCCCCATCATCCTGAGCTAACGCACTTGGTGCTTATTTGGGGAAGTGCATAAGAGCACAAACGTGCCTACCGTTCCTGTCCTATTGTTTCCTTTCATTATATCCAATTAATATAGTTATTACGTACTTATGCTCATATATATGCTTATATATGATATAGTTATTTTCATGCTTATGCTTATATATACTGTGTGACAAAATAAATGAAATAAAATAAAGTTTGGGGGCAAAGTCCAGCTCTGCACGCCTGCAAGGACAGGGATCCTTTGGGCTGGTGGGGGAATGATGGGAGCTGTAGTCCAGCCCAAAGCTCTCGTGTCCAGTCCTCAGATTGTGGCCACTGCTGCCAAAGGCTCTGTCGGAAGGCCCTGCGGCATGGCCCTATCTGCTTTCTGTCCAGTTGCACCAGCAAACAAGATCCAGATGGACACCCCGCCCCAAACATGGGGGAGGGAGAAATTCGTTGCCAGGCTTTTTGCACATGCTCAGGAGCACTGTCCAAACTTCTCATCCCACCAGACCTGCTTGGGTCCTCCTTGCATAGCAGCGGGGGAGGAAAATAGATCCCCCCCCCCAGAGGGACCATCTCCGTCTTCTTCCCTCTCTTCTGCAGGGATGGCAAGAAACGTGATCCCGTATTGCAGCCCCACCTTCTGAAGTATTCATGATATTTCCAGGGGCAGCTCGGAGGAGCCGGAGCAGCTCAGCAGCGCGGACCAGTTTCCCTGGCGTGGCCTGGAGCCAAGGCCAACTAGCAGCCCCCTGGCTCTTCGGAAGGGGAAGGAACGGCCTTTGGGGTGCCTTGTCGATCGGAGTGGATCCCTGGCTCGCTCTAACAAGAACCATCCCTTTCCTTGCAAGGCCAGCCTTGTTTCTCGCAGCACGGCTCCCGTTTCTTTGAATCTTGAGCCTCGGACTCAGATTTTCCCTCTGTCTGCTGGAAAACTTTTGAACCAGGTTGGTGCCAAGCAGATTTAACAGATTAACAGAGTTGGAAGGGATCTTGTAGGTCATCAAGTCCAACCCCCCGCCCAAGCAGGAGACCCTACACCATTTCTGACCGATGGCAGCCCAGTCTCTTCTTGAAAGCCTCCAGGGACGAAGCTCCCACAACTTCTGAAGGCAACTTCTGTTCTACCGGTTGATTGTTCTCACCGTCAGAAAATTTCTCCTTATTTCCAGGTTGAACCTCTCCTGGACCAGTTTCCATCCATTGTTCCTTGTCTGGCCTTCAGGTGCTTTGGGAAATAGCAGACCAAGCACTATCCAGGCTATGGAAAGTCCCACGATGGAGCCCTTTGTGGACGTGGACCAAGGCATCTGCCTCACCTTCCTCTCCCTGATGGGTCTCTTCCTGCTGGCCATGATGGTGAGGTGCGCCAAGCTGATCGTGGACCCCTACACGGCCATCCCCACCTCCACCTGGCAGGAGGAACCCGTGGACTGACCGCCTGACAGTCACGGAAAGGACTGGTGAGAGTCCAGTAAGGTGGAAAAGAAATTGCGATCTCAAATCTTACAAATCTCTCTTGGGTTTGGGGTTAGACTAGAAGATCTCCAAGGTTCCTTCCAACTCTTGTTATTCTGTTTATCGTTGCTCCGTTCGGTCTGCAGGAAACACAGGGCCAAGTTGATAGATTGGGGACTGTTGTTCACACGCAACCTCCTTTTCCAACGGGGAAAGTTGGTCACCTGAAAGACTTAGGTGGGGTTTGTCCCTGATAATCCAAAATTGACCAGGAATTCTGCTTTCTCTGCTGTCTTTGACTTCCTCAACGGAGGCAGACATTTGGGCTCCATCGTCTGCTTGTAACCCCACGCACCCAAAATATATGAGTTTCTGCTTCCTGGTCGTCTCCTGAGTCATGATTTCATCCAGGAAGACTCAGTTGGCTTTTTTGGCTAGACCGAAGGCTCCTGGTAATCTTCTCCAAGGGCACCATCGTTTAATAGCGCAGCCTTCTTTCCTTTGTTCACAGCCACACGGGAAGGTCCAAGGTTTAACCTTCTTGGCCATTTTTGGGGGCTGCAAGAGGCTGGGCAAAAGGGGGCAGGTGATTAGCAGGGAATTTGTTAAAAGGTGTGGCTTCTTTTCTCTGTCTGTGTCCAAGTTTAGGGTGGAGAGAGAGAGACCCACCTCTGCTTGCAAAATGCAAAAGCAAAACAATAAACTATTTTTTTCCCTCCAGTGCTCTATTTCTGTTTCATTCTGAGAAGCGGCCTCTGCAGCGCCAGCTGCCTCCTTTCCCTTTGAATACCCTTTTTCATTGATAACCGGGATTTTATTTGTAATTTATTCCATCTGCATATTCATTGGCTCTCCCCCTGGACTTTTCTCTCCCGTTTATTTGGGCGTCCTATAACCCCAAAGGACACTCTGAGCTGCATTAACTCCTCCTCGGCCAGGGAAGCCAAACAAACAGCTCTGCCGAACTTAAAATGTAAAACTTTCCTTTATTGAAAAGCAAAGCGGTTGGCATTTAAAACAAACAAGCAAAAAAAAACAAAAGAAAACAAAAGAAAAGAACTGAGCATGCGCACTGCTTCTAATTACTGAAGGGCGGGGCCTCTCCGTTCTTTCATTCTTTCGCAAGCAAGGGCTCGGCAGTGCGGCTGCGCGCCGCCCGCGGGGCCTCTCCCCCCTCCCAATGGCGCATGCGCACACCTTCACCCGCCCTCGTCGGGGCACGAGCGACGCCCCGCCCCCGGAAGCACGTTGAATGGATTTCCTGTCCTGCCTAAACTGCCCCCCTCCAGCCCCCCCAGCGAAGCCGAATTGGGTTCCAGGCAAAATAAGCCCCCCCTCCTCTCCCGCCCCCCGGGGGGAGAAGGTGAGTTGGGGAGGGGGTGGGGTGGGGTGGGGGGCTGCAAGGGGGGCGGGGGGGGCTGCTTTGAAAGGGGAGGGGGGCCAGAATGCAGAGGAGGGGGTAAAATGGGGAGCAGGGAGGAGTGAGCAAATTCAGGGGTGCCCCACTTAGCCCTGTTCCTCTGGTCTTGGACTACAACGCCCATTGGGCTCAGCCTGCATGGGCACAGCCATCCATCCCAGGGACAGACCTGGCATTTAACTAACCCTGATTCATCATAATCTCGGTTAAAGGCGGGCTGTGGCTTTGGGGGGGGGGGTGTTGCAAAGCCCAAGGGAAGGTGGGACATATTTACAGCCGAAGCCCCCCCCCCCAAACTGGAGGGTCCCTCTTGGTGGGGAGGGGGGTGTCTCTTCTCAACAGAGAACCCAACATCCCTGCATTTGTGCAAAAGAAAAAAAAAATCATATTAAAAAAGGTACCTTGATCTGTTTTTCCCTGCCACTTTTCCCATACGAAAAGCAAAAATCAAATCAAACTTAACAATTTGTAGCATTTATATCTCCCACCTGCAACCCTGGATGCTTCAATCTCACCTGTCCAGCCAAATACCATTCACTCATCACGAAATCTGCAGAACGGTAAAACCTGCAAACTTGAAATTGGGCACGTATATTCCTCTTGTCTTCTAGGTCCTCGCTAACAAAGGATTTTTCAAAATGACCATCAGATCATGAGTATTTCATATACAGTATTATATTAACACGCCCTGATGCTAAGGAGCTAGACATTCTACTCCCCCTCCCCACCTGAAAAGAACTCTGTTCCAACTGCCACTTGCCTCACATTCCGTTACTGGCAGACGTTTGACTCCTTCACTCAGGAGTGGTCTGGTAGTACTAAACATCTAGTACTAAACGTCCCTACCTCACCAAAATGTCTACGCCTTCCACCTGTGGAACTGCTTCCAAACTCAAAGCAGCGGGAGAGATATTCCCTCATGAGTTTCCATCACCGACCACCACCGATCTAAGGGATTGTGAACCGAATTTCTCCAGCATAGCGTCCCAGCCCCAAATCACTTCTTACACTGACCTCCTCAGGTCAGATGAATCTGGTCCTTCTCCTGTAACATCAGTTAAAGGGAAAAGAGGGAAAAAACGCAGGAAAAGATTTACAGATGCGATTAGGAAAAAACAAGTAAGGGAAGCTGCAAAAAAGTATCGTCAAAGTCATCCCAAAGTCAATAGAAAGGCTGTAAGAAAGTATGCCTCTAAGAACCCCTACGTTAATCGGGCAGCTACAGCTAAATACAAGGAAAAGATATCACGGATCAGATCAATACCTTGGACTGATAAGTATTTGTCCGGTTTTAAATTTGAACCCCAGATTGATTACTCCAGGGAAAAGGTTGTTAATCTCGGACCTCGGTTATCCTGTGCCTGCTGCCGTGCCCTGAAGGGGCAGGATGAGACTCCCGGGATGTGCTGCAGTGGCGGTAAAGTCCAGCTCCCTCCCCTAAATCCTTACACAGCCTTCTCACCCACCAGCATCCAATGGCAGACCACTTTCTTTCCGCATCCAAATGACGTCTTCTGGAACCAGAGAGGTGAAGGAGGGAAATTTTATGCCAACGTTCGAAGTGCAGGAGCAGGTCTACCACAGGATAGGGAGTATCATGGTGGGCCCTCAGGAGCAAGCTTTCATTTCTCCAGATATGGTTTGTTGGTGGTGATGACAATGAGAGGGACATTCCGTTGTGGAATCTACCCAGGCATGAATCCTGAACTGGTTAATTTTCAAGCTTTTATGTGTCAATGTATCAAGCCCGATCACACAGTTTCGTAGTGAAGCACGGGTATCCAGCTAGTTTTATATGTTGTTGTTTATTATTGTTTGTATGTTTTTGTGTACATGTCTTATCTTTCCACCTTCTCTTAAAGGTGCTCAGATTAAAAACCCAACCGTGTCCTGTTTGTGGAAAAACCATGGCGGAAATAGAAATTGCTCTAGTGGTTAAGGAACCAGGCTAGAAATCAGGAGAGCATGAGTTCTAGTTCTGCCTTAGGCACGAAAGCCAGCTGGCTGACTTTGGGCCAGTCACTCCTCTCAGCCCAGCCTACCTCACAGGGTTGTTATGGTAGGGAAGAAGGAAGAAGTATTAGGTCCGTTCTCCACCTTCGGTTGTTTATAAAAATAAAGGCAGGATATATATTAAAACTAAGTGGAAAAATTAAAAGGGATAGAGGATAGTTGATGATTGTAAGAACACTTAGTAGTAAATAAGTGAGTTCAGACAGGAGGGACTGAGGATGAGGTCTGTCTTCCTAGCCCCTATTTTTCTTTCTAACAGCTTCCAGCTAAACAAATATTGCAGTTAAGATCTAAGTTTGAACTTATTCTTGTATTCCTAAATTTCTCCAGTGCACAGACTTTGTGTATTAGCTTTTGTGGCACGTAAATTCTTCTCAGACATTGGCAAAATCTGTGCCTTATCAGAGAATTAGAATAGAATAGAATAGAATAGAATAGAATAGAATAGAATAGAATAGAATTGAATTGAATTGAATAGAATTGAATTGAATTGAATTGAATTGAATTGAATTGAATTTTTTATTGGCCAAGTGTGATTGGACACACAAGGAATTTGTCTTGGTGCATACGCTCTCAGTGTACATAAAAGAAAAGATACCTTCATCAAGGTACAACATTTACAACACTTAGTGATAGTCATAGGGTACAAATAAGCAATCAGGAAACAATATCAGTGTAAATCGTAAGGATACAAGCAACAAGGTTACAGTCATAAGTGGGAGGAGATGGGTGATGGGAATGATGAGAAGATTAATAGTAGTACAGATTTAGTAAATAGTTTGACAGTGTTGAGGGAATTATTTGTTTAGCAGAGTGATGGCGTTTGGGAAAAAAGTCTAGTTGTTCTGGTGTGCAGTCCTCTATAGCGTCGTTTTGAGGGTAGGAGTTGAAACAGTTTATGTCCAGGATGCGAGGGGTCTGTAAATATTTTCACAGCCTTCTCTTTGATTTGTGCAATATACAGGTCCTCGATGGAAGGCAGATTGGTAGCCATGGTTTTTTCTGTAGTTCTAATGAACCTCTGAAGTCTGTGTCTGTCTTGTCGGGTTGCAGAACCGAACCAGACAGTTATAGAGGTGCAAATGACAGACTCAATCATTCCTCTGTAGAACTGGATCAGCAGCTCCTTGGGCAGTTTGAGCTTTCTGAGTTGGCGCAGAAAGAACATTCTTTGCTGTCCTTTTTTGATGAAGTTTTTGATGTTAGCTGTCCATTTTAGATCTTGCGAAATGGTAGAACCTAGAAATGTGAAGGTTTCTACTGTTGACACTGTATTGTCTAGTGTTGTGAGAGGTGGAAGTATGGAAGGGTTTCTCCTAAAGTCTACCACCATTTCTACTGTTTTGAGTGTGTTCAGTTCCAGATTGTTTCGGTCGCAACACGAGGCTAGTCGTAATCAGAGACTAGAAGGAAATAAGAAAAAAAAACCCGCAGCTGGGACAGAAGGGTGTTTCAGCCGCCACGTGTCATTTGCTCTTCTTCTCTGAACTGTTTTAGGTTCGGCTGCCATGGCAGAGTCAGAAGACATTTTAGAGCTCCAGCGGGAGGTGATGGAGGAAATGGGCATCTCCCTGGAGGACCTCAAGCAGCTGATCGAAGAGGAGCTGGAGAAATCGGAGTACGTCAAGCAGCGGAAAGAGGAGCTGGAGCGCCTGGAGGAGTCCGTCAAACAGAAGGAGGCGGAAGTGGCTCATGTCGACCAGCTCCTTGAAAACGCCGTGAAGTAAGCAAAACGCCTTGGCCTCTCGTTGAAGCTTTACGTTTCTAAAAAAGCTAGCAATTCACAGGATAAAGTACGCAGGCGGTCCTCGAGATACAGCCATAACGGAGCCTGCTCATCGAGGCCCTAAGTAGTGACCAGTAGTGGGTTTCAATTTAGTTTGCTACTGTTGTGACCCAGGCTCAAGTAGGCAGTAGGAAACTCAGTCAGTGTAAAAACAAACTTTGTTTTGCAAAGGAAAGCTGGCTGGGGAACTCTGGGAGTTGAAGTCCACAAGTCTTAAAGTTGCCAAGGTTGGAGACGCCTGTGCGAGGAAGCTTAGCCGAGCCCTCACTTCCTGGTTCTGTCTTAATCAGATTTACTTCCCTTTACCTCCCAGGGCAGTGGATAAATGCGAAGTGTTGGTCAAAGACATCTACATCAATCTGGGCCTGGAATACCGAGAGACGGACTCGGATTCGGAGAACGGCTCCTGCAAACCCATGGAAGTCATCGAAATTCCCGACGAGGATGACGATGACGTCATGAGTGTGGACTCAGGTTGGACGGCGGTGGGATCAGCCAACTTCTCCCTGGCTTTTTATCCATCAGTTATTATCTAACTAGGATCGTTTAAAATCATGCTTTGATACTAACTGGGATCGTTTAAAATCATGCTTTGATTCTTTTAAACTAGGATCGTTTAAAATCATATTTGATTCATTTTGGCTGTACTTAATTTTGTATTTCCTTTCCGTTGTAGCAGATCCGAATAACAAAATTGCAAAGGACCAGACGCTGGTAAGTTTGTGGGACCAGAAGGGGAAATGGCAGCTTATTAACCTTGCTAGGAAGTTAGAAAAAAATAACCTAGTTAGAAACCTAGTTTCCCAGTTAAACAGATTTTCCTTTGCTTTTCCCACCTGCAGCTCCGAGAGGCCATGGCTGCCATGCGGAAGTCCGCTCAAGACGTTCAGAAGTTCATGGATGCCGTTAACAAGAAGTCGGGCAGCCTGGATTCCCAGAGAGGTGTGTGTGGTACACAATTGTCTTGGCAGGTGGGGGTGAAGAAGAGCAGTCTTGGGGCCTTTTTGATATCCAGATATCCTTGGGAAAGAAGGCGGTTTAAAACAGACCCCGAGAATAAGTAGACACAACGTAGGATAAAGTATGTTTTTCCGTGGCTCTCAATGGGGAACACAGCAACAGAATTAGGCCCCATCCTGCAAAATCCTAATTCTGAAGGGAGGGTGTTGCCGCGTCGTCTTCTTCCACCAGTTTCTAACGTACTTTTGAAATCATGAGGACTAGCAGCCAACGGATAAAATAAATAGAAATTGTTCTAAAATTGGATCTGGGTCTTGTGGCACTTTTCTGTCTTCCCAAAATACATGGCGGTTGGTCGGTTGCTTGGCGTCCTGATTTCTTTTTTAATCTGATAGTTATTGGCAAAAGTTTGGTATAACAATAGAGTCAGCAGGCTAGGAACCAGGCGGCCGTGAGTTCTAGTCCTCCTTAGGCACAGCGCTAGTTGGGTGATCTTGGGCCAGTCCTTCTCTTTCAGCCCTGGGAAGCAAACAATGGCAAACCACTTCTAAAATATTGCCCGACCCCACCCCACCCCCTTTATTTTCCCCCAACAGGTTTACAGCAAGTCAGCCCGGGGTGTGAGCTCACCCAGGATGGCGACCTCACGATTGGTGATCGTATCCTGGGCAAGAAACGGACAAAGACTTGGCACAAGGGCACCTTAATTGCCATCCAGACAGTGGGTAAGGACCCCTCAGGCTGTCCCCGGGATCATTAGCGGGCCTGGCCATGCCTTGTACAGTTTGGAAAGACCCTCGCTCAGCCCAAGATTTGCAGCCAAACGGGATGCTAAATTTGGCAAGAATGTAAAAACTCTCTCTTGGAACTTGTTTGCAAGAAAGATGCAGAGGAAGGGAAGGGAAGGGAAAGGAAAGGAAAGGAAAAGGAGATAGAAAGGAAATAAGGAAGGAGAAAGGAAAGAAAGAAAAAGAATTTTTTTTTTGTTGGTTTAGTGTTAACCAGTTGTAATTTCCCCCCAGTATCAATCAGTAGCCTATGTTTATTTTCCTCTCTTATTTCAAAATTTCCAAAGATCTAAAATTGGAGCCTTTCTCCTGCCCATCTAATCGACGTGCCTCTGTTTATGGGGGTGGGGGAAGAAATTATATATTTTGAACAGCCTTCTCTCCAGCAAGCTATAGTTTGCTGTCTTGACCAGCTTTCTCCGATCGTCATGAGGACTAGAGCCTTGGTTTACATTCAAACTAAACGTCCCTCTCGCCTCCTCTAGGTCCTGGGAAGAAATACAAGGTTAAATTTGACAATAAAGGGAAGAGTTTGCTTTCGGGCAACCACATTGCTTACGACAGTCACCCGGTGCCCGAGAGGCTCAACGTCGGCAGCCGGGTGGTGGCCAAGTACAAAGACGGCAACCAGGTCTGGCTCTACGCGGGAATCGTGGCCGAGATGCCCAACGTGAAAAATAAGATGAGGTCAGGGCAACCCGCGGCTGGGTTTTAAAAAGAGGAGGAGGAGGAGGAGGAAAAAAATGTCAGCTTGTGAAAACTGGGAAGGATGAAGTTTTTATTTAGAATGAAGTTTTTATTTAGGATGAAGTTTTTATTTGGGGCTCCTTAACTAAAAAGGTCAGCAACATCCCTCCGTTTAGGAGAGCGAGCCAAGAAAAGTCGCAAGCAAAGACACATTTATTGCAAGAATTAATTTTTGGCTGGTATTCCAAGTTGGCTCCTGAGTGGTGTGGTGGCCTAGAGGGGGAGCTCTCGCCTCACAATTAGGAAGCTGTGAGTTCGATCCTAGGTAGAGGCAGGTATTTCTCTCTCTGGGCACACAGAGAATATTATCTGCTGAAGAAAACTCCGCATTGGCGACAGGAAGGGGATCCGGCCAGTAAACGCTCAGCTCCATTCAGTTGCCCAGACTCCACCCCGCAAGGGATTATGGGGTCATTAAAAGAGGATGATGATTCTGAGTCGGCTCCTGCCCAGGGGTGAAATGTAAAATTATTTGTTACTACCGGTTCTGTGGCCGTGGCTTGGTGGTGCGGGGGTGTGTGTGTGTAATGTGACTGGGTGGGCGTGGCCAACTTTTTTTTTTTTACTTTTAAAAGCATTTTTTTCTACAACCTCTTCGGCTGAAGAGTTTGTAGAAAAAAATGCTTTTAAAAGGCTCTGACGATCCCATCTGAGCCATGCAATCATCAGAGGGTTTTTTTTTTTAACTTTTAAAAGCATTTTTTTGGCCGAAGGCTTTAAAAAAAACACCCTCTGATGATCACGCGGCTCAGCTGGGCATGGTGGGGGAGGGATTTTTGCTACCGGTTCTCCGAACCACCTGCTGCCATCGCTACCGGATCGGGTGATCCGGTCCGAACCGGGAGCATTTCACCCCTGCTCCTGTCTGTCTCCAGCATGTTCTTGAAGCGGGAAAATTGTTGTGTCTTTTGATTGCTTTTCCTTACTATGCTGCAAACAGGCTTGAACTGCTCCTCTCTGTCCCACTCGTAGGTTCCTGATCTTCTTTGATGACGGTTATGCCTCCTACGTCATTCAGCATGAGCTTTATCTCATCTGCAGGCCTCGTGAGTAGAACCTGCCCTCCTGAATTCGGCTTTGAGCAGAAACCAGAATTTTCTGGGTTGTGGGGTGGGTGGGTGGGCTCCCGTTGCCTCCATTTGAGTGTCTCTAGCATTGGTTTCTAGCTGCCGTCGTTGGTTAAACGAACCTGGCTCATTGACTTTTTGTTCAGTGCCATCGTAACTTTGAACAGTCACTGAGGGGAACTCCTGTTAAGTCGAGGGCTGCCGGGTAGGAATAACGGGCGTTTTGTCTCCCTTTGCCAAAATCAAGTCAAAAAATCCTGGGAGGACATTGAAGACGTCTCCTGTCGAGATTTTATCGAGGAATACGTCACCGCCTACCCCAACCGGCCCATGGTGCTCCTGAAGAGCGGCCAGCAGATCAAGACGGAGTGGGAGGGCACCTGGTGGAAATCGCGCGTCGAGGAAGTGGACGGAAGCCTGGTCAAGATCCTCTTCCTGGTAGGAGAGGCTCAGAGACCCCACTAAAGGACCAGACCCCCCACCCCCCGGTTTCTCTGCCACCTTCCCTCGGCTGCTGACCTCGGCTTCCAGCATGGCCAACATCCCTCTCTCTCTCTCTCTCTCTCTCTCTCTCTCTCTCTCTCTCTCTCTATCTGTGTCTCTGTGTCTCTATCTTTTTTGCCTCTCACTGTCTCTCTCTCTTTCTCTCCATCTCTCTCTCTTTCCCTCTCACTCTCCATCTCTTTTTCTCTCTGTCTCTGTTTATCTCTTTTGTCTCTCTCTTTCTCCCCATCTCGCTCTCTCTTTCTCTCTGTCTCTGTCACTCTCTCTCTTTCTCTCTGTCTGTCTCTCTCTCTGTCTCTTTCTGTCTGTCTGTCTGTCTGTCTGTCTGTCTGTCTCTTTCTGTCTCTGTCTCACTCTCTCGCTCTTTTTCTCTCTCTTTCTATCCTGTCTCCATCTATCCTTTTCTCTCTCTCTCTCTGTCTCTCTCTCTCTTTCTTTCTTTCTGTCTCTCTCTTTCACTCTCTCTCTCTCTCTGCCGTTACCAGGATGACAAACGTTGCGAGTGGATCTACCGGGGTTCCACCCGTCTGGAGCCCATGTTCAGCATGAAGACCTCCACGGCTTCCACTCACGACAAGAAACAGGGTGGTCAGATGAGGATGCGGCCCAACGTGGGTAGGTCGCCCTTAAAACGACCATCGGCCCCAAGCTCAAAAAACAGCCCTCTGGGGCTGGAGTGGGTGATCAATAAATGCAGGTAGTCCTCAACTTACAGCTAAAATGGGCCACACTTTCCCGTGCCGTTATAACTCAGAAGGGTCCCTAAACAAACACTTGTAAGTCCAGGACCGCCTGCACTGTCTGCAGAATAAAAGCAGTCCGAGAATTGCGACGCATTGTCTTGTCTGCTTCTGCTGTTCTTTCTCAGTGCTGCTTCTTGTGTGACCGCGGTCCACTTACTGACTTGCCCCCTCCCATCCCCCCCTGCCTCTCCCCCCAGGGGCCGTGCGGACCAAGGGCCCCGTAGTGCAGTACATCCACGACCTGACCGCCACCAGCCCTCAGCAGCAGCAGCAGCAGCTCCAGCCCGCAGAACCCCAGATTCTTCTCACTACCTCCCAGCTGCTGTCCCCCGTCTTTGGAGAGTCAGAGTAAGTCCCTGGTGGGCGGGTGGGCGGCTGGGGTGTCCCCCCTGGAAAGAAACCCCGAAAGGCAGAGCCTTTGCGGAGCCCCCCCCCCACAAAGCAG
Organism: Ahaetulla prasina; assembly: GCF_028640845.1. NCBI lineage: Eukaryota > Metazoa > Chordata > Lepidosauria > Squamata > Colubridae > Ahaetulla > Ahaetulla prasina. The sequence continues at coordinate 911,845 of NC_080555.1, read as the reverse complement.
GTTCTGGGGGGGGAGAAATTATAGGGAGTCCTTGACTTACAACCACAGTCGAGCCCAAACTTTCCGTCACTGAGCGAGACATTTGTTAAACGCGTTTTGTCCCGTGTGGCGAACACCCCCCCCCCGCCACCGGTGGTTAAGCGAATCCGGTTCCCCCCACTGACCTTCGCTTTTCAGAAGGTCGCAGAAGGGGATCACGTGACCCCGGGATGCTACGACCGTCATAAATACGAGTCAGTTGCCAAGCACCTGGATTTTGACCCTGGAGATGCCGCAGCGGTCATAAGTGTGAAAAACGGCCCTACGTCGCTTTATTTTCAGGGCTGCTGCGACTTCAAACGGTCACTAAGCATACCGTTGTAAATCGAGGACTACCTGAAAAAGTCTCTTCTCTTTCTTTCTCTCTCTCCTTTTTTTTTTAAATCCCGCAGTTTGGAGAGCCAGCTGGCTCAGGCCAAGAAGCAGCAAGTAGCCAAAAAAAGCACCTCGTTCCTACGTCCCGGATCGGTCGGATCGGGCCTGTCCCCCCCCTCCTCTCCCATCCTGAGCGAAACGCCTCCAGTCGGCCGGACAGGAGTGACCCAGCAGTTCAGGTGAGCCTCCGGAGACCCGAAGAGGCCCCGTCCTTTGAAGCCTTCCTCCTGCTTGGGAAGAAGGGGGTCTCCCAATTGAGCAGGGCCCTTCCTGTCCCGGGACTCTGCAGTGTAGAGTAGGGGTCTCCAAAGCAAGGCTGGCTGAGGAATTCTGGGAGTTGAAGTCCACAAGTCTTCAAGTTGCCAAGGTTGGAGACCCCTGGTGTAGAAGTCCCTTGACTTTGTGGCCAGGATTTAGGAGGGGACCCTGCCCCAAAATGTTGCGGGGGGGGGATCCCATCAAGATCTCAAAACACCTCCCCCTAACAAAGAGGTTGAGGCTAAAACATACGAAGAACGGTTGCAGGAATTGGGGGTGTCTAGTGTAGAGAGCAGAAGGACTAGGGGAGGCATGATAGCAGCCTTCCGGTATTTGAGGGGCTGCCCCAAAGAAGAGGGGGGTCAACCTCTTCTCCAAAGCACCAGAAGGCAGAATAAGAAGCCACGGATAGAAACTCATCAAGGAGAGAAGCAACGGGGAATTAAGGAGAAACTTCCTAACAGGGAGGACAACTGACCAGTGGAACCACTTGCCACTAGAAGCTGTGGGTGCTCCAACACGGGAGGGGGTCTGGAAGACTGTTTGTCTGAAATGATGTAGGGGTATAAGGGTGGGGGAACCGCGGCCCTTTCGTAACTTGTAAACTTCAACTCCCAGAAATCCCTTGCTGGCTCTGGAATTCTGAGAGTTTGATGTCCACAAACCATAGTTCTCCACTTCTGGACTAGGTTGGACTAGACGACCTTCGGGTCCCTCCCCACACTTGTTATTCTGAGTCGCCCAGCCATCTTTACGGCCCTCTCTCTCTCCTCCCCCCCCTCCGCCCCCCGACGTGGCAGGTTCTCCGGGGCGCAACCCATGGCGGGCGCCCTCCCGTCCTTCCACAGCATGATGGAGCGTGTCCCCAACGAGAGTTCCTACCGGGCCCCCGTGGAGAAGCTCTTCTACCTGCCCCATGTCTGCAGCTTCAAGTGCCTGAGCCGCGTGCGTCCCGTCCGCCCCGACCTGTACCGCAGCCGCAACCCGCTGCTCATCCCGCTGCTCTACGACTTCCGCCGCATGACAGCCCGCCGGCGGATCAACCGCAAGACGGGCTTCCACGTGATTTACAAGACGCCCTGCGGCCTCTGCCTGCGCAGCATGAACGAGATCGAGCGCTACCTCTTCGAGACGGACTGTGACTTCCTCTTCCTGGAGATGTTCTGCCTGGACCCCTATGTGCTGGTGGACCGCAAGTTCCAGCCCTACAAGCCCTTCTACTACATTGCGGACATCACCAAGGGCCAGGAGGACGTGCCCCTCTCTTGCGTCAACGAGATTGACAGCACCCCGCCGCCCCAGGTGGCCTACAGCAAGGAGCGGATCCCGGGGAAGGGGGTCTTCATCAACACCAGCTGGGAGTTCCTGGTGGGCTGCGACTGCGAGGACGGATGCAGGGACAAGTGAGCGCCCCTCCCCTGGTCCTGGCCCCTCCCCTTTCTGTACCCAGTCTTCTAAGCATTACGTTCACACAACCAACTCCCTGGTTCCTCTCGAGAAGAACCAGACCGCCAACGCAGGCGGGGGGGTTTAGCAGCCTCGTAGCAAAGCCCAAAATGGATTTCCTCCCATTTGATGTCCTTCAGAGACCCCTGGCTCCCTCTGAGCCCCAGGGGTCTCTGAAGGGTGTTAAACTGGAGGAAATCTGGAAATCCAGGCAGTTCAAAATAAACAAAAAATTATGCTTTCTTGCAAGCATAAGCTCTCTGCAAGAATTGGAACTACTAACAGTCAAAGCAATTTGGCGGTGGATAAGGAATTCAAGGCAGGCTGGATTTCGATCTCTTGTGGGCGCCAAGGGACTCCAGGCTCATGACGTTCTTGAGCCCTCCCTCGCTCCCTTGGGCTCAGCCTGGTCGTTTTCTACCAAGGGGTCCAAACCACCATTTGGATTTGAAGCTAGATCCAGTCCCCAAGGGATCTGGTTTGTTCCCGCCACGTTTTATCCGCCAGGAAGCTGCAGCGGCGTCCCCCTTTGTCTCCCACAGATCGAGATGCGCCTGTCATCAGCTGACGGTCCAGGCCACGGCTTGCACCCCCGGCGGGCAGATCAACCACAATTCCGGCTACCAACACAAGCGGTTGGAGGAGTGTCTCCCCACGGGGTGAGTAGTGGGGCTTTTGAGGGGAAGGGGAGACCCCAGAGGTGAAAGATTGACCCAAACCCTCAGCCTTGCACTCCTCCTCAATTTCCAGCTGAGCAAAATTAACGTTTTTCACTCCGTGGGCTCATTACCATCGATGGGGAGTCCTCTACTTATGACTGACACCTTAATGGCCGAAGTTACAACAGCCCCACCCGCCTCTTCTAAAGCTATTCATGACCTCGCTCTGAAATTCAAAGAGCCTTTCCCCCCCCGGGGTTTTTAATTCCTCTTTTCAGCAAAAGCCACGGGGTCACTTCACCGCTGCAGATCGGCTTCATGACCCTGGCGATTCACTTAACAACCGTCCATTTAAAAAAAAAAAAGATTTTAAAATCCAGACAGGTGAACATCACCTTTACCTTTCATCATTACAACCGTAACAGGCAGGGCTCCCGGATGGTCATAAGTCAAGGACTAGCTGTGTTTAGAAATCCTTGCTTTCCATTGCACGAAAAGCTGTGAGGTAGTTTTTTGTTTTTTGGCGAGGGAGACGGTCAGCGTGTAGCACATGGTTTGTAATGTCCTGACCACTTTTTGAACGTGAATAACATCTCTCTCTCCTCCCCCTTCTTCCCCCAGGGTGTACGAGTGCAACAAGTGTTGCAAGTGTAATTTGAACATGTGCTCGAACCGCCTGGTCCAGCACGGCCTGCAAGTCCGGCTTCAGCTCTTCAAGACCCAGAACAAAGGCTGGGGCATCCGTTGCCTAGACGACATCGCCAAGGGCTCCTTCGTCTGCATCTACGCCGGTAAGGCAGCGGCCTCGGGCTGTGGTTCCTCAGGGGAAGCTCTCAAGCCGCGCAGCTGGGCAGGCCAAGGAGAAAGAGGGAGGGCGTCTCGGCAGCCGTGCCCCTCTTTGGACCCAGACGGGCTAGGCTACCTCGCTTCTTTCTGATTTACAAGGTTACATCCAAACACTTCATTTAAGGCCCAAATGCAGGGCAGCCCCATTGTGACAGGTGACTTAATGGTCAAATCGCAGCTAATCAAGCCATGTTGTGTGTCGGCTACATCTTTGCGAGTTCAGCCTCTGTGTGGAGGTCAGGAAGGGCACAGTCCCTATCCCCCCCCCAATATTTCCTACCTGGGAACCCCTGGAATTTTCTCCCGAGGGCGGGTTTTCCAGACCCCTCTGCGTGGGGCACAGCAGCTGATCTTTGGGAGGTAGAATCAGAAGTTCTCGGACCAGCTGGGAAGATCAGCGCGGGGCACGTGGTTTCTGGTGTCCTGATCACTTTTCAGTAATTGTGAATAATTCAGCTCCTGGCTCCCCGTTTATCAGTTTTTTCAGTGCTGTTGTAACTTCAAATGGTCACTAAACGGGAGTTTTTAAGTTGAGGACTACCTGTAAAATAGGGGTGAGGCCCTTTTATGAGCCATTGACTCTTTAACTCCCAGAATTCCTCAGCCAGCCATATTTGCTCTCCAAACCGGGCGACTTTGAGATTTGTAGACTCCAACTCCCAGAATTGCCTCAGGAAATCCACCAGTCCTTAAAAGGGCCACAGTCCGCCCCCCCCGCCCCCTCTCGGCTGTAAAACAACGGGATATATCTGCGAATAACAAGTTTCTAGCCCTCATGGCTGGTGAAACCAGGGAGAACGCGCTCCGAGCCCCATTTTCCTCCGGCAGGGAAGATCCTGACGGACGACTTCGCAGACAAGGAGGGCCTGGAGATGGGCGACGAATACTTCGCCAACCTGGACCACATCGAGAGCGTGGAGAACTCAAAGGAGGGCTACGAGAGCGAGGCCAAGTGCTCCTCAGACAGTAGCGGCGTCAACCTAAAAGATGACGACGACGACAACTCCGGCACGGACGAGGCCGAGGAGTCCAACGAGGAGAGCTCGGACGACAATTTCTGCAAAGACGAAGATTTCAGCACCAGCTCGGTCTGGCGCAGCTACGCCACCCGCCGGCAGACGCGGGGCCAGCGGGAGAACGGCCTGTCCGAGACGGCTTCCAAGGACTCTGGCCCGGCCAGGCAGGCCAGCCACGAGGAGGCCCCTCCTCCCTGCAAGCCCCCCGTCTCGGAGGAGACTTCCAAGAACAAAGTGGCCTCCTGGCTTAGCTCCAACACCGTGGCCGACGGATACCAGGACAGCGATAGCCGCTCGTCCTTCCGGATGCAGGAGGCGGCGGCCGAGGTGAAGCCCCCTGTGAAGGGGGAACCCGGCGATGGTGGCGAGAAGAGCAGGACCCCCGGCCTCCTCCCCAGCAAGGATGAGCCCGGCCCGGAGAGGGAGATGAAGGTGGTGAAGAAGAAAGAGGTATGGTCTCTGCACAGAAGAGGGGGTGGGGGGGTGGGGAAGCCCTGAGGAGCCCTTCACCCTCCAGGAGGGGAGACTTTGGTGGGCCGGGAGCAAAGGAGCAAAGCCGAAACGGAGAATTCTCTCGTCTCTTTTCTCCACAGGAACCAGATGAACCAGCCAAACCCGCGTAAGACGTTTCAGGCGTTTCCTGCCCAGCTTTGGGGGATGCTCAGACCTACTTTAAGCCCCTGGGAGAAAAGACCCTTCCTGGGCTTAAGATCTCTTCCCACAACAGGGAAGGGGAGACCACCTTACTTTTTTTCCCCAGCTGGGCCATTTCCAGAGTCCCCACAAGCAGAAAACCGGAACCTCAAGGGGAACAAATGGACCACTGTAATCTGTTTGCTACCAGGGAGGGGTGGTTTCCTGAAAGCCCCACCCCACAAATCTATTTTGCCTTCCAGATGCTGTCCCTTGGGGCAGTGGTGAAATCCAAAAATTTTCACTACCGGTTCTGTGGGCGTGGCTTGGTGGGCGTGGCAGGGGAAGGATATTGCAAAATCCCCATTCCCTCCCCACTCCTGGGGGAAGGATACTGCAAAATCCCCATTCCCACCCCACTCTGGGGCCAGCCAGAGGTGGTATTTTTTGGTTCTCCAAACTGTTCAAAATTTCCGCTACCGGTTCTCCAGTTCCTGTCAAACCTGCTGGATTTCACCCCTGCCTTGGGGGTCTCTCAAACCTCAATTAATTGCCCCTTCCCCCCCCCAAAAAAAGACCAGCTTTCTGTAAAATTTTGGGGAGGGGCTGCAGAAAATGCGCTCCTCGGCATTCCCCCACCCTGCAGGGAAGGGCTTCCAAGGGGTGCTCCGGGCCTCACCCTGGCTTCTCCCTGCCCGCTTTCCTTAGGCCCAGCCAGCCCACCAGGGTCTACGGCTACAACCCCAACCCGCCCATCCCCGAAGGGGCCCGACGGCCTCCCAGCAAGACCACCTCCCTTCAGAGTAGGAGACAAGCCGAAGGCCAAAATCCAGACGTAAGTTGCGGGGTGGGTGGGAGGCTTTTCCTGCGAGCCTCTTCTCTACCTGCCTGTTTTCAAGGCTGGGCCGAAACTTGGAAAGAAAGGAGAATTGGCCGTGTGTGTGTGTGTGGGGGTGTTTTCGGTCAAGGGTTCAAAGGGGGGTCTGGAACCGAACTCAGCACCGGGTCAGTCTGGCCGGTGAAGGAAAAAAAACTCTCTTCTGCAGCAGGATGTCCTGATGCTGTCCAGCAGCACCGACAGCGACGGAGACATCCTCCGGCCGATTTCGGGGCCCGTCCAGGTCAACCACACCAACGACAGCGACGACATCCAGACCATCTCGTCCGGCTCGGAGGAAGAACCGGCCACCGACCAGAGGAAGAACGTCCCTTCCAGGCTGGGTGAGGCCCTGGAAGAAGACGGGGAAAGCCGGCCCCTGAGATAGACTGCTCCTGGCTCTGGAGGTTCCCTTTAGGCTAGGAGGCGCTACTCACAGCTAATCCTCAACTGAACGGTCGCAAAGCGGGCCCCCAAGATGCCGCTTTGCTGAGCGAGACGTTTGTGCACTGACTTTTGCCTGCCTGCTTTTGCAACCTTTTTCTCCATGCTGTGCGTGGCGGTTCGGCGAAATCCCGCGGTTCTTGAGTTAGCCCCACAGCAGTGAAGCAAATCCGGTTTCCCCCGTTAGCTTCGCTTGGCAGAAGGTCACCAAAGGGGAACCGTCGTAAATGTGAACCCCTTTGCCAAGCAGTCCGAATCTTGATCGTGGGAACCCCGGGACCCTGCAGCCGACCTAAGTACAAGCCAGTTCCCGAACTGTTTCAGATGCGTGACCGCGGGGGATTCTACAACGGTCATAAGTGCGAAAACCGGCCCTTAAGTCACTTTTTCCCCCAATGCCATTATAACTTCCGACGGTCACTAAACGAACAGCCTACGTTCTGTATTGGCTACTGCTGGAATGTAGAATGATAAAAAGAGTTGGAAGGGACCTTGGAGGTCATCTAGCCCACCCCCCACCCCCTCTGTGTTTTTCACAGTGGCCCCCTTTTCTCTTGCAGGAGCAGTGAAGAGGCAGGTGGCCGTGAAATCCACCCGGGGTTTCGCCTTGAAATCCACGCACGGCATCGCCATCAAGTCGACCAACCTGGCTTCGGGGGAGAATGCGGCCATCCGAAGGAACACGCGGCAGTTTTACGACGGGGAAGAGTCCTGCTATATCATTGATGCTAAGCTGGAGGGGAATCTGGGACGCTACCTCAACGTAAGAGCCTGGAGAGATCCACGGGGTCCCCCTCCCTGGATTGGCTCCCCTCCCCTCCCCACATCCCTCCTGGTCCGTCCCTTGGAGACTCTCCCCTCTACCCAGGGCCAGGCCTTTTTCCCCTTCCCCCCCCCCCCCCCCGGGTTTCCCAGCAAAGTGTCCACGGGGATTCTTACTCATCCATGGTCCTGGTTGTCCCAAAAGTCCATTCCCCACCCCCTTCGACTTTGTTTTATTTCTTTGAAGAGGTTTCGCTTCTCATCCCAGAAGCTTCTTCAGGTTCTGACTGCATAATGGGGTCAGAGTTGAAGAAGCTTCTCCGGTGAGAAGCAAAACCTCTTCAAAGAAAGGAAGGAAAAAAAACAGAAAGTCCAGTTGCCTCTTGAAAAGGTGGGGGGGGAGAGCATTTTTGGGATTCCCAGCAACGTTTCTGAAGTTGACCTTTCCTGTCAATCTCCCCTTCCCCAGCATAGCTGCAGCCCCAACCTCTTCGTCCAGAACGTCTTCGTGGACACGCACGACCTCCGCTTTCCCTGGGTGGCCTTCTTCGCAAGCAAGTAAGCAAATCCTACCCACCCACCCACCCCAAAAAATTGGGGTTCCCTTCCTTTCCAGACAGGTTTTAAGAGGCTCGTCCAAAGGGATATTTGTCCAGGAAATCTTAATCAGCACTTCTGAGCCTTCCGGAGGGAAAAACCAGCTACACACAAGTGATTTCTCTGCACAATTTCTACAAAGCGTTTGCAAATTCCCTGCCAGTTTCAGAGGGAAAAAGGCACAGAGGAGGGAGGAGGAAAAAAGAACAAAGCATCAAACTCTGGCATGAAATGTGCCAGCTTTGACAAGTACCGCATCCAGTTTTGGTCACCACCCTATAAAGATGATGTGGAGACTCTAGAAAGAGTGCAGAGAAGAAGAACCAGGATGATTAGGGGACTGGAGGCTAAAACAGACAATGAACGGTTGCATGAGCTGGGCATGGCTAGTCTAGAGAAGAAAAGGACCAGGGGAGACACAATAGCATCTTCCAATATTTGAGGGGCTGCCCCAGAGAGGAGGGGCTCAAGCTATTTTCCAAATCATCCAAAGGCCAGACAAGGAATAATGGATGGAAACTGACCAAGGAGAGATTCAACCTGGAAATAAGGAGAGTAAACTCAGTCAGTGTAAAAACAAACAAACTTTATTCAATTAATTCCACAGTGCAGTCCAACTAAATTAAAGCAAATTCCTCCCAACACAAATTCCTCAGTCCTATCTCCAACCTTGGTCCAATTAGGCAAACTGCCAAAGGCCTTTCTTGGCAAACGTTCAGAAGACACTGATACAAAATAAATGCAACAAGATGAAGCTATCAACGTTGTTTTCCGGCAAAGAGCTCAAATGCCATTGCTGGTCTTTTAAGCCTTATGGGAGGGGCCAATCATCTCTTGGCCGTACTCCTGAGTCGTCCTCTTTGCTTGAGCTGCTCTTAACTTCTGGCAGCTCTTCTCATGCGTGCATTAGGAACGGGCTCCTCCTGTTCCTCTGCCTCACTACTGTCAGCCTCTGGAAGCTCTGGAGTCCGCACTTCACTCCCCGATGGCCCTGGCCCCACATCTGCCTCCGACGCAGAGCCCTCATCCAGGCCCTCCCCAGCCCCCAGGACTGTCCCCCACTCTTCTTCAACCTCATTGCTGTCCGACTCCGTTACCAGCTCCGCAGGCTGCTGGCTGACGACAAGAGTTAAACTGTATCTTAAATCCCTGACTTTGCAGGATGGAAGTTGTCTTTCTCCATCGGCACATAGTTTTTACAGGCCCAGAAGTTTTTTTAAAAAAACACGACGAGAATGTTGCTTACAATTACAATAATCCGCCTCTTCCCTCCGCAGGAGAATCCGGGCTGGGACAGAGCTCACCTGGGATTACAACTACGAAGTAGGAAGTGTCGAAGGCAAGAAACTGTTGTGTTGCTGCGGTGCCATCGAATGCCGAGGCCGCTTGTTGTAAAAAGTTGTGTTATTCCCCACGGGGGAAGAGGCCTCTCTTGTCCCAAAAAGACCCCACCCACCACCCACCCCACTGGTGAAAGGGGGACTCGGCCCCGCCGCCACTCTTCCCCTCCCCCTCCGTCTTTCCGTGGTTCACGTCTCTTCGCTCCACGCATGTGCCGTGTTGAGCACAGCGGGGGCCCTGCGTGTTAATGTCTCTGTGTCAAAAAAGAGTGTTTCCCCCCCCCACCTCACCCCAAGTTGGATGTTGTAAAGCAATAAAGAATATCTAGTCTTTATTAAAATAACACAACTTTTCTATCTGTTCGCCGCATATATTCAGGTAGAACCTTCTACTTACAACCCTTCCGTTTGATTATTCCCGCTGCCTTTTTTATTTATTTATTTTTTGAAAAAGCTTTTTATTTTTTCTCATAGACATATCTTAACTGTACAATTTCTCATCTAACATACATATTTTCCTTTAGCTTTCATACTAGTACAATCTTCACCCTAAACAATTTAAGTATAAATTGGTATAAAAATTAAAATATTATTATTATTATTATTACTATTATTATAAGTATATTCAGGGTTGCTCTTCTACCATTTCATCTCCCTTGTTTTACAATAATCCTTCTTCTCCCTCTCTTTCCGTTCTCTCCCTTCTTTCATCTAATCTTCTACTTTCTTTCCTCCTCTTTTTCTCCTTCTATACTTCCCCTTCCTTTCCCTCACTCCTCCCTTCTTCCTCCCTTCTAACCTTCTCTCCTGCTCTTGTTTTCCCTCTTTCTTCCTCTCCTTTTTCCTTTCTTCTTTCCCTCTCTATTTCATCTCTTCTCTCCTCTATCCCTCTCCATTCTTACAACATTTCCATTTAGTTATTCCCAATGCCTTAAACGCATTTGTTTAAAGAGAAAACTGGGGGGGGGGGGGATTGCCACTTTGAAACTGAACGAAAAAACAGTCACTCGATCCCAAGACGGGTGGCATATAAATTTAATTAACAAATTTTTAAAAATGATAACCCCACTCATTTTTTTCCAACCTCGTCCGGGAATAAGAAAATCAATGTTGAGGTGACTTTTTTTTTTTAAAGAAGTTTATTAGTTTAAAGTTTTAATAGAATTAAACTTTCTTTTTTTAAAAAAAAACACGTATTTTGGTCTGAAGATAACAAGTGGTCCTTTTGTACCCCACCCCCACCCAACCTAAATTAACCCCCCCAAAAAATACTGCCGTTTCAGCTGATTGGCTGGGCCAGAATCCCCCCCTCCCCCATCATTTCCTTTTTGAGGTTTTGTTTTTTTTTCCATTGGGGTAAAATTGAAAAGCCTACTACCTAATAAATTAAACATTAATTAAGATCTTCGGAGTTGGTGGTACCTTTGAAAAATCAGGACGGGGAAAAAGAAAGAAAGGGAGGAGGAAGTGGGTGGGTGGGTTTTGCATCCAGGAGACCCAACGAAATGACCACTGAAGGTGCAGGGTGAAAAAAAAATCAACATTTTGCAGAAAGAAATTGAAATAAAACCCCCCAACTGGCTTTTTAACACCCAAGGCTGTCGCTGACCTATTTAATTTAGCCAAAAAAAAAAAAAAACCTTCCAGAAAAATCCCCCCCCCAAGAGGAGCGGGGGGGGGGTTAGGCGTACCTGCTCTCCTCCACCTTTCTATCCAGCTCTTCGGACCCCTCCCCACCCAACCCCTCCCCCACATTTAAGGCAGTGGCTTCTCCAGCACTTCTGCTCTTGGCAACTACAAAAACCATGTGCAAGAGTGATCTTGGGGACAGGGACTCCCTCGCCTGAACCCCAGTTTAGGTTTGGTGCAGCTAACAAAGCTAGATATTCTCACCCCCACCCCCCCCACCCTCCCACCCATAAAGAGGGGGAAGACATGGCTTGCATGATTTAAAGCGACGGACGTTGGCAGAGAAGGGAAATTAAGGCCGGAGTGGAGTCGGTCTTCCCTTCTCATCCCAAATGTGTGACCAAAACATGAATTCCTACTTCGGCTCGAAACACCAAACCCGCCTCCCTGAATTTTGCAGCATCCAAGGGACAGAAAAACAATCCAAAATAGGAAAAGGCGCACAAGGCAGAAAAAGAGAGCCAAGAAGCCCGTTTTTCACCCACCCTTCCCAGAAATATCCAGATTCCTCGTGAAACACCGGACGGGCCCAGTGGAGATTCTCCGCCGACATCGCTTCGCTCCAGGTAGAGGCAGAGAAATCCCCGCTTTTTTTCTGACCCACTGGCCCTTTGGCACAGGGAGGGAAACCTCCATGAGGACTGGCAACTTAAGATGAACTTTCCACTTCGGGCGCCTCTTGACAGGTGCAAATCTGGCGGCTGCGGGCATCACCGCGACGGGGAGAATTTTCCCCCCTTCCTGCCTTTCTTTAGGGGGTCAGTTTGTATTTGGGGGTTCAAAAAGTAGGGGCAAAGGGGAGGGGAACGAGAAATAAGGACCAACGTTCGTCTTGGCTTCCCCAATAAGAATTTAAGGCAGTTTGGTGAAGCGGGGGCGGGGGGGAGAGCAAACGGGAGGAGGAAGGGGGGGTCTTGTGGGGGACGCCTTCCCAGGGGGGCATGATTCCTTCCAAGCCACATTAGCAGGCGGTAGGAGCACGCGCCCCCCCTTCCCCAAAAATGAGGGGGGGGGGAAATTGGGGCGAGCCATTCTGCATAATCATAGGCAGAGGAATCTCGTGCCCGAATTTAAGCCGTCTTTCCTCAAATTTTTGGCTTGGCCACAAAACAAAAACACCCTCCAGTCTCGGGTGACGCATCGCGCAACGGACTCAGGATGAGCTGGGGCCAAAGAGAGAGAGAAAGAGAAAGAGAGAGAGAGAGAGAGAGAAAGACGGGCACTCGGGGGGAGAAACAGAGCCTGTGGGGTATTATTCTACTTTCCGATGGTTATTGTTCAAGACGGGGTGTCCATTGGTGAGAGGACCGTTCTTGGTTCCCGCGCTGGGCCCGGAGCCCGCAGCAGCCTTTTCTTCCTCCCCCTCGGAGTAATCCGTTTCGTCCCGATCACTTCGCTCGTCCTCCAGTATCTGCAGGGAAAGACGCAGAGTGAGTCGCCGGCGGGGCCTTTTTAGCGGTGGCCCCTTGTTCTGATCCACAACGCATTTGAACCGCCTGGAAACCACAGCTCAATTGATGATAACCAGACCAGGGCTTAAAAGACACCATCCTTCTGCCAAATTGTTTGCCTGAAGTTTGTCATTACGGCTCATGGGTTTTCCGGGCTTTATCCGATCCGATGCTTATTTTGTGGGGCATTTTATGCAATTATGGATCTGGGGAGTTTTCTGCCCTTTTAAAATGGCTGTTGGGAATGGATGAAAAAGACCAGTGTTCGCTCCTCGAGAAAGAACGTATTTCTGCCTCCAATTCCAGCCTCTTATGAGGCTTTTAATAACATTTGCTAGTCACCAAAGACACTTTCGGATCTGGGCCCAACATAGAGGACCCCGCTCTCCTCAAAAGCTGAGGAGCATTTTCTGCTGTTTTTTATTTATGTATTTTTAAAAATGATCGTTCAATGTTCTTTTACAAAAGAAGAGAAACCCAAGACAGATCATCTTTGAGCTTGCCAACAGACCTCATTCTAAGAATGAAATATACAATACGGGCCAATTGATTGCTTCGACGAGGACGAGAATCAAAAGTTTCTAGTCCTCAGGATGGCAAAAGCAGACGTTATTCAGGAGTTAGGATCCGACGGCTCTTAAAAGACATTTACAATTCCTTTTTGAGCGCCAAAATAAAAATCCCTTTGTGCAAATTGGTTAAGCGTTAAGTAAATTTAAGAAACGTCCTTCTTACCTTTCCAGTTATGAATTTCTGAGCCATGCGAACGATAAGGTAGGCCCAAAATATGTGTAGGCACTGAAGAACTACCATCATGCTGTTGAAAAAGTAATAGCCGAAAAAAGGAGGATAAACTTCTAAAGGATAAATCATGGTGCAGTGGAGAATCCTAGGAGAGGAACCAGAAAAAGAGTTAATATTTTAAAACGTTAATATTTTAAAGCGTCTTCCCTCTCTTTAATCTCTGCACAGAGTTTTAAAGAGGAAAACCCTCCCAACTCAAACCTTTTTGAGAAAGGCCATCCCACTTTCAAAGGGAGAATTAAAATTTTAAAAGCAGGATGAGGTTCACATGTGGCTAAAACCCCCAAACTGGGGTTTGCTTACTCGTAGATTAATGTAATTTGTAAACTGTACAGCCCATGGTGCATTGCTTAGCTTTTCCTCTGTGATTTTTAACAAGACTTGAATTAAAATAAAATTTAAAAAAAGGAGCACCATGCTATTTACTAGCCTATCCTAACAGATGAAATATTTCCAAACAAGATAAAATGAAGGAACACATTTACAGAAAAACTCAATCCCGAAATAGATCATATTTTGCCAAAAATGAGTGTCTGGGAAAAGAGTCAATTTTCTGTATCTCATTTCCATTTCCAGGCCTTCTCTTGTGAATTTCCTTTATTTTTTTAGTCAGTGCCAGGTTTTTTGGTTTTTTGTTTTGTTTCGAAGAACCTTGTGAAAAATCTCACCAGAAAGGAAGAATGATTAAGCGGGTGATAATGAAGACGACTGCAAACACGATGAAAATGTTGTTGCAGGTGTTCTTCCAGCCGGCATAGTTGAACATCTTGGCAGACTGCAAAGCGTGAGAAGAAAGGGAAGACTGACCTATCACTGCTTTTAATTTCTTTCATGCAAAAGGAAGTTAGTTGCAAATGAAATTCTGCGCCTGTTTTTAAACAGATAAAACAGATAAAAGGAGGCCAAAGGTGAAGGGAGGAAGGAATTGAGGGAGGGAAGAAGAGGGAGAAAAGAAGCAAAGAATGGAGGGAGGAAGAAAAAGTTGAGAAGGAATGAAGAAGATTTGAAGAGGAAAGAAGGAATTGAGGGAGGGAGGAGATGGGAAGAAGAGGGAGGAAAGAAGGAAGGAAGGAAGGAAGGAAGGAAGGAATTGAGGGAGGGAGGGAGGAGATGGAAAGAAGAGGGAGGAAAGAAGCAAAGAAGGGAGGGAGGAAGAAAAATGAAGGAATGAAGGAGATTTAAGAGGGAGGGAGGAATGAGATGGGAAGGAGGAGGACAGAAGGGAGGGAGGAAGAAAAATGAAGGAATGAAGGAGATTTAAGAGGGAGGGAGGAATGAGATGGGAAGGAGGAGGACAGAAGGGAGGGAGGAAGAAAAAACAAGAAAAGGAAGGAGATTTAAGACGAAGGAAGGCAGGAAAGAAGGAAGGAAGGGAGGGAGGGAGATTTAAGAGAGGAAGGAAGAAGGAAAAGGATATGATTGGATGCCACAGGGAGCCCAGATGGGCGAGCCCAGAGATCCTGGCTTAACTTCTCACCTCCAGCAGGTAGTCGGAGGCATCGTGCAGAGCCATGATGAGGGTCCCTGCCCGGATATAATTGGTGAACCAGGAGAAACTGATCAAGATGATGGTGGCGACATGATGGATCACCTGCTCCTTGAAATCCTGTCCAGCAACGGGAGGAAAGGCAGAGATGGAAGCGGGAGGGGAGACCCCCCCCCAAAAAAAAAAAAATCCCACAGGAGGGCTGGAAAGAAGAACTTGGTGGGGGGGAGGGAATCCCCTCTTCCTTCCCTGTCGGAAGCCACTCTAGGAAACAATTTCTTCTGCTCAGGAGGCATCAGCCGGGCGCAACCCGAACCCGGGATCCCAACCTGCACTGTTTTCCCCTGTTAAGGACCCTTCTGGAGGGAAATCTCTCTCTTTCGACCCCTCAAATCCATTTTCCCGCCCCACAAGGTCCTCCCCGCCCTCCCTGGTCCAGCTCACCTTCCGTTTCACGTCGGAGGCGATGCGGAACAAGAGCGACCAGTAAAAGGACAGCTCAGTGATGTAGTACCAGTACTGGGAAGGAAGCAAGGGCTGGGGGAGAAAAGCCAGATTAAGACAGTGAGCCCAACCAGAAGCTGTATTAACAAGCCCACACACACACCCGCCCCTTTTTCCTTTTTTAAAAATCAAGCTGGGAACTGTATGCATACAGGAAGTCCTCGACGTATGACCACAATTGAGCCTAACATTCATGTTGCGAAGTCAGACGTCTGCTAGAGTGAGTTTTGCCCCATTTTATGACCTCTCTTGCCACAGGTGTTAAGTGAATCATTGCCATTGTTAAATTAGTCACACTGTCATTAAATGAATCTGGCTTCGCTTGCCAGAAGGTGGCAAAGGGGATCACGTGACCCCCAGGACACTGCAACAGTCATAGGTACCAGCCAGTTGCCAAACATCTGAATTTTGATCGCATGACCGCAATGGTCATAAGTGTGGAAAATGGTCATAAGTCACTTTTTTCAATGCCGTTGTGACTTCGGACGGTCACTAAACAAACTCTTGTAAGTCAAGAACCACCTGTATTTATTTTAACGGCTGAGGATGATCTCTCCTGCATCTGCCAGGAATAAATCAGTTTTGTTCTCCTTTATCAATCCAAGAAAGGAGGAGAAAAAATAGCCCAGAATAATATGTGCATCATAACATTCTGGAGGAAAGCCAGTCACATTTTTGGCCTCAGGTGCCAAATTCTCTAGATTTGACAGAGCACCAAATATTGGAAGAAGAATTTTATCCCTTCGGCTTCTTTGCGATTGTCGATGTCACCCGTTGGGGTTTGTGCATTTATTTTTAAAAATCCACGTAACTTTTTCAGAAGAAATTCTCGCCAAAAACTATCCTTACCTGAATAGGGTATCCGTCCCACACTTCTTTGAGGTTGTAAAACCAAGGTTTCTGCAACAGACCCACAAACACACACACACACAAGAGAGAGAGACAAGCCCATTAGAAGGAAGGAACCAGGGAATTACCGGGAGTAATAAATTAAGAAAGAGGTTGAAATCTTTCCGACAGGAAGGCTCTATACTTACATCAACTATAACCGCCATGCCAGCAATGAAAGCAACCAGGTAAAAAGTGAATCTCCAACTGGAAAAAGGAAGCACAAAATGAGGTTGTTGGTTTGGCAGCGGTGGGTTTTAAAAAAAATTGCGCCTCATCAAGAGCAAAGAAAAATGCTTTTAAGAAAAGAAAAGCCTCTGATGATCAGGCAACTCAGCTGGGATCGTCAGAGGAGCCTTTTAGAAGCATTTTTTTTACAACCGCTTCGGCTGAAGAAGTTGTAGAAAAAATGCTTTTAAGAGTAAAAAAAAAAAAAGTTGACCTTTAATTCTGGTTTCTGGCAAAATCCGGCCAGCGCAAACTATAAATCCGCTTAATGACCATGGGGTTCACTTAGCATCTGCCACCCAAAAAAAAAAAAGTCATAAAATCAGCTTGGATTCACGGTGACTTGCTTTGCAACCGTCGGGACTTACGACCATAATTGCCGGGCCCAGTCGTAAGCCGAGGACTACCTAACAGGGACTGCTGGGAGGATTTGGCCCACAGGCTGCAGCTGCCGACCACAGCCGGAGGCTTTCCTCCCAAGAAAAGGCCGCAATGGGGTCTACCTGGCTTCCCGGAATTTTTTGAGCAAACTGGGCCTATCCTGGTTTCGTCTCCGCCGGAACCAGCGCTCCACCTGCCGGGGGCTGCAGCCAGTTTTTTTGGATAGCGCCTCGATAGCCCCCTGCGGGGAGAAACAAGAAACACACAACTCAGCTGGTGGGAGGTTGTGCAGGCCGAGGACAATTCTGGCCACTTCACACCACGGAAGTTGCTTTTTACCTCCTCAAACCCCTCCCCCCACATTTTGGCTCCGTTTCTGCAGCTGGTGGGTGGGACTGAGAAAGGTTTCCCTGCCGTTACCTGTTTGGGATGCTTGCAGGAAGTGGAATAAAATTTCTCTAGCACTGGATTGGGGGTGGCTTTTAATCGGGTTTTTTCTTTGACGTTCAAAAGCCCAGCCAGTGGGGTGGCGATGTAGCTGAAGGAGAGAAAAAAACAGAGTGAAAAAAATGAAGGAAAGGAAAGGACAGGACAGGACAGGACAGGAAAAGGTAAAAGGAGAGGGTAAAAAGGAGAGGGAGAGAGGGAGGCGAGAAGGAAGTTAGGGACAGAAGGAGGGAAGGAAGGAAGTCCAAAGACCGTCCTGGCCTTGCCCATCTACTCCCATTGACCACTTTGCCCAAAAGCTTGATCCTTGTCCTCAGAGGAAGCTTCAGGGGGGATACCAAGGCCGCTGGCCGCCCCCTCCCAGAGCCTGGCACGCCCCTCCCTTCCTCGTCCCGGCTGGCATAGCCCAAATTCCTGTATCCCCCCCCACCAGGCAGGGCACAAAGCCACCCATATGGAGCTGCAGCTGGCCTACCCCAATGCCAGCCTTCCTCACTTCTTGCTGGCCCCCCTGAGCTTTTGAATCTTGGCAGAGGGGCCGTCCCGGGAGGGCAACTGTCAATCCCACCCACCCACCCTGCAGGGCAGAGCTGCCCCAGGCCTCCCGCAGCCTGGGCCCAGGACTGGTGCATCTACCTTTGGGGGGCAGGCCCTGCTCCTCCAGCCCCCGCTTTTCAAGTCTAAATGCTCTGGATTATTTCTTGCAAACGTCCCATGGCAAAGAGCTGCCTGCTTGTGCCCAGGAATGTGGCCGTGCCACCTTCCCTTCTGCCCCCTCAGAAAAGTGCTCGGCGTTCCCCTCCCTGAAATAAATAACGAAAAATAAATAAATCCTGCCACTTTGGGGGTTCTGAAATTCCAACTGAACTCTCCACTGGCTGATTCTCTTCTTGGCTGTCTTAATTCTTCCGCTGATTTTAATCCTTATTCAATTATTTATTTTTAAGCCCCAAACAAAAGATTTGCTCCCTTCTCCTATTTGCCTCACAATAACAAATCTGGAAGGTGGAAGAAGGTGGGGGGGCACTAAGAGAGAGAGAGAGAAATGTGGAAGTATGCAGTGGGTGGGATTTTTATTTATTCAAGCTAGCCAAACCCTTTGTGGAATGTTATGTTTCTTGAAAAATGGATCAGTCCTTCTGCAAACCAGAGGCCATGGAGTTTATGGACGGGGGGGGGGGGTTTCTATGGAAAAGCAAGGTTAAGCAACATTTAGGAGCAATGGCCTAGGTGTGCGAGGAGGGTAGTGGCAAAAAGTTGCTTTTTCTAAGAAGTTAGAAAAGAGTCACCGAGAAATTTTTTTTCTCCTTTGTCTGTAAGATCGCCATCCTTCCCAGGCTCTGGATTAAAACACGTCAAGTGTTTCTCAACCTTAGCAACGTTAAAATGCCTGGACTTCAACTCCCAGAATTCCCCAGCCAATATGTCCCAGAATTATTTTCTATCTATCTACCTACCTACCTACCTATCTTTCTTTCTTTCTTTCTCTCTCCCTTCCTTTTCTTTTCTTTCTCTCTCCCTTCCTTCCTTTTTCTTTCCTTCTTTTTTCTTTTTCTTTCTTTCCTCTAATCTCTCTCTCCCTTTCTTTTTTCTTTCTTTTTTCTGCCTTTCTTTCTTTCATCAGAGCAAGTCTTGCCTTCCCACACTTCTCTTTGTGGTAGGTAGGTCGGAAGGAAAGAAGGAAGCAAAGGAAAGGGAAAGAAAGATGGAAAAGAAATCTGCCATTTTTCTCTTCTGTGCTCCAGGGATACTCACATTTCGAAGAAGTGCCTGACGATGAGGAAGACGAAGCCCAGAGGAATGGTGTAGTAGAGGTGAGCAGCTTTGCTGTAGACTTGGTCATCTTGGCCCTGAAGGTCATCCCAGGTCAGGTTGGCCGGCAACCAAAGCCGGTCCCACCAGAAATAGTTGTACAACGTCTGGAACATCCTGCAGAAAGGAGAGAAGCCATGATGGAGGTGAGGGAGGGAAAGAAAGGAAAGAGGGAGGGAAGGCAGGAAAGAGCAGAAAGGAAGGAAGGAGGGAAGGAATTACGGCCTGGATAATTCATAGCTGCCTCCCTGCTCTCTCTCGATTCAAACCCGCCTCCTATTCTTTTTCCGATCTGACCATTTTACCTTTTGTTAAACTTCAGATTAACTTCTAAAAAGCATGGGATGCAGGTCTCGGCCTCCCTTCCACCCCACCTCTTCTGGATACTACGTTTCATGGGTGCATGGATGAATAAATCAGCTACATGTTGCATCCCCTGGCTTGCTAACAAGTGTCCTGAAGCTGAGAACACTTTTCAAATTGTATCAAAGCCGGGAAAAAAAACCCCAAGTTTTTTATTTATCCTGCGGTTCCAATACAAAGTGAATCAAAACATAACCTTCCACCAAGTGTGCCTTGTGTTTCAACAATTTCCCTTTTTCAGGTCTTCCAAAAGCACCCAGTTAATTTTATCTCCTTCCCATGCAGTTCGTTAAGCCCCCCAATTCAAATACTGCAAACATAAATAAATAACCGATCGAGGGATGGATGGATGGATGGATGCCCGAGCAGGAGACCACTAAGACACTGGAGTGAGCCGGTGGGTCCCTTCAATCAGTAGCAGCCAAATTCCACGTCAGATCCAGCTTCCCCCTTGACCTAGGCTGTGCTTCCGGGCAGGAGACTCTCTGAACCTACTTCGTTCTGGAAAGGAGACCACCGGGAGATGCAGAATCCGTTCCGCGCGGCTGGGGTTAGATCGAACTGCTTTTTCCGCACAATGGCTCGCGAGGGAAACAATTAGCAGTCCTGTCCTGGCAGCTTCAGGCAAATGTGGTTGTTAAACCCAACCTTCCCTTCCACGTGAGGGGCAAAGGTTTGTTAGCTGGACTCTGCTCCAACAAGGTGGGGGGATGGATACAGATGGAAATAGACGCCCGCCTGGCTCATCCCCCCACCCCCTCCCCAGACCACAGGGCAGAATACTGTCTTCCACCTTCCCTACCAAGTTTTTGCCCGTTGCAAATTCTGCATCGCAACCTTACATCCAAATAAACAGATTAAAAACCTTTCCCAAGAAAAGAGCCAGGAAATCGAACCCGGCACCTGAAGCAGCATTCCCACACCTATCCCCCAAGCCTTCGTCCTCTGACCTTTGCCCCAACGGGCTGCTGAAAGGGGAGAAAGCTTTTTAATTTTTTTTAAAAATGATTTTCACCCCAGAGGGAGAGAGGGAGGGAAGGGGGGAGATGCAGTTTAGAGCTGTAAAAACTGTGCGGGAGGCAGTAAAAAGCTAAAACGGGGGGGGGGGGGAAACCCACGCAGAAAAAGACACGATT
The DNA here is from genome assembly GCF_028640845.1 of Ahaetulla prasina. Lineage (NCBI taxonomy): Eukaryota > Metazoa > Chordata > Lepidosauria > Squamata > Colubridae > Ahaetulla > Ahaetulla prasina. Next base: position 891,364 of record NC_080555.1, on the reverse strand, counting down.
GTTAGCAAGGTCCGTGTTTGAAACTGGAAAATTGAAAATGGAAGAACAAACACATTTTGGTTGACGTGGGGAAAACCATCCATTAATCACTCCTTTCTGAATGATTTCAGAGGAATATTCCACAATTTCGGGGCCCGGATCCAAAACTCTTTTTCCTTTCTAGAAATTCTGCCTGATCTCATTTCCGTTATTAGAGGGGAAAGGAAATCAGGAAAATAGATAAATAAAAACCCACAGCCTATTCCAGCACAGCGGTTGCACTAGCGAGCTTTTAAAATCAAAGCGAAGAGGTGCAAAAAATGGAAAAAGGGGATTAAAAGGTCTGTTGGAGCCGGTATTTGGGGCACCTTAGATGCAAAATCCCCACCTATTCCTTACTGTCAAAGGAGAATTTCAAGTCACTTGACAGACGGGGAGGGGGGAAGACTATCCACACAATTCGGAGCTCGGAGGATGGAAAGGAGGAAAGGGGGAAATAGATGGATAAGCCTAAATTGCAGGATTTGGCCACATCAAACAGCATCACCACCTCAGTTCACCCATAGGCATGGAGGCCTGGCCTGCATGAATAACACAAGCCGTACAATGTGTGATTGTGCCCACAACACAATCCTTCGATTCATTGGCTATTGTTTGGATGCCACTTGCCACAGCCAACGGGAGTGAGGCATTCGGTCTTTCTCTCTCTCTCTGACACACACACACACACTCAACACAAACAGCTTAAAGGAACTCATATTCTTAAGCATGAATGTTGGTTCACGAACCCCTAAAGGAAACAAGCGACAACTAACTTTGGTTTTCCACCTTCTCCGCCTTCCCTCCTCTCCGTCAGTGTCGGCCTCCCAGGCCGAAAGTGTGCTCTCACAGCAGTGTGTGTTTGTGGGTTAGCCTGACCACTAAACCGCCTGCAACCCAGGAAGGCGGATCTCCAACTTACAAGCTGCAATGCCAATTCTGGAGATGAAATGCCAGAACTCCAAATATCTGGCCTTCCCCCCCCCACCCCAAGGTTTTGATAAGGGGCAAGCTATATATGATTGCCCTTACTTTCCCTTATCAGCGTCTCAAAGCGGGCCTGCAATCAATAGCCGTGGTCTTGTTGGAGAATATTTATTCAGTACTGAAATCGATACTGATCCTGTTGGGTAATGAAACATTTGCAAAAAGCCTGGCTCACATAGGGCCAAGGACTCCACAATATTTATTTCTCTATATGTTGGTTTTTTTCCATTTTGTGCTGGCTGACTCCAGAGTGACTCAGGGCTTACAGAAATGTTCCATAAAATCCAGGACAAGCAAATCGCGGTTTAAAGCAAGGCCCGTCAAAAGGCTCCTGAGCGTTTTGGCATTAGAGACAAGTTCCTAGTCCTTATGAGGACGGATAACGAAAGGACAGGCCGGTGGAACCTCAGGCACCAAAGATAAGGAAAAAAATAACAACACATCATGGTCAGACTGTTTTAATTTTTAATTTTAAAAAAATTGGCTAAAGGTAAAAGTTCCCCTCGCACAGGCGCGCTAGTCGTTCCCGACTGTAGGGGGCGGTGCTCATCTCTGTTTCCAAGCCGAAGAGCCAGCGCTGTCCGAAGACGTCTCCGTGCTCATGTGGCGGGCATGACTCAACACCAAAGGCGCACGGAACGCTCTTCCCTTCCCACCAAAGGTGGTCCCTATTTTTCTACCTGCATTTTTTACCTGCTTTCGAACTGCTAGGTTGGCAGAAGCTGGGACAAGGAACGGGAGCTCATCCCGTTATGCGGCACGAGGGATTCCAACCGCTGAACTGCCGACCTTTCGATCGACAAGCTCCGCGTCTTAGCCACTGAGCCACCGCGTCCCTTAATTCAAATTTGACCAACCTTTAATTTTGGCAACTCTCAATTTGCAGCTTTAACCCCGGTCTGCAAAATCACTTTTGGCCGACCTCCAAAGCTGATTTTATCCCCTCAGCAGTCACGCCTCAAAAATTAACCCTCGTGCCGACGCGAAAATATTTTTCTTTACTCAACTCAAAATTGTTGGGTCTTGATCTCTGAAGCCTTAGCCAACTAGGCATGGCTCCTTGCCTTTGGGACTTCCTGCTACTGGAAAAAACTCACCAGCTGCTTCTTGGACACACATAAAACACACTTGGCCCTGCTTCAAGAGTCCCGGCACTGGAAACGGTCACCAAGACACAACCGAGTTTGCCAATAAGGAGCGGACGCAAACAAACAAGGCAAGGGACATAAACATTCACGGAGGGTTTCGGTTCTTTCAAGCGTCGGAGACAATGCCTGTTTGTTGAGGCTGTGTGCTGGAAACAAACTTACAACATAACCATCCCTGTTTTCAACTATGCGGGGGGGGGGGGGGGGCGCGAAAGAAAAAGGAACTTTTAAAGAAAATGATGTTTGGGAAGAGATTCCTCGAGGAAGCTTAAAGGAAAACCCCCCACGCCTCTTCTTCCCAAACATTGGGGCAGGTGGGGGAAGGGATTGGCCCACTTAAGCGGCCCAACCCAAAACACAAAACGGTCCATCCACGGCTTTCAAGCAGCTCAAGAAGGAAAACACAGAAAAACAAACCGGGGGGGGGAATTATCACCGTCCTCCACATCCTGTCTGTGGAAAAGGAAGACACCCCCTCCACACTTTTCCATCTGCCTTCTCTCACGCCTTCAGGTGTGTTAAAGACTAGAAAAACTATCCTTTACAATCAGTGGTGGATTTCAAAAAATTTTACTACCATAGGAAAGATACTGTAAAATCTCCATTCCATGGGGTAAAATCCAGCAGGTTCTGGAGAACAGGCAGCGGAAATTTTGAGCAGTTTGGAGAACCGGCAAATACCACCTCCGGCTGGCCCCAGAGTGGGGTGGGAATGGAGATTTTGCAATATTCTTCCCCCAGGTGTAGGGAGGGAGTGGAGATTTTGCAGTATCCTTTCCCTGCCACGCCCACCAAGCCACACCACAGAACTGGTAGTAAAAGAATTTAGATTTCACCAGTGCTCCATTCCCTCCGCACTCCAGGGGAAAGATACTGTAAAATCCCCATTTCCTCCCGATCAGCTGGGACTCGGGAGGCAGAGAAGAGATGGGGGCAGGGCCAGTCAGAATTTTTACTACCGGTTCTCCGAACGACTCAAAATTTCCGCTACCAATTCTCCAGAACCGGTCAGAGCCTGTTGAAACCCACCTCTGCTTTACAACCACAAAAAGAAAGTCCATGAAATTTCCCAAACAAAGTTTTTGGACTAATTTATTATTATTATTATTATTATTATTATTATTATTATTATTATTATTATTATTATTGTTGTTGTTGTTGTTGTTGTTATTGTTATTATTATTAAAAAAGCTTCTCTTTAGTTCAAAGCAGAGGGTAGCACAGTACCTCCTAGAGGAAACAGACTTCCGTTTCCACCAGGTTCCCAAACCATCACTCATTCCCAATCCTTGGCAATTGCAAGTTGCAAGTTTTTCTGATTCCCTTAAGCAAATCAAGGAATTGAGTCCCATGGGTGGCCGGCCCAGGTCCTCTGCAAACACCGGATCTGCGTGCAAAGAGATTCAGTGGCGAGGCAACCCCAGTGGAGCTAAAACGCAATTTCTGTATGGAGTGGGGGAGGGGAGGTGGGGGTGCAGCTCCAAGCCTGGTTCAATGGGGCTAAATGCAAACTGGGGAGGAAACAAACCCACCCTGTTTTTTCTCTCTCCTCCTCTTCCTCCTCACCTGGATCTGACTTTTGCTCTACGCCAGAATCAGCCGGGAAGCAGCTGGAAGCACGCAGGGCAGCCTCGATGCACCTCAATGCTCCACTTTAACGCGGGCTGTCCCGGCACCCGGCAGCTGTAGGCGTCAGGTTCCTTGCCCTGCTTCCAAGCCAGCTGGTTGGGGCTCCACCCCGGGAGGGCCCCTGGAGTCCAGCCTCTGCTCCCAGCACCACAACAAACAGATGCCTGATACAATCACACTCCAAGTCAGAGGAGGGGAGAGGTTTCCCATCTCCAGCCACGCCCTCTGGGGCTTGAGTAATCCCTGGGAGGTTCTGGCTGGCCCATCAGCTCGCAAAGTTTCCGTAGAGTTGGGCGAGGTTCAAAGGGATCTCAGGCAGGAAAGGAAAGCTGGGTTCCTTGGCATCTCGGCTCCAGAGTCGATGTCCCCTCCCACATGACTCAAAAAAAAAAAAAAGGCAGGTTGCCCCTTTTTCTGGCTGCATCTCTTTTTCTTTGCAGGTGATCAGGGAGGCGCTTCCGTCTAGTGGTTAAGGCGCTGGGCTAGAAGCCCAGAGAGGCGGCAAATTCTAATCCCGCCTTAGGCACCAAAGCCGGCTGGGTGACTTTGGGCCAGTCACGGTCATTGGGCCCAACCCACCTCACAAGGAGGTTGTTGTGGGGAAAAGAGGAGGAGGAGGAGGAGGATTAATTATGTCAGCTGCCTTAAGTACAAGAGGTGAGATGAGTAACTGTAATAATCCACACTTCTGCCTATTCCAGGAGCTTGGATAGGTAGACAAAAATGCCATATCCAGGAGGGGGAGGAGGAGGGACAAACTCTTCCACTGATTAATTATTCTCATTATTGGACAATTTCCCCTTCCTTCCAGATGGGATCTTTCCTTATGAGCTTCCTTCCATTATTTCTTGTCTGGGGTTCTTTTAAAACAACAATAAGACTCTTAAATATGAGCCATATCAAACAGGCCTCCCTCCCCAATGAAAACACTGTCTGGCTTTGATGTGGCCACTTCTAGCCGCATCCTTTTATGGGCTTCCAGCCATCCCAGCTCAAAAATTGCACATCCATGTTGCACAACTCTCAGGCGGATAGCGGGACAGTCCGGACCTGAATTTGACCTCTTGGCTAAAGACATTCCCTGGATCCTGCCAACCAGCAGAGAATCAGGAATACGCAGAGGCGAGAAGGTAAGAAGTATGTGGAGCCTCGGAACAGGCCCTGGATCTCTGCAAAGCCCCACTGAAGGCAACCAGAAGGGAGTCTCTGTCCCCAAATTCTTAAATTTCTAGGCAATTATCGACATCCAAGATCAGGGAACACCAGAGCCTGGAATTGCATCTAGGAGGAGAAAGGCAGTTTATGGTTTAAAAGACGCTTCCAGTCAGGATTTGAGGGTCAGGGGTCCAGGACAGACCCTCTCACCCAGAACAGGGATTCACCCAGAGGCACAACGGACAGATGGACCGAGCAGCGGTATCAAATAGGCGCTTATTCCAGAGAAGGAAAGGAGGAAGGGGAAGAAGATGGCGGCAGATCGCGGATGCAAAGAAATCATTTCGTTTTCCCCTTGGTTAAAGCTCAACCCCATCCAGCGACCTGGAAGGACGGGGGGGGGGAGATTCAGAACGGAGCCCATCTCCCCGAGAATCTCACATAGTGTAGCTCGGAACTACGGAACTCCCTGCCACATGAAAAGATTTGAAGAGGAGGGGAGCCAGTTAGAGAAGGAGGACAGCTCCAAGGTTTAAAGACACATATGTCCAAGAGAGATCAGGCTTTTCTGATTCCATGTCCCTGATCCTCTTCATGGGCCCTGAAACCATCAGGAAACAAAACAATTTCCCTTATTTATCCGTATTTTTTGGAGTATAAGACACAGTTTTTTCCCCCAAGTGAAAAAGGAAAAGAGGAGTGAAAATCTGGGTGCGTCTTATACTCCAAATGTAGCCCTGCCCAGCTTCTCAAATGGAGGTTTTAGAGGCTGAAAAAAGCATCAGAAACAAGGCTTCAGAAACAAAGCCCCCAAACAGAGCTTTGGAAAAGAAGCCGCCAAACAGAGCTTCAGAGGCTTTTTTTTCTGAAGCTGTTTTGGAGGCTTTCAGAGGCAGAAAAAAAAGCAAAAAAAAAAAAGCAAAGCACAGAGCTCACAACCAAGGAACCTGTTGCTAAAATTCACCTCTGGGAACAGCTGATTGGGGAGGTCGGTCCACCTGCCAGTCAGCTTTTTTCGTATTTTCCTCCCCAAAAATTAAGGTGCATCTTATACTCCGAAAAATACAGTAAGTCCCTTCCAGGATTTTCAATTTTCATTTGGGACTGCGGTTTCCGAAAACCTCTCCTCTCCTTTAACTCTCACTCCGGTGAGCCCATCGCCATGAGTAAGACCCGGGCACGACGTAGCTTAACCGGCCTGATTCAGACAACAGGTTTAACCTGTGTCAATCACATTCGTGGGTTTCCCCATTGGCACCAGATTTACTCAACCCTCAGCTGGGGAAGGCCCACACGGCCTGCACCCGAGTGACCGATGGCCCGGCTTTGCGGGCTGTGCAAAGGCCACAGCACGGCAGGGTGGGTTGGCCTGTTCCAAAGCAGGCGAAGGAAGAGAAATGTGGGAATTGTAATCTAAGCCCTTCAGCAGACACCTGGTTGGGGGCAGGCCATTGTAAATAACCAGGCTTTACCAGGAACGCAAAGACAATCACACTCGGCGTGTAGCATCTTCCTCCTCCTCATTGCATTAAAAGGCCTCTTTTCCCATGGAGAATCAGCTGTTTGCAAAACACCGAGAATTCACAAGTCCTGCATATCATCTTACAAGTATCTAGTTGTCACTTCCACACATCAACCTGTCTCTGCTCAGGGAAAAGAAACCTTCTCAACGTAAGAATCCCAGGGATAGAAGGGACCTCCGAGGTCTTCTAGTCCAACCCCCTGCTTAAGGCAGGAGACCCGATACCATCCTGGTCAAATGGCTGTTCGGTCTCTTTCTTAATAGAATTCTTTCTCTGCCAAGTGTGATTGGACACACAAGGAATTTGTCTCCGGTGTACAAGCTCTCTGTACAGACTGTACCCACAGTGTACAAGCTCTCTGTACACACACTCTGCACACTGTACACCCAAGCAATAAGGGATAAACCACAATCATCAACATAAAACACAATCATCATAAATTATAAGATACAAACCTAACAATAGTCCCAGGATACTAAATAAAGACAATCAACATAGGTAATGAGAGACAAAGAACTAAGTTTTCACTATAAGAAGCTAAGGAAATAGGTAACACGAAAGGTTAGAAAGATAATACATCTCTACTAAGTGGTTTGACCTCCCAGGGCATAAAAGAGTATTGTGGGAATTAGCTGTTTAGCAGATGGATGGCATAGGGGGAAAATTGTTTTTGTGTCTGGTTATTTTGGCGTGCAATGCCCTATAGCAGGGGGTCTCCCACTTTGACAACTCTTAAGACTTCAACTCCCAGCAAAGCTGGCTAAGTAATTCTGGGAGTTAAAGTCCACAAGTCTTAAAGTTGCCAAAGTTGGAAATCCCCTGCTCTGTAGCATCATCTTGGGAGAAGAAGTTGAAAAGGTTTATGTCCAGGGCGTGAAATGGTCTCTCGATGTTTTCTCAGCCCTCTTTCTGGATTCCTGAACTATACAGGCTCTCTGTGGAAGGCAGGCTGGTTGCAGTTGGTTTTTCTGCAATCCTAACTATCCGTTGAAGCAGGGGTGAAATCCAGCAGGTTCTGACAGGTTCTGGAGAACCAGTAGCGGAAATTTTGAGTAGTCCGGAGAACCGGCAAATACCACCTCTGGCTGGCTCCACAGTGGGGTGGGAATGGAGATTTTGCAATATCCTTCCCCTGCCATGCCCACCAAGCCACACCACGCCCACCAAGCCATGCCCACAGAACTGATAGTAAAAAAAAATTGGATTTCACCACTGCATTGAAGTCTGTGCCCTTCTTGTTTGGTTGCTGTACCAAACCAGACGGCTATAGAGGTGCAAATGGCAATAACTTGAAAGCCGTTTGCAACGAAATTTCAGTTTAACATATGCCAATTCATGTACCTTTAAAGTGACGATAAGGTTCTTCCAAGTCTAATTCCTCTGCAGAAATGGATCAGCAGCAGCTGATACAGTTCTGCAAAGTTAAGCCGTGATCGTCTACAAAGTTATACAGTTAAGCAGCACAGAAGGAGCTACCTCTGAATTTTTTTGCATTTGTGGTTCGCAACGAGGGCATCGCGATACAGCTCTCCACTGTACCCTGTTCCAACTATTTTTAGGCATTTGGGAATGGGACACTTAAGGGTCTGAGATAAAGGCCTGGCTGGCTATACGTTTGCTGACTCCAGTATTTTGGAGGGTACAGAGTTCTCAAACCATGGGTCCCCATCTAAACATGGTGTAGGTTTAAGGTAATGGAGGAAAAGTCAAATCAAAGTTAAGTCCACGGGTTTGATTCTCAGAATTGCCACCAATAAAAAAAACCAAAAAAAAACCACAAAACCCTTGAAGATCTGTTTCGATGGCATGGATATTTATGGTCCGATGAAATTAAAATTAAGGCAGACTTTTAAAATAATCGTTTTAATTAGGCGCGCCAAATTGAGAACCTGGACTGGAGAGATAAGCTCAGGTTGTGCCCAGAAATGCCTTCATGGCTCTTGGCTCGTGGAGCACAATGTAAAAGGGAAACAGCAGATGACAGATAAATTGGTGGATGCATCAGGAATTATTGGAAAACCATCAGGATGAATTTAAAATCGAACGGAGAGAGCAATTAATAGCAGGAAGAGGACAGCTGTCGATTGACTGTTATCAAAAAAAAAGGGGGGGGGGGAAATGGAGAGAAAGGCCACCCAGAGCAGAGACAAGACAGGATCTGAAGTACAACTGTGCACTGAGGAGGAGCTGCTAAAATGTGTGATAAAGTTTTGTGGACATCTGAAAGAGAGATGACTAGATTAAGGAATGGGTGGCTAAGAAATCTGGTGATGAAACACAGACAGATCTCTGGGAAAATATGAGGTTTAAAAGGGCTGGAAAGTACATTGTGTTACAACGTCCAAGATAAGTTTTAGAAAGTGGTATGCAACAGGAGAGGCAGCCTCTGCCCTGGGCCATTTGCTGAAGAGAAAGAGAACTTTTATGGCGATAATTCAATGGAGCCTCCACCTTCAGAGGCAGCCTACCTTGGAAAACCAATTGCTCAAAGGCAAAGCAATTAAGGCCCCCAAAGCCTAGATAATTGACCTCTCCTGGAATGGGGGCTGCCCGATTCCCACAAAGAGATTACCCTACAACCGTGATGGCGAACCAATGACACGCGTGCCAGATGTGGCATGCAGAGCCCTACAATTTGCCACTGGAAAAATCCAGGCCAAAGCACCGCAAAGGACAGTGAGTTTCTCCTGCCTTTACACCTCAACAGTTAAATTACACACTTTCAGCTCGGTGTTGGTTAAAAAGAGGCCACAAGCGTTGGCATTTTCTGGCTGCAGGAGTAGAGGATGTCTCCGCCTGTCTCTCCCCCCCCCCACTCCCCCCCCCCCCGCATCTTGGAAAGTTTCTATCTTAAGCAGGAGATGTTCTCCCAGGAAGGCCCTTCCCTCTTCCAACCTCCACAAAATTTCACCATAACTAACCAGTTTCTCAGGAGTTTTTTTTTTGGGGGGGGGGGAGGGTTGTTGGGGTTTTTTTTGGCCAAGTTTGCCCAACTCACTCAAGTCCAGATTGCAGGCTGAGCTTCTTTCTGCAAAAGCTGGTTTGAGGGTGGTGGGGGGAGATTCCAAATCCAGGAGGGTGGGTTGTTCCTGCCCATCCATGCAATGTCACCATTTGCCAATAAGACCCTCGTGAAGGATGGGAGCCCTGCCCTCCTTCCATGGGCCTCTCTCTTCCCCCAACTCCCTGGATGCTAGTTTCCCCACCCTTAGGAGAGCCGGAGGGAGAGGTTTCCAATGCCACACAGCAAGGGGAGAGAAGGGACGGACAGCCGGACAATTACCAGCAAAATAAGGGTTTTTTCCTCTACCTACCTCCGGCCTTTGCCCAAACTGAGCCTTCTGCAGAAGGAAGGAAGCTGAGTTGGGTGCCTGCAGGCCTCGGGGGAAGCAGGGCACTTCCTGGATCTGAGAGCGGGCTGTGTGTGTTGGGGGGGAGGGAAGGGGGGGAGGATCACACAGGAAAGGGAGTGCGGAAAAGGTGATTTTTCAACCTGGGGGGGGAGAACCCCCATTTCTCTCCCCTCCCCCCAGTGCATTTAAGGCCAGAGGCTGGGGCAGTGAAGGGCCCCTGTGCAGAAGGGCTCTTCGTGGAGCAACAGGCAGGCGAGAACAACCAGCCATTGTGGGCAGGAGGATTTTAACCAGCGAAGCAGGAGTGGGGAGGGGGTGCCAGGCTGGAGGGCCAGTCGATCAACAAGAAAGAGAGAGAGGAAGGAAGGAAGGAAAGAAAAAGGTAGATAGATAGATAGAGAGCTCGATAGATTAATAGATTCCCAGCCCTTCGGAGAGTTGTCACTCTTTCCACTCTTGCAAAGCAGCTGCAAAGCTTTTGCTGGCACCACTTTTTGATTGCCCCCCGAAATTAAACCGCCCGCCCCCTCCGCCAAAACCCTGGCATGGCCACAGCCTCGATCCAGCCCGTTGCCCGGCCTCAGAGCCGAGCCGAGCCGAGCCGGGCCGGGCCGAGCCGGGCCCGAAGGCGAAAAACAAAAAAGGTTGCCACGAACTCCCGGCCAACTTCCTTCCTTCCTTCCTTTCGGCCCAGCGACGCCCCCAACCCCCAGCGGTTGTGAGACGGGGCGCGGGGGGGGAGCGGGAGGCGATCCCCCTCCCCGGGATTCCAGCCTGGCCAGCGGGGGAGGAGGGGGGGGGAGGAAGGGAGAGCGGGAGAGACCGAAAGAGGCGCAGCCGCCCCCCGCCCTGCCTTCGGAAAGGGAAAGTGACTGGCCAGCCCCAGCCCCCCCCCCCCCCGCCGCCGCCGCGCAAAATCACTTTCCCCCTTTTTACTTTCCTCCGCTCCCCCCGGGAGGCTGCAAAGGAAGGGGAGGGGAGGGGGGTCAGCAATAGGGAGGGCGAGGAGGGGGGAGGAAGAGCCCCCCCTCCCCCGGGCCCAACCCAGCCCTGAGTCGCTCGCGGGGAGGGGAGGGGAGGGGAGGGCGCGACCCCCGCAGGCGGCCTTTTACCTCCGTAGCGCGGCGGATCCAGGAAAGGTTCGGAAGCGGAAGGAGAAGGCGAAGGGGGGGCGGAGCAGCGCCAGTTTCCCCCCCCCACGTGAAAATTAGTCACGGCGGTGGGGGAGGCCGGGAGGCAGGCCCCGCCCCTCCCGGGGGTCGGCCTCCCTCGCACGGCCGGAGCCCCTCCCCGGAAAGAGGGTCAGGCCAGGAGGGCTCCACCTCCAAAGCCCCCCCCCGCCCCAAGTGGCAAGGTGGGCCTGGGGCGGGACCTGGAAAGCCCGGCCAGGAAGGCAGGAGGGAGGGAAGGGTCCGCTTCCTTCTTGGGCGGGCGGGGACCCCTCCCCCCCTCCCTCCCTCCCTCCCTCCAGGCCCGCTTTATTGGCCGGACTGGCGGCGGAGCTTCGAGGGAAGCGGACTTCTCCCGGCGCCCCCCCAACTCCCCAGCCCGCTGCTTTGCCGCGAACTCGCCCGGCCGCCCTCCGCGTCCCGCGCCTCCGAAGGTCTCGAGGGGCAAGGCGAGAAAGCGGGGCCGCCCCCTCCCCATAAAGGGCCCAGAGCCCCCCTGGCTCCCCGGGGTGGCGCTCACCTCCTTGGGCGGCGGCGGCGAAGCCCCCTGGGCGCGTCCCGGCTCGGCTTGGCCTTCCTGGCCGTGCAAGGGCCGCTTCTCTTGGCCCCTCCTGCGCTCCCTTTGGCAGAAGTTGGGGGGGGTCGCAATAAAAGGCTGCTGCAAACGGAGGGAGGAAGAGGGGAGGGGGGGCTGGGGGGCTGTTAAAAGAAAGGGGGGCTGCGCCCCGGGATCAGTTCAGGGGCCCCACCCGGCCCAAAAGAGCCATTCCTCCCACGGGCCCCCCGCCCCTCTTGGCTTCCCGGCCCAGCCTTCGCAATCGACCGCTGCGCCAGGGAGGGAGGGAAGGAGCGGCGCTTGGCCGGGGAGGGGAGGAGGGAGCGGAGGGGGGAGGGCCACTCGCAAGGGAGGGGCTCGCAGCTGCCCCCCCCCGCCTGAGTCATCCCTTCCGACGTGACTTCTCACCAACGGGCCAGAAAGGAAGGGGGGCGGGGGGGGAGAAGGGGAATCTGGGCTGCTGGACCATGGGGGCGGTGGAAAGCCCCTTCCTCTAAAAAGAGAACTTTTCCTTAAGAGCGGCTTTGGGGGCAAGGTTGAAATGGGGGATGCCCTCCCTCCCTCCCCCCCCAATCAGGAATGCACTGAAAAATGGGGGTGCACAAAAGAGGCGATTACCGGGAAAAGTTTATTTGTTGGACTCATTTATCCTACTTCTAGAACCGTTTGCTGGAACTGGCCAGGAGTTAGGAAAACTTGACAGAGTGGGGGGGGAGGTCCCCCATTTCAGCCCTGTCTCCTTTTGAAAGGGGAGGGGGAATCGGAAGCAGTGCCCCCCTCCTCTGCCAGCATCCTTTGCTGAACCCCAACCAACGAGGTTTGTCCACCTGGGAAGCAGGAATAAGCTGGATCTTTCAGCCAAGCGGAGAGTCTCTCTCTGAAGCTGTCTGGACCCCCTACTCTGTCCCCCAAATCTATGTTTAAAATAAAACGGAGAAGACATTGCAGCAGAGACCCTTACAAACATCCAGCATAGCAGCCAAAGATTTAAAATATATTTCGGTTTTCCCCTGCTAGGATCCTTACAGGCCTCTCTGCAAGCTTCCTATCCTATTTACATAGGGCAGGGTTTTGGTTTTATGAGCTTTGGGGTGGGGTGGGTGTATTTTTCCCACTGGAAAAAACAAAAACAAAAAACCACTGCTTTTTCCCTTTTTTCCCAATGTTTCTGAAACACTTCTTGGAAAAATAGGCCCAGTTCTGCAGATCCCAAATACAATTATAAGAACTTTTGGGTTTTTTCTCCCGGCCTCATTCATCCTGCTTAAAATATGAACCTTTTTCACACTTGAAGGCTGAAATTTCTTGGAGGATAATTATATTCTCTTGAAAATAGTTAAAAGACTATTCAAGATAAAAGCAAACTCCTTTGCCGGTAATTGCACTTTATAAATAAAATAAACCCACTTGCATATTTTTTGATAACTCTTTTTAATGGGATTATACTTCGGGCTTTTTAAAAGTCCTGTTCTTTGGTAAATCAGTCTGGAAGGGCAGCGTCTTCATAAAAATAAAGCCCAATAAATTATCAAGACGCCAAGAATGACAGATAAAAGGCTGGAATCGGGGCATAATTTCATGGCTTGTTTAAACAGGAGAGAGCAATTGTATTCTGGTCCTGTCAGAATTAAGATTCCACAAAAGCCAACTTGGATTACAAACAAGTTTAATCCCTGTCCCGTGGATGTGTCGTTGTCTCTCCAGACTTATTTAGTCACCTGGGTTAATTAAAAACTGATTACCGCTGTGGTTGTGTTTGGAAACACTCCGTTCAACGTTGGAGATAACAGACATGCGGAGGCTGACCAATTAAATGCCACACCCTGCACTTCCCCAAGGAAACACCTTGACCAATCCTTAATAATCCTCTGCGGTAAAATCCCCAGGAATCCGCTCAAGGAAGAACCTGCACGATTCTTGCAGCAACCGGAGAAAGCAGGCCGAGAGTCCACCAAGGAAAAGGAAATTTTAATGATTCCAGTGGAAAAAGAAACTAGCAAGCGCAGCTGTTCAGCTTCCTTAATGGAAGTCCTCTGAGCATCATTTTCTAACCGGAGGGATTTGCAGTACAGAAATAAAAGTCTGAACAGGCTGAGATCTGCAGGGTGAAGGTGCCTTCTCTTTTCCGGGTCATCCCAATCGCCGGTCCCATTTTTGCTGGTGGCAGGTAGGAGGAATTCCACCATCTGTGTTCAGGAATTCCAGCCGGAAATGCCACCGGGCCAGCTCAGAGGCCAGTCAAGATTTTTCCTTTGTGTGAGCTGTCAATTTCATTGATTTTCCTGGAGGAGTTGACAAAAGAAAGGCCAACGGGATATTCCTGCCAAGCTGGGCCCAGGGGCAGGGCTGTTCTTGCTTGGTTTGTCATCGAAGGAAGACTGCTCCTGGACAGGAGGCTCTGCTTAAGGAGTTAATGAATTAGCCCCAGCCCCTCACCCCGCGTTGGTCTTATTAAAAACATGCTTTAAAGAAAAACCCGAATTGTTTCCCATCTAGGTGAGAGCTCTCAAAGTGGAGAAAGACTGACTACCTGGATGAAAGGCAGGGAGGTGGTGCCCTCTGGTGGCTCAGCCAGCCACTGCGCCCCCAGAAGAGAGGTCAACAGCGCCCCCTAGCGGGAAACCTAACAGCAAAACCTCCTCGCTCTTTTTTTTCCTTTTTTAACTGTCCAGGGCAAAAAACTGGGTTTTAAATTGTTAGGAAACTCGCAGCAAAGGAAGATTTTAGAAGCGATATTTGTCTTCCCACCCCCCCACGCAGGCGATTTCTCCCCAATCCTCCAAAAGGAAGGGAATCGCTCCAAGCACGAATTTTTAATCAATCCAGAAAGCCACAAAGAGCAGCTCTTTCATCCCAAGAAGCATCTCACACGCACACAGAAAAAGAGAATTTCTCTCTCCTGACCAGCATTTTGCGCAGGGAAACCACTCGTCCTGTGCAACGAGACTCTCCAAAGTTGCTAGTCTGATTTTGCACGCGGGGCCCCCGGAGAATTTGAAGACCTGAGTCAGGACTTCACCCCAAGCTGGAACCCGCGAGTCCTTCTCAGGGTCCCGCCTTCTGACGGCGCTCGAGAGGCTGGGCTGGAAGCGAGCGCGTGGGAAAGGCTGCTGCCTCGTGGCTGTTCTCCTTGCCAGGCAGGTCACCTTCCAGAAACGATGCAGGCTTTCTCAGGGAAATGGGGTCTCCAAGTGCCCCATTCGCCGGATGCCCATCTTCCCTTCTCCTAGCGGAACTGGTGGGGGGGGGAACCCTTTCTAGGGGGAATGAAAGTGACCAAAGGTGCTGAGTTCCAGTCCACCAAAAGAGGCTCGGAAGAGAAGAAGCGTGTTCCAAGACGCGATTTCAGGGGAGCGCCTGTTAACGTCGCCAAAGAGCGAAGCATCCTTGCCAGGGAGGGTCTTCGGGGAAAGGGCCCTTCTGGCGACCACCCGGCCTGACTCGAGGGTCCCTGCGTGTCCCTGCGGTCTGGTGGGGCTTCAACACACACGCACCCCGGGCGTCGTCGGTCTCGCGTGGCCGCCCGGCTTTTCCCGGACGCCCCACAGCGGCGAAGAAGCCGCCGAACCGGCGACACTCGGCAGCCCGGTTGCAGAAGCGACAGCCCAGACTGGTTTTTCCGAGGCTGCCCCAGCGCTGGTTGGCTGCCCAGCCGCTCTGGGGGGGAGCCAGAGCCGCTGCCACCCCCGCCCCGCCGCCTTTGGGGGCAGAGGAGGAAGAGGAAGAGGAAGAAGCAACAGCAGCTCCTCCGGTGGAGCGCCCGGCTAGAGAGAGTCCTTTCGGGCCGAAGGTCTTTGGAGCCGGGCAGCTCTCTTGTTCCTGGGGAGGAGGGAAAGTGTGGACGGGGTAGGTCAGAAGGGGCTTCTTGGGGGGGTCGTTTTCAAGCAACCCTGAGACTTGGAAGACCTCAAGGTGCGTTTCTCCATATCCCTTTGCAGCCCCTCCTGTGGGTTTCTGCCTAAAACTGGAATTTCTTTTTCCTCTTGAGCACCCCTCTTTTCTCCCCCCCTTCCTCAAATTCGGAACCCCTCGGCTGCTGCACCTCCCCCCCCCAAGGACCTTTCCTAGAGTAACTCCTTACCTGTATTGCCTCCAGCCCCCCCCCCTTATTTTAGCTTGAACTTGAGATTTGCAGGAGGCCTGCTGGGGGTTTCTGGCCCTTGGAAATTCGCTTCTCTGCAGCGGCCAGAGAGGACGTGCTGGGGGGCTACCTAAGTGGGTTTCCCCCCCCACACACACACACACCCTTCACAGCTTGGCAAGCGTGCAAGGAACTGGCTGGAGCAGCGATCCATGGCCGACGAAATTTTGGAGCAGTTGCCGCTTGCGGAAAAGGTGAGGTGCCACCGAACCTAACTTCTTTTCTAGAAAGCAACCGCGGAGTATTTTGAGGCCTTTGCAAAGTGCTGCAGCCCTAAGGAGGAGGGGATGGATGGAAAAGGCCCCTTGGCTCAGCTGGTCATCCAGATCCCATTGTTTGCAACCGAAGGAATCTTCCAACCCACCATGCCAATGAAGAGAGTAAAGGGACTCTAAACACTTGCTTCCGTGAGCTTTGCAGGGTCCAAACTGCAGTGTCTTTTCCCCCCTAGACAGCCATATGGGGCACCTTGGGAACGATCCGACCTCACCTGAATTTTGATGCAGCCAAAGATGCTCAGACTTTCTTCGAAGCCATCAGTGGCAAAGGTAACCCCCCCACCCCTTCCCTTCCCCCTTGCCTGCATCTGTAGAACCACCCTGCGAGGTGGGACTTGCACTCGCCACAGGCTTTCGAACCCAGGACACAGTTCAACCATCCCATCGGATCCGACAAATATCTATCGTAGAGTTGGAACATCTAGATAAGGGCCCGTGTAACCCTAAAAAGAAAGTGGACGGACGGTTGGAGGTCATCCGTCCAGAGGAATACGGTGACGGGAGGCATCCATTTAACCCCAGCATAAGCGTGAGAAAATCATTATGATAATGAGGCTTTTGATATATAGACGAATTGCATATGCAGACTCTTCCGGGAGCACAGCTAACTCGAGGGCCCGGAGCAGAGTTTGCAAACTTCTGGTTTGGAGGCCTCGGCTGAAACTGGGGCCCCCGGGTCTCCCCAAAGGTGTGGACTGCGGAGCCGTCCTTGACCTGCTGACCAGTCGGAGCAGCGAGCATCGGCAGCAAATTGCGGAAGCCTTCTTCAAATTCACCCAACAGGTTAGGCCAGGAAGGGATTTTTTTGGGCTGGGTGGGTGGGAGGGAATTTGTGGCCTTCCTGGAAAGGAAAAAAATGGGCGACTTAGACTACTGCGACGTGCTATTGTAGAGAACAGCCCTTGAAGACTTTCCAGAGCCGTTTTATTTTTTAGGGCAGAGCCAGCAAACGATGGGTTCCGTTAAAACTAAATCAATATATCTCGGCCATGATACGTTTGGCTGAGGCAGTGGTGAAATTCAAATTTTTTTACTACCGGTTCTGTGGGCGTGGCTTGGTGGGCGTGGCAGGGGAAGGATACCCCGAAATCCCCATTCCCTCCCCACTCTGGGGCCGGCCAGAGGTAGTATTTGCCGGTTCTCCAAACTACTCAAAATTTCCACTACCGGTTCTCCAGAACCTGCTGGATTTCACCCCTGAGCTGAGGGTCTCTGCTCTACTGGGGGGCTGAGGTCTCCCCAAATTTCTCTTAGTCTTCTCTCTCTTTTTAGGGCCTGCTGAAAACCCTGGAGGCCGTGGTCCCCAGCCAGTTTGAGACCATTATCAGGGGTTTGCTGCGTCCTGCGGCTCAGTACGATGCCCACGAAATCCAGGCAGGATTGCAGGTATCCCTTTCCAAAGAGGGGCACCCCGTTTCTGCCAAGGAACCTCCCCACAACCAACCAACACCCCACCCCCCAGTTTTTAACACAAAGTGGAGCAGGTTGTACATCTGATTTTCAAAGGAGCGTGGAGTGAATTGGTTGGGGGGGGGGACTCAGATCTTGAGGTCTCTCTTCTCCCCCTCCCAACAAACTTTCAGAAACAACCATTTTTAAAAAGTTTTTTCTCCATTTTAAAAAGGGGAGGAGTTAGATTGTTGTTGTTTTTTTAAAAAAATTCCAGCCCTTTTTAAAGGCACTTTCTATGCATGGTAATTTAATTTAATGATTTAATGCAATGATTTAATAAATTAATAAATAAATACAGGAGTTTGCGAAGACACAACCAGTTTTGAGACGCGTATTGTAATCAACCCAAGGAAGATTAAAAACTAAAAACCCTGGACAGAATGGACTTTCGATTTTCGATTTTTGATTTTTGAAATTTTTGATTTTTGATTTTCGACTTCTGACTTCCAAGTTCCTCATTTTGATTTTCAATTTTTGAAATTTTTAATTTTCAATTTTTGAAATTTTCGATGTATGATTTTCGATTTCCAACTTCTGACTTCCAAGTTCCTCATTCTGAGTTCCTCATTTCAATTTTCAAAAAAAAACCTGCACACAGACATGCACACACACACACCTTACAAAGTCGATCAGTGCTGTTTCCTAACCTGGGTCCCGTTTCCTTTCCAGGGTCTGGAGGTGGAAACCCTGATTGAAATCACCTCCACTCGACCTGCAAAACAGCTTCAGGAAATGCTGGCTTATTATAAACAGGGTAAAAAAAAAATTAAACTTATCTGCTTGTTCTTAAAAAGGTAGAGAAATAAGAGAAGGGAGTTGCTAGGAGAGAAAGTGACCTGATA
Organism: Ahaetulla prasina; assembly: GCF_028640845.1. Taxonomy (NCBI): domain Eukaryota; kingdom Metazoa; phylum Chordata; class Lepidosauria; order Squamata; family Colubridae; genus Ahaetulla; species Ahaetulla prasina. The sequence continues at coordinate 873,113 of NC_080555.1, read as the reverse complement.
AACTTGGAAAACCAAGGGAAGCTGGAGCTGCCCTCCTTTTCATGCCTGCGGAACTCCCCGCAACATGATACGATCCTGAGCTTTGACTTTTAGTGTTTTGTTTGTTTTACTTCGTTGAGCATTCATATAGACCAGGGATGTCCAACTACGGCTATTTGAAGACTTGTGGACTTCAATTCCCAGCACATCCAGCTGTGCTGCCTGGGGAATTCTGGGAGTGGAAGTCTACACCTCTTAAAGTGGCCAAAGTTGGACACCCCTGATGTAGATTAAGAAAAACGTAATAATGCCTGGCCATAGAGTTTCAGAAAGGATAATTCCATTAACCATACACAACCCATAAAATCTATGAGACGCTCAAGAATGTCTCTTTCCTGAGCTTACTGCAGAGCCCCCTTGGGCAAGAGCAGTCTACCTCGGAGCATTTTCTCAGGAAAGGAAACACACGTATCCCTCCTCTCCTTGCTTGGGTGTGGAGAGCTAAAACTCCGTCCTTCTGGCTTCTTCCATTTGTTCAGATTTCAAATCAGACTTGGAAAAGGACATCGCTTGTGGTACCACCGGCGGCTTTAGAGACCTTCTTCTCGCCCTGATCAAGGTAATAAATAAAATTAAGATAAAATAAAATGAATAAAATAAGAATATCAAATAAGATAAAAAAATATAACATTACAATGTAATATATTTTATAACACTATAAAGTAAAATAAATAAAAATAATATAATATCACATAACAAACAATTTATAAAAGTATAAAATAAAATTAACATAACATACTAACCCTAACCCAACATAACATAACATAACTTTACTTTATAAAGCTGTCAATGCAATACAATGCAATGCAATACACAATACAGGGTCCCTTTATACGAACCCAAGGAATGTGGGGTGCTTCCCTAACATTCAACGCTCTCCAGTTTATCCTTTTTAAGCCCAAACTGTTTGGCCCAATCAGCGCCTGGCATCGTTTAGGAAAATAATGTCTATTTTGCAGCAAACCCTCACAGCTGACTTTTTCACGCCGTCCTTCTCCGCAGGGCCAGCGGGAATGCTACTCGGGGACGATCGATTACGTCTTGATACGGCAAGATTCAAAAGTGAGACGGGGATGTCAGGGTGCTTCCCTTCAGAGTCCCCTCCGCGCTGGGGCCCCTCTCGGGACCCATTTCCAGCATCCCCCCCAAACACCCAGACTTTCTCTTCCACTGCCCCCAGGCCCTGGCTGACGCAACCAACGGTGGGGACGCTGGACTCCTGGAGGAGAGCGAGTGGATCCGGATCCTGTCTCAACGCAGCCCCGAACACTTGAGGAGAGGCAAGGGCAACCCCGGGCCAGGTGGCTGCGTTTCACCAGGCTGGCATCCCCAAACGTGCTAATGGTCTAGGCCAAGCCGGGCTAGGGAGGCTGCCCGCTGCAACCCTGGCAGAGTCCCTGTTCCAAAGCTAAAGAAAACCTGGCAGTTCCAAGGCACAAAGGGGGCAGTCTTCCCCCCACCACCCACGATAATTTTTTCCTTGCCTTTCTTCCAGTGTTCAGCTGGTACCAGGAGATGACCGGAATCTCAGTTGAGGAAATTATGGAGAAACGTTTCCAAGGAAACTTCCGGGAAGCGGGTTTAACGCTGGGTAGGCGGACCCCAGATGCAGAGAATTTGAGAGCCCCCCCTTTTTTTAATATGGATTAGATTGGGGAGGGGGGGTATGAGGCTAGAGTCCCAGCAGAGCTTTCTGTACATGTTCAGGAGCACTCTCAACCTTCGTTGTGTCTTGTTTTGCACAGCCTGCGCTGTGAATACCCAGAATAAGATCCGCGAATCTTCATTTTCGTTGCTTCTAAAAATCCCAAGTTGCTAGTCCTCTTGATCCTATTTCAACATGGCTTTTACGGGACTTTGTCTCCGAGCTAAGAGAGGGTTGGAAGGCCGCTTAAATCCGCTTCTTCCTCCTCTTCCTTCTCCCAAACGAGCCGAGCAAGAAACATTTAGCCTAAATTTGAGTTTGGGAATTTTGCAAGCCGATAAGCAAGTTTTAAACCAGATCTGTTCTGCTTGGCCAGCCTTCCTTCCCGTCTCTAGTGCTTTGCCAGGCAGAAATCCAACTTGCGCAGCTCACTTCCCTACAGCATTTCAGCCCAGAAATAGGAAGGGAGCAGAACAACAGGAAAAATAATTGTAATTTTTTAAAAAAAATCTTTCTTGCAGTTTCCCTCCTGAGAAACACACCGCTATATTTTGCCACCAAGCTCCACTCAGCCATTACGGTGAGAGTCTCTCCTTTTGGTGCCCGCCCCTTCCTAAATCCCACCCCCTCTTAGCCCAATGGGTCTACCCTGAACCCCCCAAGATGTGCCCGTCTTTGGCGTTCTGCTTCCTGGCTGTGATTCGCACAGGAAACCAGCTGAGCTGCTCCAGACAGTGCAGGAGGGTCTCCTCTGGAGGAAATGAGGCCCCGCTGACTGGCCACCCCCCCAACAAGCCCCCTTCCCCAAATGAAAGCCCATAAGCTTTCTTCTGAAGTGAAAGAGAAGGGCAGAGATGGACTCTGTAGTCCTTTTTCACAGTCTGGCTTGGGGACAATGGAAGGTATTAAAACACGCACCGTCTTGTCCATGAGTGGGGCAAAGAAGCGAGTTCGATTCCTGATTTGCAAAGCTTTCCAGCTTTTTAAATTATTTTTATTCAATTGATTGGCTGCCTGGTCTCGTTTCACAGCCATTCTGGGTGGTTTACAACTTTCCAAAGGCGATTTGTCGTTTTATTCCAGGATGCAGGAAGTAACCCCCGGACGGCTGTCCGAATCATGATCTCTCGCAGCGAGACCGACCTCCTGAGCATCCGCACTGAGTTCAAGAGGCGCTATGGGATCTCGCTCTACTCCTTCATTAAGGTAAAGCATTGGGTAGTATTGGGGACGTGTTTCAAGGGCATGTTAAGAGACCCCAAGTGGCAGCCACAGGCCCCCGGGGACCCCCCACCCAGCCAGGATTCCCTCCAATTTATTTTCACGACGTTCTTGCAAGGTAGGCTGGCCTGAAGCTTCTTGGCCAATTTTATGCGGCCTTGTCCATTCCCTATATTGCCCCGCTCACCAGGAACAGAACCTCTGTCTGTAGGAGCAGTCTATCTGCAAGTTAAAAGTTTGGGGGCCAGCAGAAGTACCTTCACTGCAAAAGTATCCAGAAGATACAGAAAATGCCCCCCACCCATGGGAATTAAGCGCCCCTTTATTTCCCGCTGGGGTTGCCCCAAACCTTTCTCCTCCTTGCCCCTCCCACCCCTCAGGCAGAAACGCAAGGCGAACACCAGGCAGCTTTCCTCGGCTTGTGCAAGGCGGAAGATCTGTGAGACACGCTGCCGGCCGAGGATCCTCCCCGTCCAGAGGCAGTCTATCTTGAAAACCCTCCAGCTTTTCCTTCCAGCGAAGCTGCTGCTGCCTCATGAAGTTGCAAAAAAAGGAGCCGCCGGAAGGCAGCTGCAGAATTCAGCCTGACCGGTTGGACAGGTTTCTGTCTCTCTCTCCCAGCCCAAATTCTTCTGATGCTTTGCAGGGTTTTTTTTTTGGGGGGGGGGAGAATGTAGAGACCTGCCAAGTTTTGCCAGGTTTTTACAACAAAACGCGGGTCAAAAGTTTAAAAGCAGGGGATAGCAAGCAGCGAAGACCAATAGAGCCTCCAGCATCAGGAGCAATCTACCTCTGACTAGCTGCCAGAGAATTGCCGACGGGCTTCTCACTGGCCGGTTTAGGAAATCAGACCCTGGAGTAGATACAACTTCGGTCCGATGGCATTTTAGGGAGGGGGGGCTTAGATTTCTAGAAAAAAAGGCTTAATTTTACATTCCACCTCAACAGCTCCACTTCTTCTTCCTTCAGCCCCATATCCTCCCCTCAAGGGACCCCCCAACCCATCAGCCACAGCCCCACCCCATGTGCCTGTGCAACCCCGCACATCCTTCCTCTTTCCCCCCTCCCCCCCTCAAAAAAACTCTGGGCCTCCCCTTCCCGGGAACTGAACCGTTGCTTGTAAAAATAAAACGAAACCACCATTGGGATCCGTCTGGACCGAGTGGATGATCTGGGGTTCAAAAACGCTTCCCTCACCGTCAGGACTGCTTTATTCCAATGTAAACAGAGGCAGGATTAATCGATTAATCGACTCAAAACGGAGGCTTAAGCAATTTTAGAATTTAGTCCAGTCATAGCCCTCAAAAACCAGGAAAAAGAAAGACAGAGAGAGAGGAAAAGAAAGACAGAGAGAGAAACAGAGAGAGAAAAAGAAAGAGAGAGAGCTCATTTGGGCTGCATCCCCGGAGGCGTTTCTGCCTCGCTTCGGCTGCCTTTGAGGGGGGTGGAAAAAAACCCAGAGTTTAAGCCCACCCAGCCCAAAAGGTGCTTTTGGCAAAGAAATCCATTTTTCCATCGGGTGAAAACCGCACCGGTTGGATTGCTTCGGTGGTAACTTTGGGAGCGGTCCCTCATCTGTGTGTGCGTGGCCCTCGAGGGCTTTGGCGATAACCCGATCCGGGGTGCTGGCGAGGTGCGAAACGCCCCCCCCCCCCAATTCCGAAGGCTCGGCCCTTCCAGGCAGGGACTCGGTTTCTCCAACCTGCAGAAACTGTCTGTCCCCCATGACGAGAATCACATGGGAAACCTCCCATAAATTGATGTGGCCTCCATGGGGATCCAAGCTAAGTCCCCTCTTCGCTTCTCTGTCCCTCTTCCCACGTTGACACCCCTGGGTGGGAGAAGCAAATGCAATCTGGGGAGTTCCCCCCCCCCCAGTGTGGTTTGTTTTTTTCCAAAACAGAGCTGTTTCCCCCCACTTCTGAAGCATTTTTAGTGTTGCAGGAGAGCCCCTATCCGAAGTGCCCACATAGCAAATTGAGAGGGGAGGGGTCCTTCTCAGTCGCAGGCCCTGGAAGGAAAGTGGGGGGGCTCGTGGGACTCCCACAGGCTGGCCTCAAAGGACGATGCAATCTGTGTCCGCCTTCTGCCGCTGCCTGCGTTGTTCTCCGGCGGGCCGGGGGGCCGGGGGGCTTCTCCCCTAAAGGCAGAAAGGGAAAGACGAGGAAGGGGTTAATTGGGGGGGGCAGAATTACTTTCAAAACAGGGCCCAGGGGGTGGTTAGGTGGGCGTACCTGTGCCGGGGAGGGCAAGGGGCTGGGCGGTGGGGGCTGCTGGTATTCCTCTTGCTGCAGCTGCTGCGCCAGCTCCAGGTCGCTCATGGCGGGACCCCCTTGCTGGCGTTGGAGGGACAAGGCAATCATGTAGTCCTTGGGGAGGGGAGGGGAGAAAAACAGGGAGGGGTCAGAAGGGCTCCCTGTTTCTTATCCACACCTTAGGCCAGGAGTCTCCAACACACGGCAACTTTAAGACTTGTGGACTTCAACTCCCAGAATTCCCCAGCCAGTTGTGCTTAAAAGTCTTAAAAGTTGGCTGGGTTATTCTGGGAGTTGAAGTCCACAAGGCTCCAGGGCAGGGGCGAAATGTAAAATTTGTTACTACTGGTTCTGTGGGCGTGGCTTGGTGGTGGTGGGGTAATGTGACTGGGTGGGCGTGGCCAACCTTTTTTTTTTTTTTAACTTTTAAAGCATTTTTTTCGGCCGAAGAGGTTGTTAAAAAAATGCTTTTAAAAGTAATTTTAAAAAAGGCTCTGACGATCGCGTGGCTCAGCTAGGCATGGTGTGTGTGTGTGTGTCACGCAAGGATTTTTGCTATCGATTCTCTGAACCACCCGCCACCATTGCTACCCCCGGTTGGTGCCCAGCAGAACTCCAGTTCCCAGGATCTGAGAGGGGACATGTCAGCCAGGTTGAAAAAAACTTGCCAGAGCCACCCCCGTCCTCCCAGGGCCCTGTCCTTGGAGTGATCCCGCCAGGGAAGGCAATGCACAAGTGACCCCCTCTGCCAGGACTCCTCCCCCCCCCGCCCGCTGCCGCTGGCATACCTGATCCACCTGCCTCTGGTCGACCGGGGAGCCCCCTGCTGCCTCCTTGCCCAGCGTGTGGCTCAGGTGGAACTCGGCGTCGCAGAAGCAGCTGTCTCCGTCCACGTTGTGCAGACTTTCCCAGGTGACCTGGTCTTCGTTCAGGAAACCCTGGTCTGTCACCAGCAGGTAGAGGTGGCTCTGAAGCCCAGCGGGAAAAGGAAGGAGGAGCAAAAAAGTACAAAAATTATAGTGAGGGAACGGGATCCATGGAGCAGTTTCTTTTCAAACAGCCGACACCGGAATGTATTTTCCAGGAACAGAAGCTAAAAGTACCCATTTGGGCATGCAATGTCGAAACGGTTGTGCCAACCAGTTTTTAATTTTATTTATCCTGCATTTTTACCCCAGTGAAGCCAATCCTCACTTTGCTTTGGTTTTCTAAGCTTTTCTTTTTCTTTCTTTCTTTCTTCCTTCCTTCCTTCCTTCCTTCCTCTTTTTTCTTTTTTTCTTTCTTTTCTTTCTTTCCTTTCTTTCCTTCCTTCTTTCTGTCTTTCTTTTCCTTCTCTCCTTCTATCTATCATTAAGTGTTGTAAGTGTTGTACCTTGATGAACGTATCTTTTCTTTTATGTACACTGAGAGCATCTGCACCAAGACAAATTCCTCGTGTGTCCAATCACACTTAGCCAATAAAAAAATTCAATTCTATTCTATTCTATTCTATTCTATTCTATTCTATTTTATTCTATTCTATTCTATACACTGAGAGCATCTGCACCAAGACAAATTCCTCGTGTGTCCAATCACACTTAGCCAATAAAAAAATTCTATTCTATTCTATTCTATTCTATTCTATTCTATTCTATTCTATTCTATTCTATTCTATTCTATTTTAGTCTAGTCTAGTCTAGTCTAGTCTAGTCTAGTCTAGTCTAGTCTAGTCTATTTCTTGTTTGTTTGTTTGCTGCTCATCTCACCACAAGGCGACTCTGGCCAGCTTACAACATTAAAACAAAGCCATAAATATACGTATAAAATCACATTACAGTAAAATACAAGTTATAGCTAAAAGATTGAAAATATTTGATTGGTTAAATCTACGTGCCGCTCCTCCCGCCTTCAAGCAACTCCAGGCAGCTTACAAGACAAAACTGACAACATAAAAAGAATTAAAATATGAAAAGGATAAATGCTGGCATGAGAGGCTAAGAGATGCGAAGCCCTTCTTCACAAGGAAGGGCGAGAAACTCATCCTTTTTACAAGAACAAACTGCAAAGAGGAACAAACTCAGTGGAGTGGCGTCATAATTCTGTTTATTCATCAGGAACAATACATGGCAAGTAAGTTCTGAAGCCCCAGCCATCGTCAACCATCATAAATCCCTCATTTCTCCAGGAAAAGAAAATACCTTGTGCTTGATCATGGCACTAAAGTGGTTGTTTCGGAAGAAAACGCTCAGTTCGCCTTCTTTGACCGTGGACGTGAGCTCGCACAGCCCGTGGTAGGTGAGCTGCGATGCCGTAGACTCCAAAAACTGTTCTGCGATCAGGCCTGGAAGAGGGAAGAGACGGAGCCAGTTCATCCTTTTATATCGGGGTGGCCAATCTGGACAACAACTTTTAAGACTTGTGGACTTCAACTCCCAGAATTCTCCAGTGAGGTTTAAGACTTGTGGACTTCCACAAGGCTTAAAGTCGGCAGGGGAATTTTGGGAATTGAAGTCCACATGTCTTAAAATTGCCAAGAATGGACACTGTTGCTTTAGAGGTTTCTAAGCCACCTTCCCAGGCCTGCCAGCTACCAGCAATGCCCACCCACCCCAATTTGGAAACGATGGTTTGTGCTTAGACCCACCCCCCATGTTACCTTCGGTCACCAGGTTTGGGTCGCTGGAGTGTTTACAAGTGATAATTTTTTCCACCAGCTGGTTGTAGCTCAGTTTGCTGACGGCTCCAGCCACCTCGGGAATCTGGGGGAGGAGAGGATAGAAATGCCCACCCTAAAATCAGGGTGCAGGCACAAGAGGGCATAGCGAGAACTGGGTTTCATTTCTGTGTTTCAATGCTACTCTGCAGGGGTGTTGTTCGTGTCGGGGTGGGGGGTGGAACAGAACTGTCTACAGGCGAGTTTTGAGCACGGACACAAGAACAGAAATCAGGGACTTAAAAACAGGACGCTTACAATTCCCTCTGGTGGTTTTGAGCCTTCCAAAAGGCCAACCTTGCAAAAATCCAGCTTTCTAAATTTCTCCATGAGGACTAGTAGCCTGGTTTTTTTTTCTCCCCTGAATTGGAGTCTGCAGTCTTATCTATTGGGTGGGGAAGTGGAGAGAGTAGCGCATCTTCACACCAGGCTAGGCCACTTTTGAAGCAGTGGATTAAGGGCTAACTATGCCAGGTTTTGGTAATCCTTAAGAGGCCTGGACTTCAACTCCCAGAATTGCTGGCTGAGGAATTCTGGGAGCTGAAGTCTAGACCTTGTGGAGTGGAAATTCTAATTTATGCCAAGGCCTCTGGCTGTGCGGAAGCCTCGGTATATTTCACTTTGCTCACCACCACCAGAACCCACAGCTCTGGCCCCAACCCAACGCCAGGGGAGCAAAGCCACCCACCTGGGGATCCACCAGCCATCCGTGATAAAGGGGGACATTCAGGAGATCAAAAACAATGCACTCGGGGGTGTATTCGAAGTCCGAGACCCCCGTGAACCTCACGTTGACGTCCAGCCCCGTGGAGAGCTTGGAAAGGACCATCATGGCGTCATTGACGTTCTGCCCGGGAAGAAAAGTCGACGTCTTCTCAAAGGGGGCCCAGAAGCCAACAGGCCTGGATAAAGTGGCCCCCAAAGGGCCCCAAAGGGTCCTGGAGCCATTTGTGATGTGCTCCGAAGCAAATTCACTCACCTGCTGGAAGTTGAGCTGGACGGCCTCAGCTTGGTCCTGGGGCTTGATGGACAGGATGCAATCCCCTGCAGGGGCAGAAGGGGAGGGGGGAAGAGACCCCTCAGTTAGGGGGACCCCACATGGGGGTGGGGAGGGAGGGACAGGGGAGCCTATTCAAAAAGGACCTTCCACTGGGGAGGAGGATACGGGAACGCTGCTTGTGTAGAGAAGGAAAAAGGGAGGGCTGGGAGGACTGAACAGGCAGCACACAGAACCCCAGAGCAGGAAGGGACCCCCCCGAGGTCTTCTAGTCTGACTCCCCTGCTTGAGCAGGAGACCGTAGCACATTCCTGTTCAAAGGCCTGTCCGGTTTATTTTTGAAAACCTCCAGCGATGGAGCACCTACAACCCCACCATGCCAGCTAAGAAAGGCCACCCAGGATTTCTGGGATTCCCCCAAAACGTTCAGCATTATTCTGTCGTCAAGAAGGCGACGACCATCACTCCCCTCGGGTGCTCTCCAATGCTGGCCTACCTCACAGGATTGTTGTGCGGAGGGAGGGGGAAAAGGGAGGGACGGAAGGAGATGCTTTGCCAATGCTGGCAGGTGGGTAGCGCCTTCCAGGATTTGGAGAGGTGCCAACCGCGAGGGGGCTCCTTACCGAGGTAAGCCATCAGCTCATCCGAGGTGACCACTTCCTTCTGGGCAGGCAGCTTTACCTGGGGGAGCAAAGAGTTGAGGGTCCGTTTCTCAGCCCCCATCCAGGGCAAGCTGGCTGTGGCCCCTTCCCCACAGGTGCCCGTTTTTACCTTCCACTGCAGAAAGAGAATGTTCATGATGGCCAGCAGTGGACAGGGACCATTCTCGCTCTGCATAATGACCGGCGTCCTCTCGCCCTTCCAAGTGATCCATTTCACGCAGTAAAAATCCGGTGGCTTGGGCTGGCTGGCTGGAGACGGGCGTGGCTTGGGGGCATCCTCCGCCGGGCTGCAGCTGGCGGGCACCGGAGAGGCTGGCAGAGGGGAGGCCTCCTCGCTTGGGGACGGGGGTCCCTCCTTTTGCCGCCCTTCAGCAGCTTCTACAGAAGAAAGCCACCCGTCGTCTTTCTGCGTGACGCTTTGGCCGCCGTCCTTGGCGAGGTGGGGTGGGGTCTCTTCTGCAGCCCCTGGAGGGAGAGCAGAAGAAACCACCTCCTCGCTACCCACGCCAGCCTCCGTGGGCTGGGGGAGGCCAGATTCAGTGGGCTCCGTCTCCCCCCGAGCTGCTTCCCCTGCGGCTGGCACTTGGGTCTCCATCCAGAAGAATCGTCCTTTGGCTTCTGAATTCTCAATTTGTCTCAAATAAATTCGAGGTTTTTCCAAAGGGGGTTGTCTTTTTGGGACAAGCCTCTTCACCGACTTTAAAAGCAAGTGCTTTGTAATCAATTGCGGGAACAATAGTTGTATTTTTCTTTCCCAACAGCCAAAAAATGCAGAAACTTCACCGAAAAGGGAATCTGGGTGCTGTGTTCCTTCCCGATAGATTCCTTCCTGATCTTTGCTATAAGCAGACAACCCTTTTATAAAAACTTTACATGGCACGAGGTTTTATTGGCTGAGTCTTTTCTCCTTTGGTTAGGCACTGATGAACATTGGATGCAAATTCCTCAAAAAGTCTATTAATTTATTTGGTTTGTTTTTTGTTTTTTGTTTTTTTACTTGCCAGTTCCTGGGAGGGTCATTGAACATTCAATACTGCCATTTTTCTCCCGGATTTTACACTCAATTATTTAAAATCTGGGGGAAGGGGAGGTTGTGGCTCTCGTGACCTCCGCTTACAAGTTTTCATCTGTGCCAGATCTGGATAAGGCTCAACAGACAAAAACTCTTCTTCCAAAAAAGAAAAGAAAAGGAAATCTCTTTCTTATCCCAGAAAAAGGAATACAAAATGCTTTTCTTTTTAAGAAAAAAAAATATCAAAGCTGTCCTTACAATAAAAGAAATGGATGCTTGTGAAATTTTTAAAAAAGCATTAAAAAGGCGATGCGTTTCTCTATGGGTGATATTTTAAAGCTTTTCTTTTTTAAAATATATATATATAGAAAACAAAACATGCACACACACATACACAAAATCCCAGTGTCTTTTTCAGGGCATTAATTTTTAACGGATTAGTAGAAGGGAAATTCTGTGTTTTATTGACCTTTGTGTGTTTGTTTGTTTTTGTCCTTGAAGCTCAGCCAAGAGCGTGGAGGTGAGTCCTATTTTGCTTTGGTCAGCTCTGGGTATCTTGTGCAAACGGATGTCCAAGAAATCTTCTTTTCTCCAGCTTCATGGCCCAAAGTCGAGAGTGTGGTTTGTATTTGTGGAAAATGCAGAAATTTTAACAGCCAGCCAGCTCTGAGCCTAGCAAAAGAATAAGTGAAACAAAGGTTGGAAAATCAGTTTTTTTTTTCAACCCCTCGCCTGCCTTGCCATCTCTCTCTCTCTTCATCTGGAAAAGTGCCCAAATTTTGCCCAGTGCCCGAATTTTGATCCCATGGCTGTCGGGATGTTGTGGCAGACAGAGAAAGGGTGAGGATAAGTGATAAATCCAGGGGTGGGATTCAAATAATTTAACAACTGGTTGTCTGCCCTAATGATTTCTTCCAACAACCAGTTCACCAAACTGCTCAGAAAGTTAACAACCGGTTCTCCCGAAGTGGTGCAAAGTGGCTGAATCCCACCACTGGATAATTTACAGACCCCTCACATCCAGGACATAAACTGTTTCAACTCCTACCCTAAAAACGACGCTATAGAGCACCGCACAACAGAACAACTAGACACAAGAACAGTTTTTCCCCGAAGGCCATCACTCTGCTAAACAAATAATTCCCTCAACACTGTCAGACTATTTACTAAATCTGCACTACTATTAATCTTCTCATAGTTCCCATCACTAATCTCTTTCCACTTATGACTGTATGACTGTAACTTTGTTGCTGGCAATCCTTATGATTTATATTGATATATTGACCATCAATTGTGTTGTAAATGTTGTACCTCGATGAACGTATCTTTTCTTTTATGTACACTGAGAGCCTATGCACCAAGACAAATTCCTTGTGTGTCCAATCACACTTGGCCAATAAAATATTCTATTCTATTCTATTCTATTCTATAAGCCCCATTTTCAGTCCTGGTGTCACTTCAGTTGCTAAATGATGGTTGTAAATTGAGAATCACCTGTACACAAAACTGCCCACAATTCAACGTGCACAAAACACTCACACTTCTGACTTTTGAAGTTGTACAGGACCCCGGCAGATCTGCCTGGACCATCTGGACCCCTGCCCTGGAGATGTGGGCGCAACCACTTCCAAATGTTTCCTTCTGTAGCCCAGAAGGAATGCACCTAAAGACAGGCCTGGGTTGACCGGGGGTGGGGGGGGGGTGGGGGGGTGTCATCCAGCTGTTCCTGGGCCATCCAGCAAGGTCCGCAGCAGGAAATGCCAGAGAGGCACTTCAACATCTGGAAGAAATCGGCTGCACCCAGGAAGCAAAGGAGGAAACCGCAGCCCTGATGGCTCTCTCTCTCTCTCTCTCTGTGTGTGTACATGCCAGGATTTACCTGCTGACAAAGCAACCTCTTTTGCAAGAAAGAAGCCGCCCAAACCAGTATTTTGACAAAAACACCTCCCTGTTTTTAAGCAACAGCTGGAAACTTCCAGAGGGGGGCAGGGGAGAGGAAGAGAGGGACCGTCTCCTCACCGCTGGGCCCCTTCCGCTCCCACTTGGAAAATATGCCCCCCCCCCCACAACACACGAAAAGTGGGAAGCCTGCTCAGGCAGGGGGGGGACTTCAACTCCCATACTCCCCAGCCTTGCATAATAAGGGAAAAGAGGGGGTTGAGTTCCCTGCTGTACACAGCCAGAAATCTCCTCACCCACCTTGCAAGGTTTAACGTGCCAGGAACGAAGAAAGGAAACCCAACTACGCCAAGAATTCAATCCATTCTCCCGTCATAAATTCCACAGGATTTTATTATCCCTCCCCACCCGCCAAAAAATCTCTCCCTTAAGTGGCACCCCTTCCCTTCCAATAAATCTCTTCCGCCGGCCCCCCCCCCCCCGCCTTTCCACCGTTGTAGGTTTGCAGCAGAACCGAAGGAGCTGCTGCAAACTTTGTTTTCGAAGGAAACTGTTGCACAAGGGAAACTGTCAACAGCTTTGTGAGCTTGCAAAACAAGAGGACGGATGGACAGTTGGGTCAAAATCCACCCTTTCCCCTTTCTGGTTTTGGGGGTGGGTGGGAAAGAACACCTCATTTCCCCCCCTCCCCATCTCCAACCCTGGGGGCAGAGGCTCAGCTGGGCGAACCCCACCCGGCTGGGGCAGCACCAGAGGGGCGCTCTCTTTTTAAGACCCACCAACCCAGGAGGAGAATCCGGAAAGAGGGGTTCCCGGCAGCCGGCACAAAGGAAGCACCGAAGCTTCAGGTTCTGGATTCGAATCCCGCCCGTTCTACTCCAATAAGCAGGGCAGGGATTGAAGAAGGACTCAAATACGCCATACCTGGGTTTTCCTCCTCCGATCCTTCTGGGCATAAATCTTGGGTTTTTTTTTCTTTTCTGCCGGTCAGCCTGTCTTTCTCCTCCCTTTCCTCCTGCCACCACCCCTCCCGCCCCCCCCCCGGGTGAGGCCAAGACTGGGAGGAGTGGATCCCAGCCTGGCAGAGGAGGGAAAAAAGCACCCCCCACTTTTTTAAAAAAATAAATAAATAAAATACAACCTAGCTGGGGTTTATTCTGCCCAGCCTCTCCCCTTTCTGCAGGGACATCTATGGGAGGGGAGGATACACCGCAGCGCAGGGGCGTTATAGGGAAGCCAGGATTGGGGTGGGGGGGGAGAAAAGAGGGGATGGGAAGGAAAGAAAACAAAGGAAGGAAGGAAGGAAACTCTGTAGCCACCCAAGGAGAAAAAGAAAAGCAAAATTTAAACAAAGTAGCAGCCAAGCAAGGAAGTGGAGGAGGAGGAGGAGGAGGGGAGGCTTCGCGAGACGCTGGAAGGGACCGATGGGGGGATCAAAGCAAGGGGGGGGGCTTTGGGGGTCCCCAATGAAAAAAATAAGGGTTGCTCCTCCCTTGCCAGCCTCGCCGCTTTGCAAAGGCGGGGGAGTCGCATTGCAACCTGCCACGCGGTGCCTGGGAGTGGGGTGGGTGGGTGGGTGGGAGGCTTTACCTGTTGAGCTTCGGCTTGGCGTTCGGGGTCTGGGGGGCTTTTCTCCCCCCCCCCGGCTAGGCGGGCGCGGGAGAGAGGAGGAATTGGGGGTCCGGAAGCGGCCACGAAGCCCGCACAAACTCTGGAGGAAAAGTCCGGGATCGCGCGGGGGCCCAGAGGGAGGGGAGGAGGGGGTCCTGGGGTCCCGTTCCGCCCCGCCCCCTTTTTTTAAGGTCCGGGGGCTCCGCCTTGCAAAGACTCGCCCGAGCCCAGCGAACTGCGAAGCTCCCCCGTTAAAAACGCCCCTTCCGACGACCGTGCAAGGCTGCACGGAACCCCTTTCCACGCGCCCGGCTCCCGGGAAGAGCTTCTCCTCCCACCCCCACCCAGCGTGCTTACCGCCCGCCCTGCAAGGTAGGCAAAGCCGCCTTCAGCCGCGGTGACGTAGCTGGGAAAGCGCGTGCTTCGGCCACGCCCTTTTTTTTACGCCAGCAGGGAGGGGGAGGAGGAGGAGGAGGCGGGGCGCTCCTCCGCGCCTGCGCAGAGCGGCGGGTGAAGCCGCGCCCTTCCGCCTCCCCGCCGGCCAATCAGGCGCGGCTGTTCCGGCCCCTCCCGCCGGGCGCCCGTAAGGAGGTCGGGTCGACACGTGTCTGGGCGCCCTCTCCATTCACACGTGCGGCCGGGCGGTGGGGAGGGGTCCGGAGCCATGGAGAGCTTCCTGGCAGGCTGCAGGGCCGCCCTTCAGGTACCCCCGCGCGCCCGGGGAGGACTACCAGCCCCATCATCCGCTCCCCGGCCTCTGCTCGCTCCCATCACCCCCAGCCGCTGTTGGCATCTCTGCCAGCCTGATTCCCCATCATCCCCACTCATTGCTTCGACATGGGCAGGATCCGACTCCCATCCTCCCCAGCCGCCGCTCCCGAGGAGGCTGGACTCTAGCTCCCATCCTCCCCAGCCGCTCCTGGCATCGCCCACCTGCTCTGGACCACTCTGACTCCCATCATCCCATTTATCACTCATTGGGAGTGCTGCTAGATTCCAGCTCCCATCATCCCCAGCGGCTCCTGGCAGCTCCACTTCTTTTACATGATTCTGACTCCCATCATCCCCGCCCTCCGCTCCTACAAAGGCTAGACTCCCATCATTTCCCTTGTTCAGTTTTGTTTTATTTCCTGATCAAGTGTGAACCCATCTCCTTCCCGCTGGAGCGCTCTGACTCCCATCATCCCCGCCCACCACCCCTGCATGGGCAGGATTGGACTCCCATCATCCCCGCCCACGGCTAAGGAGGTGGAGACTGCCAGCAATCTGAATGTTCCCACTCTGCCGGCTTCAGGGATGAGGCTCTTCTGGGGGTGGGAGCGAGAAGGAGGTTGGGGCCGTGGACAGGATTCGAATCCTGCCTGGGGAGAGGAGCTTTTCCCAGCCCAGCCCCCCGGGGGGGGGGGAGGTGACCCCTTCCCCAGCCTTGTTTTGACACCCATCTGCGGGTGACTCACCGTCTTGTGTTCCCTGGACTGGGGTGAGTCAGCTGCTTGTGCCCGTCTGCTTGGCATCCTCTCTGGCACAGAGGCCACGCGGGCAGAGCCACCCCTGGCCGGAGGGTCCAGACCCGGTTGGACAACTCTTCCACCTTGGTCAGTGCTTCCAACTGCCCCTCTGGACCAGAACTGTCCAGTAGCCAACTTTAAGACCGGTCAACTTCAACTCCCAGAATTCCCTTGTGGCTGCCTGGGGGATTCTGGGAGTTGAAGTCCACCAGTCTTAAAAGTTGCCAGACTCGGATACACCCCTGAGATGTACACTTTGTACTAATGTCCAAAACATTTCATACAGATAGTCCTCAAGTTAAGGCCATACCAGAAAACCCGTCGTTAAGCAGCACGGTCATTAAGTTTGCTTTTCCAGGTGGCTTCTACCTGGGCAGCCCTTTCTGTCGGACCGCTCTGCCCTCTCTCTTTAGCGTTTTAATCCCCCTCCCATTTTAATTTCCGGTCTGCCCCGCAGCCATCTGCCACTGCCGTTAAACCTGGCCACATCCCACCTTTTAAGCCTCAGGTGATCTGAAGGTGGCTTATCGCCTGACAGACATTCTGCCGGCGCTGGGAAACCAGAGTTTGTTTGCCGAGAGGGAGGGAGGGCCGGGGTGGGTGGGAAGCTTTTCAGGGCTCCCTGATGGCTGTCAAAATGGATTTAAAAGGGGCACCAACTACTTCTCCACCAGCCATTTGCAAACCCTCCTTAATTTAAATAATAAAAATAAGCCGTGTCCATCTGTGGTTCTAATCTCGACCGAGTTAATTCAGAAAATGTGGAAGTCTTGTGAGCCAAACGCCGGCGTTTTTTCACTTGGGATTTTCCTTCATTTATCCCGTTCTCTTTTCTTCCACTTGGTTGGCAAGTAGGAAGTGGGTGCCCTGCATCCATATCTATCCCCCTCCGAAAGTGGGCATTGCACCCTCTTTGCGGACGCTGCCCCAGGCTGCGCCAGGGAGGTCGGGTCTCGAGTGCAAGTTTTCCCCTCGAATTCAAGCCCGGAGATCCAAGCCCCATGCGCTCCGCAGCGTCAAATGCCCCTTCCTTTTCTTTTGACGTCACCAGAAGGTTCTCCCCAAACACGCCCTTCTCTTCTCAGCAAATGCCAGGGCAGAAGGGCTGGCACCATGCCACCCTGTGGGCAAAGTCAATTTTGAAGAATGAATCCTCCCTTCTGCCATGTCCCAAGTCTCCCAGTCCTTGCACCCTGGACAGCAGCCCTGGACGTCATCCCCCAGTGGTTGGTTGAGGATTATGGGAGCCGGAATGCCGATCCCACAGGGAACCAGGCTGAGTGCGACTGTGCTCGTTTCATCTCTTTCTTTGTCCCCTGGCAGGACCACGTGCAGAGCAAGAGGGCCGTTCACGTGGTGCTGGGCAACGAAGCGTGTGATCTGGACTCCATGGTATCCGCTTTGGTCCTCGCCTACTTTTTGGCAAAGGTCAGCCTTTGCATGCGCTCCGCAGCGTCAAATGCCCCTTCCTTTTCTTTTGACGTCACCAGAAGGTTCTCCCCAAACACGCCCTTCTCTTCTCAGCAAATGCCAGGGCAGAAGGGCTGGCACCATGCCACCCTGTGGGCAAAGTCAATTTTGAAGAATGAATCCTCCCTTCTGCCATGTCCCAAGTCTCCCAGTCCTTGCACCCTGGACAGCAGCCCTGGACGTCATCCCCCAGTGGTTGGTTGAGGATTATGGGAGCCGGAATGCCGATCCCACAGGGAACCAGGCTGAGTGCGACTGTGCTCGTTTCATCTCTTTCTTTGTCCCCTGGCAGGACCACGTGCAGAGCAAGAGGGCCGTTCACGTGGTGCTGGGCAACGAAGCGTGTGATCTGGACTCCATGGTATCCGCTTTGGTCCTCGCCTACTTTTTGGCAAAGGTCAGCCTTTGCATGCGCTCCGCAGCGTCAAATGCCCCTTCCTTTTCTTTTGACGTCACCAGAAGGTTCTCCCCAAACACGCCCTTCTCTTCTCAGCAAATGCCAGGGCAGAAGGGCTGGCACCATGCCACCCTGTGGGCAAAGTCAATTTTGAAGAATGAATCCTCCCTTCTGCCATGTCCCAAGTCTCCCAGTCCTTGCACCCTGGACAGCAGCCCTGGACGTCATCCCCCAGTGGTTGGTTGAGGATTATGGGAGCCGGAATGCCGATCCCACAGGGAACCAGGCTGAGTGCGACTGTGCTCGTTTCATCTCTTTCTTTGTCCCCTGGCAGGACCACGTGCAGAGCAAGAGGGCCGTTCACGTGGTGCTGGGCAACGAAGCGTGTGATCTGGACTCCATGGTATCCGCTTTGGTCCTCGCCTACTTTTTGGCAAAGGTCAGCCTTTGCATGCGCTTCTCCGATCTCCCCAGGACACTTTGGGCCTGCCTCTGGACCCCCTGGCTGCCCCCCCCCTCCCTCATTTGCTTATGCATTGGCAGCGGCTCCTTCGGGAGGCCCTCCTGCCACCCCGACACGGCATCTCCTCCAAATTCCATGTCGCAGAATTAAAACAGGGTGCCAGGCGGAGATTGGCGTCTGTCTGCTGGATTCAAACCAGAGGGGGGGGGGAGGGTCCCAGGAGGATACAGAGACTTCTGCCCCTCCCACCCACCCACCCACTTCCAGGGACAAATTGAATATTTGGGGTATTTTTAAAGCAATTTATTTGGCTGCTGCCACCTCATGGTTGTGTCATTCTCTTCCATGGAGGCTTGTCTTTGTCCTATTAAGAGCCAGGAATGTCTGGTTTGGAGGCTTCATCCTTGTCTGATGCTCTGCTTGCTGGGCAGGGATTCCCACGATCCTTTTGTGGCCCCCACAGACCTCCCCGGACTCCAAGGCGGCCTTCGTCCCCGTCCTCAACATCCCCCGGGCCGACTTCCCACTGCGCACCGAGAGCACTTTCCTTCTCCTTCAGCAACGTATCCCCGAGGAAGTCCTCATTTTCCGGGATGAGATCGACCTGGCGGGGCTGCACAAGGCCGGGTTGCTCTCCCTGACCCTGGTGGATCACCACATCCTGCCCAGGTGGGCGGTAAGAGGAGCAGCTCCCCACGCGAAGGGGGGGCAGCTCGGCTCATCCGTTGCGTCTCTGCCTCCGGTTTGGAAATGTTTGATGGAGAGATCTGGGGGAGCGGGTGGATCCCTCAAGATCCCTACAATTTGAGACCCGAGCGAGATCTCTCGTAAGCTGGTTCGGATGGCATTCGGACCAGCAGAAACGACCTACAGGTAATCCTCGAGTTACGACATTCCTTCAGCGGACGTTTGAAGTTATAACAGCCCCGGAAAATGTGACTTACGATCGTTTTTTCACACTTAACAACTGTTCAGGCTTCCCCAGGGTCACGTGATCGAAATTCAGGTGCTTGGCAACTGCCTCATGTTTATGACGGTCCTGGGGGGGGGTGTCAAGTGATCCCCTTTTGCGACCGTCTTGACGAGCAAAGTCACTGGGAAAGCCAGGTTCACTTAGTGTGTCGTAAAACGAGGCAAAATTCAGTTAACAAATGTCTCACTTAGCAACTGAAATGTTGAGCCAGTTGTGGTCCTAAGTCGAGGACTACCTGTACCCAAAGTCCCCCAGCTGTGCTCCCTCCCTAAAATGTCTACCGACTTCAGAGAAGCCGCTCTTGGCAGCTGCTGATGGGTTGGGGAGTCCTTATCCCCACCTCTGTGTTCTGTTCCCCAGCAAGGACGCAGCGCTGGAGGCGGCCGTGGTGGAAGTGATGGACCACCGGCCCCTGGAGTGGGAGAGACCCCCTACCTGCAGAGTGACGGCCGAGCTGGTGGGCTCCTGCACCACCCTGGTGACCGAGAGGCTGTTCCAGGCACAGGTGCCAATTTTGGACGGGCAAATTGCCGCAATGCTCTACGGTGAGGGCGAAATTTGGTATTCGTCCCCGTTTGAAATTGGCAAGAAAATCCAGGGGAGATCGTCTGAATGGGGGGGAGGCTTCTTGAATGTAGTGTTTTTGCTCCGCCAGGAACCATCTTACTGGATTGTGTCAACATGGCTGTCGAAGCCGGCAAAGTGACCCTGAGGGATGCCCGTTGCGTCTCTCGACTTGAGTCCTCGTTCTCTGAGCTGCAGCCGAGGAACCGCGTCTTCGACGCTCTGCAGAGAGCCAAGTTCGATGTCTCAGGTGGGTAGGGGGATGGGGGGGGGTTTCCGGGAGGGGCCTTTCTTTTAAACACCCCCCTCCCCCCCAGCCAGGGTCGTCTGCAAGCGAAGATGGCAGGATGCGGGCTTCGCATCCTGGCCTTTTTTGGGAATCCGCTGGGAGGCAGGACGAGGGGAGGGAATGCCGTCGACTTCCCAAAAATTAACAGCTAAGAGGGATGCCGAGGGGACCATCAGGCCTCAAGCCCAACCTCCCTTGGCAGGAATGCCAGGTGACTCCCCCCACCTCTCCCCCCCCCACCCAAAATAATTGGGACTCTCCCTCCCACAGGCCTCACCACCGAGCAGATGCTGCGGAAGGACCTCAAAAGCCTGACCAGCAAAAAAGCCACCGTAGCCATCAGCGCCCTGTACATGAGTCTCCAGGTGAGTGGGAAGCCTGCAGAGATACAGGCATCCTCCTCATACGACCAGATTTGAATCCAAGACACTTGGGAAGGGTCCCGCTTAACGGTCTTTCTTGCCGCCGTTGTTAAGCGGATCCCGTTTGTATCAGCAGAACCTTGTTGGCTTCCTCTAAACCAGGGTTGTTCAACCTCAGCAACTTTAAGACGGGTGGACTTCAACTCCCAGAATTCCCCAGCCAGCACAGCTGGCTGGGGAATTCTGGGAGTTGAAGTCCACCCGTCTTAAAGTTGGTGTGGTTGGATCGACCTGTTTTAAATCTCCTTTTCTTAGGATTTCTTGCATCGTCCGGGTCTCGAACAGGAACTGGCCGACTTCTGTCACCAAAAAGGCTTCGACCTCTTGATCGCCATGGCCATCTCCTTCGGGGACCACAAGAAGCCGTTTCGGCAGCTGGCGGTGTATGGCCAACAAGCCGAATTTCAAGAGGCGGTGAGTTTCCTTCAAGATTCTTACCCACCCACCCACCCCCGGCCCGGATTTTGCCTTCTCGGCTACTTCTGCTGGTTCCGTCCTCATCAAAAGCTATTTTAACGCAAAATTTCCAGCGCTATCTCACAAAACGCATGCAAGGAAGGATTATTTGCACAGCTGAGCTGCAAAACCGCCTCTCTCTCCCCAACCTCCCGGTTGATGTTAGAATTATTCTCCTACCGACCCCGCTAACGCCGGTCTTGGATTTCCAGTTATTTTTCCCCAAGGTTTGAAACTAGGTGCGAGGCAGCCAGCCAGCATCCCCTCTTGGAAAGAAGCCTGTTTGGCAGGTTGCGAAGCCCAGAGGGGCGTTCACGCAGGCGCCCCGTGGCGTTTCTGTCACTCATTAACCACAGCCAAAGGTCCTTGCGATTGCCGGTTAGCCGAGCAAGCAGGTGGGGAGGGGGAACAGCCGGGGCAGCTGTGAGGAGGGGGCCGGCCGGAGAGCGGAGGCATGATCGCCCGTCCTCGCCAGCCAGCAGCAGCTCCACCCGGGAGGTAAGCAAAGCATTTGGTGGGTGGGGGGTCTTTTGTATTCCCTTTGCCACACCCACATCACCCCTCCCTTCTCTTCTGCCTCTTCCACCCCCCCATTATTAATGACCCCAGTAAATACAGTGCTGGGTTTTGCAAACGGTGAAGGATTTCAGGAGCGGAGAGATGGATGGAGTCCATTTTAATCCTCCTCTTAGTTATTTGCCCATTTCTTTGAATAATCCATCCGAAGGAGCAAAGCCAGGAGGGTAGAACAGGGCTGTTTGCGCGGAGCGTGCGATGCACAGAATTGCAGCCTTTTGTTGCTTTTTAATTGTCGCTTTTTTAATCGCCCTGCGAGTTCCGGAGGCTTTTGCTGCCGGCAAATTTGACTCAGGGGTAACAATCACAAAAACGTTCTTGGCTGGGAATCATCATTTTTATTGTCAAATCTGGGTTTAACGTCCCATTTCCAAATCCCTTATTTTTTTTGTTTTTCTTTTTAAGCGAGCTTTTGCTGGTTCCGTCCTCATAAAAAAGCTGTTTTCATGCAAAATTCGCAACCCTTTTTCCACAAAGTGAATTCAGGAAGGATTATTTGCTCAGCTGACATGCAGACCGGCTCTCTGTCCCCCAACCTCCGGGTTTATTTTGGAATTATTTTCCAACCGACCTCGCTTAATGCCGATCTTGGATTTGCGGTTATTTTTTCCAAGATATGAAAGTAACAACTCTCGGAAGGTTTCCGGTTCAGTCTTGTTTTGCCTTCCTGTTCAAAACCAGCTATTGTTGGTTTTTTTTTGTCTTTTTCCTCTTCACTTATTTACATTTTAACCTGTGTTGCCAAGTGGATAAATAATTGAAGTTCGGCCGCCACCCTGCATGACAAAACATTAGCTAACTCAAGTTTCTCAAAGGTGAGGCTGACTCAAGAGTCATGATGCTTAAAAAGAAAAAATATTTTTAAGCCCGGCTGGTGTTCTCTTGCAGAAACGACAAAGAGCTGGTGGGACTCCCTAAACATTAATGGGTGAATTTGTGATGTGAAGTTTGCCCTTTGCACGCCCAAACGGTTTTCCATTATATCAGAGGTGGGAATCTTAGGGGGGGGGGGGCACCTTCTCTTGCTGGCGTTTAATTCAGTCATCCCGAATAAATTCACCCTGCGATTTTTAGGACCTGTTGGCTTGTCAGAAAAAAGCAGTTTTCAGCTGGGGTCGCTTCTTGTTTTATCCCAAAGAGGGATCGAGTTGATCAGTTACCCCCAAAGCCCCTTCCGGAGTTCAAACTGAAACTTCTCTGCAACCTTTCTAATGGCCGTAAAATGGACTTGGAATGGCCCCAGGGCCGGGCTTTAGAAAGGCAAGAGACTCATTTTAATGAAAAATGGAGCTTTTTGTAGAATTGTTAGAATGGCAGAATGCCCAGTTTGGAGAAAAGGGGGGGGGGCTGGGAAAAAAAACCAGGCATGGTATAAAAGATTTCAGTGTTTCCCATTCCAAATACTTTTCTTTCTGGAGCAGGACTGGCCCAATGTTGTGAAGAAGGGGTGAGCGCCCGCTGGCATGGAAGTTCCTTCCTTTTTGACCTCCTTCCCTCCCTCCCTCCCCCCCCAGCCTCCCCCAGGCCTGCAGCTCCCCGATGCCGGCCTGAGTCATCCTTGGGTGACGGCAAAGAGCCCTTCTCCAACTTCCCACTTTATGCCAAAGCTGAAAACGCCCTCTGGAACTCAGGGCGGTGTGGAGGGAAACAACCTCTGCCTCGCTTTGCGGCCGTCGTATCGGGCAGTTCTCTGGCCCAGGTGGGTGCTGGGGTTGGGTGGGGCAGAGGGGCAGGGGAGACCCTCCTGGCTCTGGCTTGCTAAACCTGAGTTTTGGAGGGATTGGTAAAAATGGAACAGGGGGTGAGAGCTTGGGCAGAATTTGCTCTAATGTTTCACTTCTCCACAAGAGAGGCCAGCGTTGATTCATTTAATCTGGAGTATGGGATTACCTGGGAAAATATGGCCTTTCTGGCACAAGGGAACTTTCACAGTTAGGAATAGTTTACCTTTAAACCCATTCTTTTGTACGTGAGAGAAGGCGTCCTTTCGTGGTTGGCTTCTGGACATTCTAAAGAGGCCCGTTTGAATGGAATGGAATGGAATGGAATAGAATTCAGAACAGGATAGGATAGAATAGAATAGAATAGAATTTTTTATTGGCTAAGTGTGATTGGACACACAAGGAATTTGTCTTGGTGCATACGCTCTCAGCGTACATAAAAGAAAAGATACATTCGTCAAGAATCATAAGGTGCAACACTCAATGATAGTCACAGGGGACAAATAAGTAATCAGGAAACAATATCAGTATAAATTGTCAAGACTTTGGATCCTCCAGAGCTGTTTTCTTCCAGAGTGGAGCTTCCATGTTCAGAGTCACTCTACCTTTTGTATAACTAGCTGCTGAGGATAACTAGCAAGCTTTGGTTTCAATAGAAGAAGATGTCTGTTGCTCAGGATTGAAATGAGAAGTCCCTGGTGGTCTCTCAACTTGGTGGTTTCCTTGAGGACATTTCATCACCCAACTAGGTAACGTCATCAGGGCTAGAAGGGAGTGGGGCTTGCAGAGTGGAAGAGGAGGAGGCCTATGGGATCCTTGGGGGTTGCTGAACTTGACTGTTTCCTTGCAGACGTCTCATGACCAAACTAGGTAACATCATCAGTACACTGGTTTGCAAACGGTGCTGAAAGCTTTCCAGATCCCCACAGGGTCTGGGTGTAGGGGGGAGGGAATGTGGGTCTCCCCCACGTCCGGAGATCTTCTGAATGTTCATCCTTCCTGGGCTTCTGTCTTTTTCCAGGCGTGCCAAGCCTTGGAGGGCTCTAGCAACCCATCCCTCGGCCTGATCCGGCTGGAGACCCCCTGCCACACCGTCCGCGCCTACCAACAGGTCAACACCGGCGCCTCGCGCAAGAAAGTCCTCCCCATCGTCCGAGAATTCCTGCACCAGTGGGCCAGAGCCAGTCCTACCGGCCCCGACATGCAGCCAGAGCTCTCCAGTTGCGTCCCACCAACCAGGGTGGACCCCCAAGGCGCCGGTAGCCGCGATCCCAGCGGGGCCGCCAAGGATGCCCCGAAGCCTCCCCGCCTGGGTGAGGAGGCCGCTGAGGAAGACACCCTACTGCCTCCCACCCCCATGAACAGCCTGGTGGACGAGTGTCCCCTGCACCAGGGCCTGCCCGAAGTCTCGCCCGAGGCCATCTTCGAGAGAGTCAACCGCATCGCCATCGATCGCTCGTCGGGCGGCCGCAGCCCGGAGAAGAAGTGAACGCCAAATCCAGGGAGGCTGTCAGCGAGTGGCGGGCGTCGGGTTTTCAGCTGGAGGGGCTGAAAACATTGTTTTTGAATTAATTGTAGGACATCCTCTGTGATTAAATCCCCATTGCAATGAAGGGAAAGGAAGGGTGGGGGCTGCTGAACTCAATGCGGGGGGTGGTGAGTGGGGGGGGTTGTGAAATTAAACTGACCGACTGTTGCAAAATTGCAGAATTCTGATTCTCGGGGGAGGGGGTGAAAATGTCTTTCCAGCACCCCAAATCCTTTCCTTTTTTTTTTTCTGGTGCATCCTTCCAAATTGTCCCAAAATGGATTTTGGGGGGAGGGGGAGGGGGAACCGAAATGTTACGTTGGTGCTTGTTGAAGGGGAGACTTAGTTCAGGCTCTGTTGAGGCAAGGACAGCAACGGCCACTCGGTCCCACCTCAACATGTTCCAGAACTGCCTTTTTTTCCCCAAAAAAATAAAAAAATAAAAACCTGAGAGAGTACAAAAATCTCACTGAGACCCCCACACCCCCTCATGTCCATGCATGAAATGTAAAACGTTGTGGGTTTTTTTGCAGCTGAGCTCTGCCTTTTCAGCTCGGCTGAATTCTGTAAAACGGAGGTCTCCAAATTTGGCAGCGTTTTAAGACTTGGGGACTGCTGGGAGTTGACGTCCCCAAGTCTTAAAAGGTTTCCAAATTTGGAGAGCCCTGCTATACCACGAAACTCGGGCTAATTCCTCAATAGTGAATAAAAACACTCGTGTCCTCTTTCTTAAAACGCGTTCCTATGAATGTCTGAACGGTCCTGTTTTTTATACTTGCGCAGGTTTTACCGCGTTTTGTAATCCAGCCAGGAGGGGTATTTCACAAATAACGGTGTTTTATTAAGGTAGCTCCTAAGGCAGGGGTGAAATGTAAAATTTGTTACTAACGGTTCTGTGGCCGTGGCTCGGTGGTGGAGGGGGGGAAATGGGTGTGTGGATGTGAGTGGGTGGATGTGGCCAACTTTTTTTTTTTACTTTTAAAAGCATTTTTTCTACAACCTCTTCGGCCAGAAAAATGCTTTTAAAAGGCTCTGACGATCCCAGCTGAGCCGTGCGATCATCAGAGGCTTTTTTGTTTTACTTTTAAAAGCAATTTTTCGGCCGAAGAAAAAATGCTCTTAAAAGTTAAAAAAAACCAACCTCTGATGATCGCGTGGCTCAGCTGGGCATGGGGGGGGGGCAGGGATTTTTGCTATCGGTTCTCTGAATCACCCGCCACCATCACTACCAGATTGAGCGATCCAGTCCGAACCGGGAGCATTTCACCCCTAACCTCTAGCCTAACGGGGGGGGGGGGGCTTTTGGAGCCCCGAAGCCAGGCCCCTCACTTGCACACCTCACCCTCTGCACTCTAGCCTTAATTTTGGCCCACCTGGGATAGGCCGGTGGAGATGTTTGTCTTGACCCCCAACGAAGGAGAAAAATAAAGCAATTTTTAGACACACAGGAGGAACGGATTTGTGGTTGCTGGGAGCAGACTGGTGTTGTGTAGAAACACCGGATCATTTTTAGAAACGGTGTCACATCGGTGTAAATAGTGTTTTGCCTTATTTCTGCCACCCCGACAGTGAAAGCCTGAGGCCTGAATCAGACCCCCCCCCCTCGTCTCTTGCTCCTGTTTGTCAACGATAGAGTGCCACTGAAGCTGGATGTTCTTCCCTACCTCAGGCCTAATTCAACCGGTAAAGCACAAAGTCTTGTGTTCACACATGCATCAGCCCTTCCCTTACGACACGTCGATCCTGGTTCTGCATTTATCCTCCAACCTGCGTGCCAATTCAGCCCATTTGGGGTTATTGTAGCCAGAGGCTAGTTCACAAAAGGAACCCCGCCGACGCGCCTTCGTTGTTGAGTGCGATGTGTGAACCGGTGCGAAATGTGCCACAAACAAAACTTGACCTGATGGAAATTTAATTCCTCCCACCGGATTTTGACTTCCTGTTTTGGCTTCCTTAGGAGAAGAGTTAAGGGCACAAATTGTATGTTGTTTTCCCCTTGGATATGTATATATTTGTATATATTTGCAGAAAAAAATTATCAGGGTTCCTGCCCATCAGGACCAGCCTGGCCTCAATCGTCCTTAAACTAACAATGGCACAAAGATCATGTGTCCCATAATAGTCCCTAGGGACCATCAAAACAATGCTTGTACAACCAGCGAACTGCACTGGTGGTGTGCAACCGTGGCTGCTTTTAAGACTTGTGGACTTACAACTCCCAGAATTCCCCAGCCAGCTGCCTGGGGAATTCTGGGAGTCCACAAGTCTTAAAAGCAGCCACGGTTGGACTTTCTTGTTCAACACCCATCAGCTAACTTGGCTATAAATATTGACACCTTCTCCCTGCGTGGCACCCAAATAGGAACCGAGCCCAAATCCCCAACGCTGCACTCTCCTAAAATTCCCATCATCCCCAGCTGACCAGTGGCTGCTCTCCCAGGGTGCTGTGTCTCCGGCGTTAGGACCCAGCCTCCTCCTGCCAAGCTCTCCAAGCAGAAAAACCAGTTTGAGAACCATCATCTCCCGGCTTCCGCTGGCATGTCCACACCTCCAGGGCTGCAGTGCGAGTTCGGGTGTCCGTCACAAGCAGGGTTGGCTGGAACTGCACCTGGCCAGGCAAACCTCCCTCCCACCCACCCTCCATGGGTTCCTTTGTGGGAGATGGCAGGACCCTTCCCTCCGAAAGGTGAGTTCTTACCAAGGTGGGGAAGGGAGGACTCTGGAAGAGTGCACGGTTCTCAAACCAATGAGTGTTTGCTTTCTTTACCCTGGGCAACTCGGGGCCAAATGTGTTCACAACTCCCCTGCAAGGTTGTAATTCGTCTCTAAGGTGGTGCCTGGCCAGGAGGAGACACCCCCCTGACCCTTTGGATGTTGGTGGGAATTGTAGTTCAGCCGCACCTAGGGAGATAACCAGGTTTCTCCCTATTTTCTAATTGACCACACAGTGAGATTCTATCCTTCTCTCTCACCTTTTTATGCGGGGGAAAAAATTTCACTAAATCTTCCAAAATATAAATAAATCAGAACCGCCTCACTAAACAAGGCAAAATTTACCTGATGGTCTTCCACCCACCCAACCCTTCTGCAAACATTAATTTTAAAAAACTATTTGTTAGTCTTATTTTTATCATTGTGGTTTAAACACCTCCTTTGAGCCAATCCAGGAACTTCTGTAGTTCTCTTAAATGGGAAAGCAAATTCTCGTCGCTTTGAAGGTTCTTCCTTCCTTCCTTCCTTTATTTTTATTTTTTTTGGAAGTTTCCCTTGAAGTCAAAATCTCCTGGTGGTCTTCCACCCACCCCTGCTTTGCTTTCCCAATTCAGGGGAGGTTTTGCTACAAAGGTTTTTGGTACTGAAACAAGTGCCGAGAGAACTTTTCGTTGACTTTAAAGGGGCACCAACTGTCTCGCCCAGTCATGCTACAGATTCTTGCGCCTAGTTCAGGGATGAGAAGTTCAGGTGCTGGATCCTTGCTGGATCCAGCCCAAATTTTGGCCCAAAGTATTGTGGCTCCCGCCCCCAAAAGGATAAGCAGAGGCTGAATTTTGACCTGGAAGATGTTCAGCTGCTATTGCAAACTCTCTGAACCGGTTCATTAACTAGACACCTATTTGGACGTCATGCTCGCCTGCTGGCAAAGCGCCTTTAAATTATCCCGGGTTTTAATTTCAACCCTTCAGGCCTTCTGACCATCCTGTTTACACGGGGTTCTCCCTGAGTCACGGACAACGCCGGAGGCCTCTCTGGAAGTGGGGCTGCCCCCATCATATCGACTAGTATCGTCTGAATGCAACCTTCACATACAGGATTAAATGTCTGGATTTTGTCTCTACTGCAGTGGTCCAATTCACATTCATAAGGTTATTTTTCACCCCACGAGGGTTCTTTTGCAGCTAGGCAGGGCACCAATTTCCAGCTGTTCAATGCCCCCAGGTCTGGAAAGGAAGAGCCTTTCCCTTCTTGCCTTTTGAAGGTCAACTGCAGCTGAAGCTGGAGGTTCTACACATCTTAAGAAAAACAATACTCTCTTTCCATTTCTTTCACTTCCTTCAAACCTGCCCCAAATTAGGTTGTTTCTCTCCCTTCAAGTGGATTTCCCTCTGGATGGTGGGTGGGGGGAGTGTTTCTTCTCTGCAACGCCCCTTCGGACAGACGTAGATACATCTGCACTTCCTCCCTCACAGACTAATTACAGGTCTCAGCGCCCTGCGACACATATTTGGTCTGCTTTGGCAGGATTTCCCCTCTACCTGCCCGGGAAGCTGTTGATCAAAGTTTAATCAGCTTTTGGAGTTTCTGGAATAAGGAGGTTTAGGAGCATTCTACCTGGGTGCTAGTTGACTGGAAGACTGGGAGAGTTGACCGCAGAGCCGGGGTCCTGCTTGGGAATTTCTCGGGGGCAAATAGTTGGATTCAGGCGGGCACTAAACCAGGAGTTTGCAAAGTTGGGCACGTGGACATGTGGACTTCAACTCCCAGAATTCCCCAGCCAGGTGTGCTGGCTGCAGAATTCCTGGTGTTGCAGTCCACGCGTCTTAAAGTGCCCAACTTTGGTGACCTCTGCATTAAACGAAACCTTCCAAGCAGTCTGCTGGTTTTGTATATTTAAAACATCAAGGGAGGGGTAGATTTGTCTTTTTCCTGGGTGTGCCGGGAACTATCTCAAGGATTAGCCAGAAAGAGAGAGAGAGGAAGAAAAAAACACGTTTATTTCGCCCCAGCTATTTACTGTCCCATCCAGCCCCAAAGAGGAGTGGGGACAGAAGTGAAAACGGAGAGACAGATTTGGGTGGGACATTACAGGGAGCGCCAAGGAAACAGCCAAAATTTTGTAGAGCAGACTCCAAGAGCCCCACAAAAATCCACGAGTTGGAAGGGACCTTGGAGGTCCTCCAGTCCAACCCACCCGCTCAGGCAGGAATGAGAAGATTGTTGGTTGAGGAAGTGGGGGATGTTTTTCCTGCATTGAGCAAGGGAGGGACTAAATGGACTTCAGGAATCCCTCTGACTACAACTGCATTCACTAAAGCAGGGGTCTCCAGCATTGACAACTTTAGGACTTGTGGACTTCAACTCCCAGAATTCCTCAGTGATGGCTGAGGAATTCTGGGAGTTGAAGTCCACAAGTCCTAAAGTTGCCAAGGTTGGGGACCCCTCCCCTAAAGCAATTTTAATCCCTTCTTGGAGGTCCACTCCAGACATGAGTAAGGCCTTAACCCAACAGGCTGAGTGTGCCAGCCTACAAAGTGAGCGGAAAACCATCCTGCCCGTTTTAAGGCACTGGGTGACTGCATCTCTACCAGGGAGATTGCAGCCTGCGATTCTGGACAGGGCAGGTGGAAAATCCGTTCGCATTTTTGCCTCGGCAGGCTTAAGAAGGAAGCCACGGAAGCGTCGGAGAATATCCGAGACATGGAACTGAGAGAAGAATGGCAAGACGACGAATTCCCACGGTAAAGGAGACTCCATGTTCGAGAGCAGCCTATCCTTGAATACCAAAAAAAGTTCCCTTAGTTAGGATTCAGCCAGGCATCTCACTTTTCTTTCCAATTCCTGCTGTTTCCCCCCTCCCACCATCCTAGATAAATAAAACCGGATATCTGAGGCTGCTTAAATTGAAGCCAATTTGCAAACTTGCAAACTGTCTATAATGAAAATTATTAGAGGGTTTCCTGCATGCTTTGAATCCTAGAGCTGGAAGGGACCCGAGAGGTCTTCTAGTCCAACCCCCTGCTCGAGGTTAGAGTCCTTATAATCCCCTCGGTAGATTGAATTGTCTGTATGGCTTGACTTATTTATTTATTTAGAGAATTTATATGGCTACTCACCTTCAGTGCTATATAGCTTCATATAGCGATATAACATCATAATCCAAAGGCTTTCTTTTAGATGTCTTCCTCAAGCCAAAGTTTTGGAGATCAGGGTTCAGTTCCGAAAATATCCAGATTCTTTCCTTTTTGGTCTTACAGGCCTTTGCCGGAGGATACGTCTGAGGAAGATCTAGAAGTCTCCAGTTCAGAATTGACTCCGGGTAAGATTCAGGAAAAATACTGCCTTTTGGGGTGGTTGGTTTTTTGTTTTTTGGTAGAGCCTCCATTGCTGAAGGCAGTCTACCTGTAACCACTCATGTGTCAAGAGATTGTCTTACAATCCTTTCCTTCTTCTGCAGTCGCCTCCAACACCCTGGAACTCTGTGGCCGGAGACACATGAGGAAGCGTCTCCAGGCGCCGGATCTCAGCGAGGGTTCGGTTAAATCCGGGGACCTCCCCGAAAGCACCCCAGATGACAGCTTGGACATCAACCTGGACGAGCTGGAGACGCCCTCTGAAAGCGAGTTCCAAGAAGGCCCGGAGAGCGGGCATGAATTCGAATGGGAAGGTGAGGCCCCGAGTTCGAGTCCCAAGGAAGCAGAACTAGGGGGTTCGACCTGCCGTTAAGATCCCAGCTGGCAGAGATGCGGTCCCTTCCTGGTTTTATTCCGCTGGGATTTGATGCCCGCTTTCCCCGTCTCCCAGATGACCTCCCGCGGGCCAGGCGAGTGGAGGCCAACCTGCCTGAGAAATTCTGCACTGGCTGCGTGGTGGACACGAAGGGTCCCGACGGACAGCTCTGGCGCATCTTCCTGGGAGACGAACATGAGCACAAAGTGGATCTAAGCGCCATCGAGCCCTACACGAGGGTGATCTCCCATGGAGGTAAGCTCACCCTCTGGGTAAGACGAAGGCGGCTTAAATTTGGAACCATCATTCCTGGTTTGTCAAATTGAGTGGTGCGGTGGCTTTAGGGGTGGAGCTCTGGGCTCACGATCAGGAGGCTGTGAGTTCGATCCTAGGTAGAGGCAGATATTTCTCTGGTCACAATGAGAATGTATCTGCTGGAATAAAACTCAGCACTGGCGATAGGAATGGCATCCGGCCAGTAAATACTTGGCTCCATTCAGTTGCCCAGACTCCACCCCACAAGGTGATCTCTTCTCTTCCCTCCTTTCTTTCTCCAGGCTATTGCGGGGAAGGTCTGAATGCCGTTCTCGTCTTTGCTTCTTGTTACTTACCAGAAAGCAGCGTCCCCAATTATCCCTACATCATGGAGAACCTGTACAGGTAACGTCCACCTGTCCCTCTACCTGAGCTGGGGAGAAGTTGGAGAAGCACTTTTTTTTCTGGAAAAGAAACTGGGCTTCTTATTGTTTTGTGGTTAGCTAGCCCTCAAATCAGTGAAAAGCGAAGTAAAATAAAAATAATCCTTCCGGCTGATTATCTGGAAAAAAGGGGTGATTTTTCAGGCTGAAAATGCAAGTTGCAGCATGTCGAGATTCTGCCACGGGTAATGCCTGATAAGTGTGCACACACTTCTCATTTGGGGTGTGTGTTTGTGTGTCAGCTGCCTGCTACTACAAGTTTGCCATGTGACCGTCTCCTCCCCGTGAACTGAACCTGGAAAAGAAAATTGGGGCAGGGCTGTCTGTTGTTTTATATACATACAAGGAAGAAAAGAAAAGAAAAAAGAAGAGAGAGAGAGAGAGAGAGAGAGAGAGAAAGGAAGGAAGGAAGGAAGGAAGGAAGGAAGGAAGAAAGAAAGAAAGAAAGAAAGAAAGAAAGAAAGAAAGAAAGAAAGAAGGAAGGAAGGAAGAGAGGGACGGATGAATGGAAAAAGGAGAGGGAGAGAGGGAGGAGAGAAGGCAAGAAGGAAGGAAAGAAAGAAAGAAGAGAGAGAGTAAGAGAAAGAGAGAGAGAAAGGAAGGAAAAGTAGGAAGGAAGGAAGACAGGAGATAGAGAAAGAAAAAGAGACAGAAAGAAAGAAAGAAAGAAAAAGAAAGAAAGAAAGAGGAAGAAAGGAAAGGAAAGGAAGAAAGGAAGAGATAGAAAGAGAAAGAAAAAGAGAAAGAGAGAGAAAGGAAGGAAGGAAGGGTGGGAAGGAAGAGAAGAGAAGATCGTATATTCTCCAGCTATTATCTTTCCATGTGGATTGTTCTGTTGCTGTGGGAGCGAATTAAATTGGATTTTTTTTTGTAGGCTAAAATGCAGGAAATGGACTCCAGCCTATTTTCTCATTCCCCACAGGTACATCATAGGCACTCTGGAGCTGATGGTAGCCGAGAATTACATGCTGGTGTGTCTAAACGGCGCCACTTCCCGGAGTCGTCTCCCGTCTTTTGCCTGGATCAAGCAGTGTTATCAGGCAATCGACCGGCGGTAAGAGAAGCAGCTTCCAAATTAAAGCAAAGCCATTTGAAGAAACCCCCCCTCCCTCCCCCACCCACCCTGATATTTTCCTTTTTTTTTTTTTTTTGCGTGTGAACCTGGCTTCAATCTGCGATGGGTTTTTTGTTTTGTTTTTTAAAGGTTACTATACAAAGCTGAGATCTCCTTTGTGCCTTTTAAGGGCCGTTTGCAGAAAGGGGAGTTTTAGCACGGCAGGAAAGGGGGGAGCGCAGAAACGTGGCTGGGTTTGGGCATAAATAGCATTTTCAAAGCAGGCCTGTGTGGCTGACAGATGCTCGCATCTCTCAGGGACATTAAGCAGCAACACTTCCCCCCCCCCCCTTTTTAATTCTGAATTCTTCAAGGTGAGGCCTCTAGAAACAGGTGGGGCAGATTTTTCAGCCGCTTTGACATCAAGGGCATTGAATGGCACGTGAGCGCCCGTCTCAAAGAACAAAAGGAATAGAAATATGGGGGGGGGGACCATTCTGCAGACTGGCAGAAACTATTTCTGTTTTTCAAATGCCTTTTGAAAAGTGAGGCACAGAGGCTCAGCAATTCGGGCACGTTGGGTATGTCTAGTCCAGGGAAAAGAAGCACTAGGGGGGGACAGGATAGGAGCGTTCCAATATTTGTGGGGCTGCCACAAAGAGGAGGGGGGGTCCAAAGCACCAGAAGGCAGGACAAAAAGCAACGGATGGAAACTGATCAAGGAGAGAAGCAACCTGGAATTAAGGAGAAACTTCCTGACAGTGAGGACAATTAATCAGGGGAACGGCTTGCCACCAGAAGTTGTGGGTGCTCCATCACCAGAGGCTTTTAAGAAGAGAATGGATAACTATTTCTCTGAAATGCTATAGGGTCTCCTGCTTGAGCAGGGGGCTGGACTAGAAGACCTCCAAGGTCCCTTCCAACTCCGTTATTCTGATATTCTGCGCCAAGAGTGAGACAAGGGGCATCTACATTTAACAACTAAATGAAAATTTTGACTATCTCAAGACCACACAGCGAGTCGAGACAACTTAGAAAGCACGGTATCTCCAGTTTTACTCAATTAGATCAGCTCCACACACACACACCCTCGAGAGACAAACAAACCAGGATATCAAAATCATGTGGCATGGAGTTCCACTGTCCCTTTCCATTTTATTTTCAGGCTTCGGAAGAATTTGAAGTCTCTGGTCATCGTTCATCCCACGTGGTACATCAAAGCCCTGATGACCGTCTTTAAGCCTTTTATCAGGTGGGTGTAAGATGCCAAGACAAGGCTATGGGCATCCATTAACTACTAGAAGGATGGGTGCCAAGGTTGACTTGGAAAAAAAGACCATTGCATTGCAGCCACAAAGATGGCAAAGCCAACATAAACACACCCTTCACCAGCCTCATCTTCCTTTCCGCAGTTCCAAATTCAGCCAAAAAGTGAAGTTCCTAGACAGCTTGGATGATCTGGGCCAAATCGTCCCCCTTCAACAGATCCACATCCCAGCCTGCGTCCAGCAGTGAGTATGGTCTGGTTTTTTTGGCCTGTCCAGTTTGTTCCCCATCTCAAAAGACCCTCCGGACTCTGGCTGAAGTGCAAAACTCCCTGCCTTGCAAAGCTATCCAGAGTGCCCTCTGCACATGTTCTGGGGAGGCGATCAGGCTTGAGCAAAATATGAAGGCCCTCTTTAGGGGCAGAAAACCCAGCTATGGGAGAAAACCCTTAATTCGTGGGCGACCTGCTCAACCGCCAATGGGCAGGGGGAGCCACAGAGGCCTGTCAATCCGGTCCAGCCACCCGGATTGGGGATGATGGAGACTGGAGTCCAGCAGCTTCCAGCCATCTTCCCTCCAAAAAGGCTTTTTAACAGGAGAGAAATAAATTGCTTATTCTATTTTTATTTATTTTTATTTTATTTTTTTATTTGTCAAATCTTATATAAGATAACAGGTAAAAGTATAAACATAATTTGGATACATGAAGAGTAAGTAAAATGAAAAATCAAATATAAATAATATATAAATAATAATAATAATAATATAAAAATAAAAATAAAAATAAAATGAAAAGAGAAGTTTCAACCTTGGCCTTCTGTTTTCTCTTTCTCTTTCAGGCTACATCAGTCCAGCAGCAATTCCTGAAGCCCCCCCTCCCCAAATAGCCAGACCGGCTGGATGGCCTCTGGGGACCCCCACATGCCCACTCAATGCTTCCCTCTTTCTTGCTCTTCTGTTTTAAAGGGATACTGAAAAGCAGTCCAACGTGCATCCCTGCCCTCCCCAGAGTTATGGGCCGTGTTCCTATCCTTCCCATGGTCCACCGCCCCCGATGGGGGGGAGGGACGGGGAGCGGAATGGATTCGGACCCCCAGAAGCAGAGCAAAAGCCCCCGGGACTGTCGGGCTCATGGGGGGGGGGGCGGGGGAGGCGAGGGAGACTCTTGGGCACGCCCGGAGAAGTTGCGGGGGGCGAGGCCGGAACAATAACCAGGTTATTGCCCTTCCCCCAGGTTATTGGGGGCTGGGGGTCGACCGCAGCCCCGGGGGACCGATGGGGAGGTGGCGGCGAGCGGAGGGCCGGGCCGGGCCGGTGGGGAGCCCGCAACGGCTCCTGCCCCGAGCTCAAGCCAGGGGAGAGAGGGGGCAGGGGCCTGGGAAGGAGCCCCCAGCCCAGCCCTTGGCGCTGCCCTGCCCGGATGCCCGGATGCCCGGATGCCCGGATGCCCGTCCAGGCAGCGGACGAGGCCGAGGAGTGGGCGTGGGTCTGGGCGCCCCCCGCGTTCCAGCCGCTCCTTTGTCCGGCCGGCCGGTTGCCTAGCGAAGATCCGAGCGGCCGAGGCGGCGAGGACGGAGGGTCCCCGGACCCCCATGGCCCCCGGGCGGGCGCTGGCGCTGGCGGCGCTGCTGGGCTGCTGGCTGCGGGCGGCCGGGCTGGTGGTGCACGAGGTGGGCGACGAGGACGAGGGCGAGGCGCTGGTCTCGGCGCCCCCCGAGCTGCTGGAGAAGCTGCCCGCCGCCGCCAAGGCCACGGTGGCCGCGGGCTACATCAACCCGTCCGAGGCGGAGGCGGCGGGCACCAAGGAGATGCCGCTGGTGGCCGCCACCCCGCCGGGGACCCCCGCGGCCGGCTCCCCGCCCCACGGGACGGCGCTGATCGTGGGCGACACGCGCTTCGCCTGGCAGGAGTGGAGCGCCTGGCACTGCAACTGCGAGGCCGGCAGCATGTCCCGCGTCCGCGACATCACCTACGCCAGGCCGGCCGCGCGCCTGGATCCCGCGCAGTACGACCTGCTGCGCTTCCAGCGCCTGGTCTGCAGCTACGCCCTCTGCGCCTGCAGCCGGCGCAAGCGGCAGTGCGACCTGCTGACCCCCGTCTGCCACCTGGGCCAGATGCACCTGTGCGCCTTGCGCGACATCCAATGGGACCAGGATGAGAAACGGCGGCGCTTCTGGGCGAAGGTGAACAGCGGGCTGAAGGCGCTCTGGCGCAGCCTGAAGGAGGCCTTCCCCAGGGACAAGAAGGTGCGAATGGAGCCCGGCGGTCTCGGTTGCACTTTGCACATGCTCGGGGGCAGGATCCCCTTTCGCTAGCCCCGCCCCCTGTGACTGGGGAGCCAATCACGATCAGTTTCCAAAAGCAGAATAAAGGGGCAGCGTTAAAATCTGGGTAAAGAGCCTTCCCGCAGATATGGGATAGGTCACCACGAGGTGATTTTTCTCCTGTGGTTTGCAACCCAGAAATGACATCTGCTCCATCCAGGCAGCTTGGCCCCCATCCTTGACCTCATCCGATTCCCAGAATCTTAATCGAGCCAAGCGGGCTTAAACCACAAAGAAGCGAACCATAGTTTCTCAAATAAGGTCCATAGGTCTCAAATAAGTCCCAGAAGTGCTATCCCAGAAGTCTTTGCCACCCTGAAATTCCCTTTGACGCTTAACAATCAGTCAAAACAGTGCACACCAGTGATTTCCAACTTTGGCAGTTTTAAGACTTGTGGACTTCAACTCCCAGAATTCCCTAGCCAGCCTGGGGAATTCTAGGAGTTGAAGTCCACAAGTCTTAAAGCTGCCGAGGTTGGGCATCACTGGTGTACAGTCTCTAATGTGGTATTTTTGTGGGTCTGCTGGCATTTTGTGGCCTCCTTCAGCATTCAGAGAGGTATCGTGGTCTCTTTACCTCCAATAATTAATTTCAGAATATTTCATTTCCTTCTCCAATTCTGACACCCTCCAGAGCAGGGTTTCCAACCTTGGTCCCTTTAAGACTTGTGGACTTCAACTCCCAGAGTCCCTCAGCCAGCAAAGCTGACTCTGAGGAGCTCTGGGAATTGAAGTCCACAAGTCTTAAAGGGACCAAGGTTGGAGACCCATGGACTAGAAGACCTCCAAGGTCCCTTTCAACTCATTCAATGAATCAACCACATTATCCAAGCTGGGGGGAATGGATGGCTTCTTAAACCTCTTTTCTTACGTTTTCAGTCGAAAACAATTCAAGTGAAGAGCAGCCACTGACCACGGGTTCAAAAGACGCCGGAGCGGAGCAGCGGCAACACCAAGTCAACACCATTCACAAAAAAACCCCTGCCCGAATTCCCCCCCCTCAGAAAGCGAATGAGTTTATTTTCAAGAGATCGAAAGGACCCTTGGTTTGGGCAAAGCAGCTGCTTTTTTAGCAAGTAGCATTTCCCTCTCTTCCGCCCCAAGTGACCCTCAAAAAAAAAAAAAAAAGGATTTTTAGCTTTATCAGGCAAGAATTTTCCAAAGAGGGCCCTCCCCACTCCCTTGTGCTATAAAGACTTAATAAAATACTGATTCCTACAGCCAGTTTGCTTCTATTGGACCAAAGAGGCGTTTTGAGACCATTGGACTACACTTCCCATCCTCCTTGCCTGCATGGCCATCATACGTTCTCCTCCAGTCCCTGAAAATGCCCCCCCCCCACTTTTTTTTTGCTTCAAAGGAATAACCTGCTATTCTTTGTGTTATTTCTCATTCCAGCATCAGAAATGTGACTTTTAAAATATACATCTATCTATCTATATATTCTATGTATTCACCCTGAAGCCTTTTCTTTTTTTGTCTGGTGTTCATTTCCTTCAGTTGCAAATTTCATTTATTACATTACAGCCAGTGAACAGCAGCTCGTGTTCGGTCCTAAATCTGCTGGTTCTTTTCAAAAGTAGCTCCCGTCCCTGAATACATTCTAAATATACCTCGGAAGGAAAGTCACGGTAGAGTTCGCACGTTCTCCTGGCCCATCCTTGGCCAAGGAGCAAATTTAGGAAGGACTGGCTTGGTCTGAATTCCTGTTAAAATGCTCTCTCAAAAAACAAGAACAACCCCAAATCACAAATTTCTCCTTTGCCATTTAATTTCATCTTTCCAAGCATACATTACATTCTGTGCAAATAAGGGAGAAACATATCAGAAAGAGATTGCGTAATTCTTTTGTTGCACTTAGCCTAAAAAAACAGGCTCTGGTTTTTTTGTTTTTTTAAAAAAGACCAAGCCAGCACACAATACAGATCTCTCTTTCTCCCAGATTTTAGTGTCTCAATTGCAACATTATATTCAAATAATATATTTTCTCCCTTCACACACACACACACGATCATTTTCTTGTTTCCAAAAAAGAAGAAAGATAATTTTTTGGCGAATAAAAAGACAGGCGAACAGCTCGGCTATTCTTTTCCCCCAAAGCAATCATTTTTAACCCCAGACCAGCTGGGAGGGAAAAATAATAATAAAAAACATGGCAAAAGTTCCATTTTTTTTGTGTGTGTATGTGTGTTTTTGAAACATCGACCCATTAGCTAAATTCTTGGAGTGACAAAAAAGAGAGAGAGATGTTTTTCAGGTAAGTTAAACTATAGATCCCCTCATCCACTGCCAACATGTGGTGGGAATAAGGGACATTGCAATCCTAAAGCCCAGAAGATTAAAAGTCTTGGTAGCCAAACAGCCGTTCTGCTCCCGGAAATAATCTTAACTTTTGCTTGGTCAGCAGACACAGGAAACAAAGAGGAGAAAAAATGGACACTTTTAATTTGACACTTCGCTGTTCTCGCGCCGGGGAAAAAAGGGGGAAAAAATGTCAGAGTTTATTGGCTGCTGAAAGTTTTCTCTTTTAAGAGCTGACCTGCTTGCAAGGAACACAAGAGACATTAAAAACCTCTCCCTTTTTCCAACCCTGTAATCCAGGGGTCTCCAAATTTGGCAACTTTAAGACTTGTGGACTTCAACTCCCAGAATAACTCAGCCAACTTTAAGCACAGCTGGCTGGGGGATTCTGGGAGCTGAAGTCCACAAGTTGCCAAATTTGGAGACCCCTGCTGTAATCCCTTAATTTGGCGACTGGATGGAGCTGGAGACACAACGGAAGAGACAATGGTGCGGGTTTCGTTGCAGTGAGAATCCACTCGGGGTTCTCAGGCTCAGCCGGATGGCGTCATGCGGACTGCAACTCCAGTTTTCAGAAACGGCATGAAGAAATCCCACAGTGGGACGGAGAAAACTTCCACAACCTCACATGTCAGGATGCTGGAAAAGCTGATCCTGGAATTTGAAACGTATGTAATTTTTTTCCCTCCTCCTCTAGGCTGGACCGTCTACAACGCTTGTTTTGGCTCTGTGGGTGCCTCGTTCCTCCTCTTTCAAAAAAATCAGGTCCCTCGTTCAGCGAGAAGGAGCGCGGGAGAATCGAACCTGGGAAACAAGGAAGCAGGATTTTCATGCCTCCACATTTTTAACCCAAGTCTGTCTGGAGGAAAGAGCCACATAATCCAGGATCAAACAGAGGTGGGACTTTCGGACAAGGGTCAGCAACTGAGCTTCCTCCAGGCAAAACAGTCTCCATGCGAGATTCTCTCCAGCCCCGTTACAAGCGTGCAGGGATCTGGTTGATCCTGGTTGCAAATTTGCCCCAGTCCCCAGCTGCTCCATCGGCGGGTGCGGTGGGGGGCTTCAATCCGCGAAGGAAAGCCCCCCCCCCCCAGAGCGAATTCCTCCTGGCTGGCGGGAATTTGAGTCACGGAGCCTCTAGGCTTGTCTCTGGACCCCGACATCTTCGCCACCCTGTGGGGGTGGATTTCCCCGGATCCCCATTTTTATGCCAAGAGCAGAGGGGTGATCGATTTAGGGCAGAAACGTTTGAGAGGAAAAAAGCCGCTCAGTCACATCGAACCGCGAGATAGGCAGCAAGTAAATTTGACAGGTAAGGCAAAGAACCCCAAATCCAACCTGAGCATCTGGCTGACTATGTGACAATCCAGAATAATAATAATAATAATAATAGCAAATATCACAAGCACCGCATTGCTGTTGGTTTTCGAACTCTGCTTCCTGGAAAGAATCGGGAGCTGCTGGCTGGCACCAGGAAAGTGGCCCACCCTGTTTAGGGCACCCCCTGCCTCCTCCGCTTGGGGGTGGGGTGGGGGGGTCTGTAAGGAATCCGGAATGAGATTTGTCAGCCTCCCTTTGGGGGGATCGTTCTGCAAGATGGCGGCCGCAGCCATTAATGCCACCCGAGATGTCTCGCATCGTGGGCAGGACACGTCCTTGAGAATAAAATCCAGTGGAGAAACTTTGGCGAAAACACCACGAATAATTCGTTCCGTCTCGATGCTTTCTTCAATTTGTAAAGGAACCAAAACATACGGATTATTTGTTATTGTGGGCACGTTGTGGATCAATGCCGGGTAAGAAAGCTACAGTTCTTCACGAGGTTGCCAGACACTCCACTCTGCTCACCAAGGCAGGGGTGGGGGGGTTTCTGCCAAGCGAACAATGCCAGGAAAACAACAACAACAGTCAACTGGGCATGTGCAGAGTGATGGATGTCGGTGAGGCTGTTGCTCTTACAATTTTTTTTTAAAAAAAGGATAAGTTACGCGGTGACTAATTCACTCAACGGTTTTGAGTTTGGCAACCCGTTTCGACAAGACCAAACAGGAAATTCAAGTCAGGCAGAGATGGGTTTTTTTTTTCTTTTAAGGTTATTTTTGCAATTAATTAGCCTGTAAGAAAAGGAAAAAAGAGAGGAGGATAAACACGAAAGGCTTTCTCCCCCCCCATACGTTGGCAATAAGGTAAAATTATGAAAGAGGAAAAAAGCAAGATTTGGACCAGCCTCGTAGGGAGCTACTCCGAAGCACAATGGTCCTCCTGAGGCTTTAATCGATCTCCTGGATTTGATCAAAATGGATCCCCCAAAATATCCAACTTTCTGCCCCAGCTGCCAGGAAGACAATCCTTCCTCCTGTCAATGATCGCTTATTATTTTATTATATTAAATTTTTACGCCGCCCCCTACAAAGTGATCCTGGCAGCTTACAAGTTATAAAACAGGTAAAAAAAATACTTCAAACATTAATACATCAAAACTAGCCAGATAAAAATGTTATTTTTTTAAAAAAAACCTCCCAATTCTTCGAGTTGACGCAAACCTGGGTGGCACCTTTGCAAATCAAGTGGCTAGTCCTCATTGAGCAGTTACCGACCGGGGGGGAGTGTTTCTGGAGGGGCTTGTGCAATTCATCCAAAACTTACACGAAAGGGACGAGGGGGAGGATCTCCACAAGGTTATAAAATGTGGGAATTGCTCCAAGGTCTTTCTCGCCCGCATTTGGATCGCATTTCCTGGACGGCTCCCGACTGCAGGAAGAGGGGAGAGAAAAGCAAGAGGGAATGAAGACCCTTCCTCAATCTCTAGGCTGCGCCACAGCTTTCAAACCAGCCTCCCTGCACTTAGAAATCTAGCGCTTCATCTTAACTGCTAACTTTCTACTTCTGGGGCATTTCTGATTACATGTCGTCCTCGACTTACGACAGTTCATTTAGTGACCGAAGTCAATGGCGCTGAAACAAAGTGACTTGGGACCGTTTTTCCCATTTGCAGCAACCCCAACGGTCGCGCCCTCGAAATTCCGATGTTTGGCAACTGACTCGCATTTATGACGTGATCCCCTGTTGTGACCTTCCAACAAGCCAACTCAATGGGGAAACCGGATTCACTGAATGACCGTGTGGCTAACTTAACAGCTGTGGTGTTTCGCTTAACAGCCGTGGCGAGAAAAGTCGCAGAACAGAGCGAAATTCACTTAACCAATGTCCCGCACAGCAACGACAAAAATCGGAGGCTCAGTTTATAGTCGTAAATCGAGAACTGCCTGTCCTGTACTCTCCCAGATATACGTCCCTGCAAAGCCCCCGGCCCTCTGGATGAGACCACCCAACAGATTTTGTTAAAGATTCCGCAAGTAAATTCCGCAAGAGCGGAATATCCAGCCTCCAATGTTTTGGGGGCCAAATAAAGCTGGCCTCTTGGCAAACGGAGCTCGTCGCATGTCTGAACTCTCGGGATTATAAATATGCCGGCCCTCTGCCAGAGTTTCCGGCTGTTTAATCAGCAAACTCGCTGTCTCCGGAGGTTTTTGCCGCCCTCCCATCCTTGCTGCGTCCCCCGAGGATGGCGCTTGAGATTCTCGGATTGCAGAGCTCCGAATGGAGAATCTGCACAACCGTTGCGGGTGTGTGGGAGGCGATTCCAGGGCAGGGCAGGGAAAACCTCTCCTCCACCATGTCATCTTCGAGTGGAGGCCAACTCTGGAGATTCTCCAAGGCTTCAGTTTAAAAAAGGCAGCGCTGCTTCTTCCCTGCACGGAGCCCAACAAGCCAGAGAATGGCAGGCAGGAGGGAGGAAAGCCAGACGCTGAGCCGGCCTCGTCACGCAGCGGCAAAACGGGCAAATACCATTGTTAGGAGTGTGCCCGGATCTCCGGAGGGGATGCCATCCTTTCAAAAAGGAGGACTGTTAGGCCTGCGGACTTCAATTCCCAGAATTCCCCAGGCAGCCCTGGGGAATTCTGGGAGTTGAAGTCCACAAGTCTTTAAAGTGGTCAAGGTTGGGCTCCCCTGCTTTAGAGAAGGAAGCAGCACCCCAATCTCCGTCCCCCCCCTCTGCTTGGGCTTAAATAACCAAACCTGGGGTCCCAACCCACCACTTCAGCCTCGGGCCCTTCCCCACAAAGCACTAGGATCCCCTGACTCAATTTCTAAGGACCTTCAATTTTCTTTGCTTGGGAGCAGCCCTTTAATGCCCCCTCTGGGTGGGCTCCCGGGATTTAATAGGGGACCCCTCCCCCGTCCCAGTTTTGATCCAGAAAACTCAGCAACGTCCCCGGAAGCAAAGATGAGCGAAGTCGTACCACGGCAGGGAGACCCTCGTTCACCATGTCGCCGGAGCCGATGTGCGTGAGGTGGATGAAATTCATGGGCTCGCCGATCATGCTGCGGTCGATCCGCCGTCTTTTCCTCTGCTGCTGTGGAAGATGGAACCAGGGGAGAGTCGGTGAGGGGAGGAAGGGAAGGCTGCACCAACCCCAGCTGGCACCTCCATGCCCGGCAGAGGCCACCCCTGGGATGCGAGACCTAACCCGAGCTCACCGGAAGCAGAACTCACCGGCTGCGGTTTCTCCACCACGCAGCAGCCCAGCTTGTGCCAAAAATCACTCATGGTTAGAGTCGCTTCCAGCTTTCTGACTGGTGGGTGCCAAGGACTTGCGGACGGGTGGTTAGGACCTCTTGTCCAGCCAGAGATGCTGCTCGGACGGTGCCGTGGGGTGCTCTGGTTTGGTTTGGAGCCTGGAGAGACCTTCAGAGGGCAAAGAAAGCGATTCGGATGCTGATGGTTGAAAAAGACCTTTGGAAGAAGGAGAAGATAAGATTAATGTCAGGGGAGGAGGAAGAGGAGGAGGAGGAAGAAGAGGAGGAGGTAGAGGAGGAGAAGGAAGGGGAGAAAGAAGAGGAGGAGGTAGAGGAGGAGAAAGAAGAAGAAGAGGAGGAGAAGAGGAGGAG
Source organism: Ahaetulla prasina (assembly GCF_028640845.1). Taxonomy (NCBI): domain Eukaryota; kingdom Metazoa; phylum Chordata; class Lepidosauria; order Squamata; family Colubridae; genus Ahaetulla; species Ahaetulla prasina. The sequence continues at coordinate 829,673 of NC_080555.1, read as the reverse complement.
GAGGAGAAAGAGGAAGAAGAGGAGCAATTTAACAGTGTTAAATAAAAATTGGAGTAAAGGAGGAAGAAGAAGAAGAGGAAGAAGAAGAGGTGGAGGAGGAGGAGGAGGAGGAAGATAAGGAAGGGAGGAGGAGGAGGAGAGGGGAAGAGAAAATGATGACAACACTGAGTAAAAATTAGGGGAAAGAAAAGGAGGAGGAGGAATTTAACAGTGTCAAATAAAAATGAGAAGAAAGGCACAAGAGGAGGGAGGAGGAAGAAATGGCAGGAAATAAAAACTGGAGGAAGAGGAAGAGGAGGAAGAAAGAAAGCCACCACATCAACAACTAGCAGACTTTTGTTCCCTCCGGCCCCTGGGGAAGGCCACCCGCCGATCTCAGGGGGGCTGCTCTGCCGTTGCCCCACCACTCTGGGAGGGTGAAGGAAGAGGAGCAGAAAGTGGCCACTCAGCCTCCGCAGGCAGGAAAGGCCACAGACGCGGCTGCCGCCTACGACTTCGGGGAAGAAGCCCACGGGTGTCCCCCCCCCCAGCTTTTCTCTTTCGAAATGCGGCCTCAGAGGATGAGTCACGCTGGGTGTTGCAGACGTCGTGCCTCAGTTTCCTCTCGCAAAGTTCAAGGGTAGACGGAGGAGGGGGATGGGCAAGAAGAAGAGGAAGAGGAGGAAGAAGAGGAGGAGGAGGAGGAAGAAGAAGAAGAAGAGGAGGAAGAAGAGGAGGAGGAGAGGAGGAGGAGGAGAAAGAGGAAGAAGAGGAGGAATTTAACAGTGTTAAATAAAAATTGGAGTAAAGGAGGAAGAAGAAGAAGAGGAAGAAGAAGAGGTGGAGGAGGAGGAGGAGGAGGAGGAGAGGGGAAGAGAAAATGATGACAACACTGAGTAAAAATTAGGGGAAAGAAAAGGAGGAGGAGGAATTTAACAGTGTCAAATAAAAATGAGAAGAAAGGCACAAGAGGAGGGAGGAGGAAGAAATGGCAGGAAATAAAAACTGGAGGAAGAGGAAGAGGAGGAAGAAAGGAAGCCACCACATCAACAACTAGCAGACTTTTGTTCCCTCCGGCCCCTGGGGAAGGCCACCCGCCGATCTCAGGGGGGCTGCTCTGCCGTTGCCCCACCACTCTGGGAGGGTGAAGGAAGAGGAGCAGAAAGTGGCCACTCAGCCTCCGCAGGCAGGAAAGGCCACAGACGCGGCTGCCGCCTACGACTTCAGGGAAGAAGCCCACGGGTGTGTCCCCCCCCCCCCCAGCTTTTCTCTTTCGAAATGCGGCCTCAGAGGACGAGTCACGCTGGGTGTTGCAGACGTCGTGCCTCAGTTTCCTCTCGCAAAGTTCAGGGGTAGACGGAGGAGGGGGATGGGCAAGAAGAAGAGGAATAGTTTTTGGTTTTTTAAAAAAATCATTTCAGATAACAGGAAACCACAAAAGAGTTTCCATAGAAGCAGACTAGAGGCATTTAAAAAAAAAAATCACACAAACACAAACGCACAAACGACTCCACTTCCTCCTTGTGAGTAACCTTGCCGGAAAGTTTATTTATTTTATTTAATTTTTTTTGTGTGTGAAAGTGACGACAACCCCTTGGGAATTTCGCTTGGCAAGAGATTTGGAAAGACAGGTGCCGCCTTGTTTAGACTGCTAAGATTGGAGGGGCCCCTTGAGGGCATGAAGAATGACCCTCCCTGCTTGAGAAACCAACTCAAGTGACTTCTGGGAACCACGCAGGATGCGGCCACGTTTTCCTAGCATCAACACCGAAGTGGCCGGCCAATCTTTTCTCCCAAAACGCTTTTGCAACCTTCCAGCTTAGCTTCCAGCCCTAAGTTCCTGGTGGCCTCCCCTCCATCCCTGCTTGGTCTTCCCGAGAGAGTTGCTAATCGATCCTTCCGGGAATCCAACCCAGTTTGGCCTCTTGCCCTGCTCCCTGGGCCGAGGGAAGACCCTCCAAATGAGGAGCTGGACAGAGTTAAAGGGGAGCGAAAATGCTGGAATTTTCGTACCTTTGGGTTTTTTTAAAATTTTTCTTAAAATAAGAAAAACCAGGGTTTGGCTCTGCAGAAAGAGGCCTGGAGACTAAAACATCTAAAGAACGGTTGCTGGAATTGGGTTTGACCAATCTACAGAAAAAATGGGCTGGGGGTGGCGTGATAGAAGTCTTCCAGTATTTGAGGGGCTGCCCCAAAGAAGAGGGGGGGGGGTTCAACTTATTTTCCAAAGTGCCAGAAGGCAAAGCGAGAAACAACGGATGGAAACTAATCAAGGAGAGGAGCAACCTGGAATTAAGGAGAAACTTCCTGACAGGGAGGACAATTAACCAGTGGAACCGCTTGCCACCAGAAGTTGTGGGTGCTCCAACACGGGATGCTTTTAAGGAGAGATTGGACAGCCACTTGTCTAAAATGGAACAGGGTCTCCTGCCTGAAAAGGGGGTTGGACTAGAAGACCTCCAAAGTCCCTCCCAGCTCTCTCATTCTGTATTCAGCAGGAGAGGAGAGGATCTCCCCGCAGAGAGCAAAATATGATTTTCCACCATATGGGCTGGTCTGCTTCCAACTCCCGCCCGGAGCTGATGAGACCCCCACACACACATCTGAGGCGAGAGGCACCAAGGGAGCACAGGATTAAAGTTTGCGGCCAAACAGCTGCCCTGCCAGAAAAAGTGACTCAGCGAACCGACGGACACGGCTGGGCTGCTGGGGGTTGGCGGGGGGAGGGGGGGGGAAGAGGGCTTTGCAAAAACTCTCACGTCATGACGACCTTCCAGCCGGCTTTGGACAAACAAGGTCAACGGGTTCAGGACGCCGTGACTCGCTCAACAACTGTGGCCAAAATGTCATTAAGAACGAAATTGCGACGTGCTTTTTTAAACGTTTTGCCCATAAGCAAAATAAGCGCAACCGAGGAAGTCATAAAATCAAATACGGATGTTTTAACTGTTGCTTCGCTGAATGACGGAAGCTCCCGGCGTCCTGATTTTGGTCATACGTCGAGGACTACCCATAATCCCGAAAGAAATACAGGCAGTCCTTGAATTATGACCACAGTGATGGAGCCCATAGGATCTGTTGCTCAGCGAGAGATTTCTGAAGTGAGTTTTGCTCCGTTTTACGACTTTTCGTGCCGCCGTTGTTAAGCGAATCACTGCCGTTGTTAAGTGAGCCACACGGTTGGTTAAGCGGCTCCCCCTGTTGACTTTGCTGGTCAGAAGGTCGCAAAAGAGGGACCGTGTGACCTCGAGAAACTGCAACAGTCCATAAGTCCACGTCAGTTGCCAAATCTCTGAATTTTGGTCACCGTGGGGAATCCTGCAACGGTCGTAAGTGTGAAAAAACGGTCCTAGGCCATTTTTTTCAGTGCCGCTGTTAACTTCGACTGGTCACTAAACGTACTGCCCAGAGCCTGGAAGAAAGAGGCCAAATAAAGAATCTGTTTTCGCACCATGGGATGGGCAGGGAAGGTAAACCTGCTTGCACGCACCTGTGTAAATTGGTGTGGCTTTGCAGTGACTTTTCCCCGCCTGTTCTGTGCCGTGTTGCCGCAGGAGCGAAATAACCATTCTAGGCGTTGGGGGCAGAGGCACCGGGCAAGACCCAGCCTGCCCTAGACATCATCAGTGGAGGCCTGACTCATCTTTGACTCACCACCCACCTGGGCCAGCTGGAATTGCCGAGAAAGCAGGAAAAAGGGAAGAGAAAATTCCCAGAGTTTTCCCACCCTCCAACTGGAGAGGAGAAGAGAACGAGGGGCCCAAAAGTGAAAAGGGGGTGGCTAGCCATGTGCCCCTGACGCCACTTGGGGGTCCGAAGATCGCCTCCTTCGATCTATGAGTGATCTCATTGCTCAGAAGGTGGTTTCCTGCAGCTGGGGGCTTGGACTACAGGCCCCATCCTCCCCATGCAGGGCCGGACCTGAAGAGGACCTGCGATGGCCATGCCTGTGTGAGAAAAGTGACTTTTCCTTCCTTTTCTGGCATGTTTTTGCATCTTCTTAAGTCTATTTTCCTGCCCCGGCTTCACCTGGTGGTCTCCTTTCCATGTAGAACCCTGATCCGACGGACTTTGAATAGCACAAATTGCCATCAGGCAGAAATCTTCCTGGTTTTGTAGACAGCAGCCCATCAGGTGCAAACGCGGGACGTGTGCAAAAAATCTCACGCACCTACCAGCAGCAGGCGTGACCAGGCAACCTTGCAAAACTTTACACGCTTGTTTGGAAAGGAAGTGACAGTCTCCTGTGTGCAGCCGGAGGTGGAGGCTGTGATTTTTGGTCCCTAACCCTGTGGTCTCTTCACCTCATGAGGGCCAGAAACATGAAGTACCTTCGGCTGGGCAAATTAAAGCCGGTCGTTTTTAGGGAAAAGGGAACACCCCTGCCTCCCGCAAATCATTTTAAAATGGGGGACGTCAAACTAGGATAAAAAGTTACATGTTTGATCCACTGTTTTAACCCCCCAAATACTTCAGCGTCCGAGCCATTGAAAAACCAAAGTTAATGATTTACCAAGCAAACATCCAGAAAATGTAACATTTCTGCCAGATAAACTCCCAGTGTTTGCTAACCGCTGTGATTCACCAGTTCCAGTTCTGAGCGTTTTCCTGACAACAAGCTGACCATAATTGGCCTTTTGGGATGTTTTTATAGCTCCCAGGTCTAAGCCACGAGCCTGGCATCTCCTGGTGGCCTCCCATCCACGTTCAGGTTCCGCACTCTCCTCCTGGAGCAATCACGAGGGTCAACAAGGCCTGTGCCAATCCATTTCTTCTGCATTTGTATGAGAAGATCGAAGGAAAATCCTGTCCCACCTAACAAAAGCATGGAATATTCTCCATCAGGAAGGCCGGTTTCTTTTCCAGCTGAGTGGTGCCGTTCCCCCCACAGCCCAGAGAGCTCAGAGCATCCAGCCGCTCTTCCCCGTAGTTCTGCCTATTTTTTTTTTTGAAAGCTGTGACCACCGAGCCATCCTGTTGACAAATCTGTTTTCTTTTCCAAAACCCGGCCCTTACTCTGAGCCAAGTTGCAAAACAGACTTTTCTTCGCCAGCTTCTCCAAGCTCCTGAACCACCGACGGGGATGATGGGAACCGGAGTACGCTAGGAACGCCGGCCTAGAGCAACCTCTCAGCCGGGGTCTCAAGAAAACGGGACCACCAAAGAACGCTGGTGACTAGAAGTGGCCCTTTGCATCTTCTCCAGGCCACGGATCCACCCTGGCTTCGGTGAGTTGCGGCTCTCCGCCTGGTTCGGGAGAAGGGCAGCTGCACAGACCAGGTCTGACTCTGGCTTGTGATCTGAGGAGGATTCAGGCCAACATTGAGCTAGAACTGTCCCAACGCACTAAGCTAGAATTCATGGTTTGTCTAAAGCCACAAGGCTGAGTTCAGAGCTAACCTAAGTTGAGTCTTCTTAACTTAGCACCATGCACATTTTTTTTTTCCTGTGGGGAAGAATTCCTATTTTTTATTTTTATTTTTTTGCAAATTGTGCATCCCGCCACCATGCAGAGGTGCAAACGTGGAGAACCTCCACGTCAGGAGACAGTTCACCTGCAAACATTGGCCTTCGCCTCTTCGTTTGTTAGCACAGAACAAAGACCCAAAAACGAATTTTCGGTCCCAGCTGGAAAAAAAATCCCCTAGGGCCGTCCCGTCCAATGCAGCCACGCAAGCTGGGCATCTCCAAGGCTTTCCTTGCCAGGTGGAGAACCAAGCCGTGCCAACACCCCATCCCAACGTCCCTGGTTTTTCTTCCCTCTCCAATGATTTAAACAAGGCTGGTTTTTCTGCTGGCCGGTGGCATCCAGCATGGAGAGGTTGGGCTCCTGATCGCCCCTCCGGCCAGGAAGCGCCAAGCCTCCCTCCTGTGGCCAGAACAAAAGGACCCTTTGTTGCAAGAGAAGGCGGAGAGGAAGATCTGCGCGCGGCTGAAAAGGAAAAGGGCCTTGAATCCCATCTGGAGAGTGTGTGGGGGGGAGAATTTCCTCCTTGCATAGAAGGAAGGATTGTCGGCCGTCTGGCCCTCCCAGTGGCTGGCCAGCCAAGTCATCTTTGCCCCCTGGTGATGTCACAGGAGCAGCCGTGTTTCCTCGGCAGCTCCAGAGAAGCGCTTGGCTCTCCGAGAGACACTTTTGCGCTGAATGTTGGGCTTCCTGTGAGGCCCCATCCCAGCACAAACCCAGGTCCGACTTTGGCTTGTGAGCTGAGGAGGATTCGGCCAACAGTGGCCTAGAACCGTCCAACACCTAAGCTAGAATCCATGGTGTGTCTGAGCCACAGGGCTGAGTTCAGAGCTAACCAGCCTCCTTAATTTAGCACCGTGCACATTTTTTTTTCCTGTGTGGAAAAATTCCTATTTTTTATTTTTTTGCAAATTGCGCAGGCAGAAAAGGGCTCCTACGAATGCACCAGGGTCTTCTCCAGAAGCTCACCTTGAAATACCCCAAATTCCCCCCACAGTTTTTTTTTTCTGCTTGCAATTTGGTTTCTACTGTTTCTGATGTCCACCAGAGCAGGCAAAGTCTCCAACTCTGGCAACTTTAAGCCTGGCGGACTTCAAGCAAAGCTGGCTGGGGAATTCTGGGAGCTGAAGTCCTCCAGGCTTAAAGTTGCCAAAGCTGGAGACCCCTGCACCAAGGTGTGTGTGGTGTGAGTGGCTGAGTTATAACAAACGTCGGAAACCTCAAAATCAGAAGTGAAATCCAGCATTCTCTGACAGGTTCTGGAGAACCGTAGCAGAAATTTTGAGCAGTTCAGTGAACGGGCAAATACCATCTCTGGCTGGCCCCAGAGTGGGGTGGGAATGGAGATTTTGCAATATCTTTCCCCCAGGAATGGAGTGGGAATGGAGATTTTGCAGTAACCTTCCCCTGCCACGCCCACCAAGCCACGGCCACAGAACGGGTAGTAAAAAAAAATGGATTTCACCTCTGCCCAAAATGAACCCCAAAGCGGGCGTCCCGTCCCTGGCCACGAAGTCTTGGCTTTGAGAGGAAGACAAGGCTGAGGGATTTCGGGGGTCCAGGAATTGGGGTGGTTGAGAAAGAGCCCCCTGAAGAGCAGAAACATTTCAATTCACAGCAGAGGCAGTCAGTCCTTGGATAGCGACCGAAGCTTTATCAGGGACGCATTTAAAGGTCTCTTAACTCCGTCCTGACACCCCAAGTTTTTCCCCCTCTTCCCACTGCTGGGCTGCTCCCCACCCATCCCTGAGTCACCAGAAAGCTGCACGGGCACCCTGCCTTTTTTTCCAAAGCCTGGCAGATTTTGCCCCCATTGCCTGAACTTTCCCGGGACGAGGTTGGGGAAAGGGTGAGAGATCCTGCTTCACCCCAAACAGGGGTCCCTCCGACAAAATGAACCCCACCCCCATGAATTTTTTTGGGGGGGGAGGAAGCCAGGTTAAAATCCGAAATCTTATCCTGGTTTAGAAGATCAGGAAGTTTGCAACCCCTTGGAGAGATTTATAAACTGTGGTTACTCAGGGACAACATTTTAGTCTGGCCTGGAGGGCATATTTGCAGGCTGCCCCCTGTCATTTGGGAACTAGTCAAACAGCAGAGAGAGGCAAGGGCTGGGGAGGATGGGATCTGGAGTCCTCGGTCAGCGACGAGTAGGAAAACCCAGTTCACTCGTCTGCTGTTTGCAATCTGTGTGCAATTTGCCCCACTAAGAGGGTTTATAATATTTATAATGTCGACCAATCTGGCTAAATTTGCCCCATGAATGAATTGTGGAATCTCTCAGCCTGGCTCACCTCGCAGGGTTGTTGTTGTTAGGGGGAAAATTGGAGGAGGATTAGATATGTTGGTCATCTCTTGAGTTATTTACAAACATAAACATAAAGATTTTGGAAATGCCAAGGACACGTTGTAAAGATTCTGTTTCAAATTGCAACTGGATGAGAATTTCAAATAAATAAATAAGAAATTAGCAGCCATGCCAATCCTAACAATAAATAAACTTCCTGCCTAGAAAGGTGGTCTCTGAGATAGAAACACCCAGCCACGGCTTGCATCAGAGCATATGAGGATGTTTGCAGTGGAGACCCCTGAGCCCTTGCACACGCATGTTACACACATGTAAATGTAAACACATGTAAATGAGGACATTTTCACTCTTGCTTGTACAGAGGTGGGAGGCAGAGAAAAGCAAAGCAGTTGGATAATTTGGGAATATTTCCTTGCAAAATATCCATTAAAATCTCACCACACAGACACAGACAGACAAACACATAACACCAATGATGGCATTTGGGGGGAGGGGAAGAAACCCACATTGCCCCTTTTAGATTGTGACTCTGTCACTAAGAAGGTTTTCTTCTTCAGTGCCAAAACATTACAGGTTTTTTTTGTTTTTTTTAATCTATTCTTTCAAAAATCAAAATTTCTCAAGATAATGTCCCTGGCCTTCCTCCACCTGCAAGAATGCAGGAATCATTTTTATTTATTTTTTTAAATGTGATTTGGGCACAACTCAGGAGCACTGCAGGTACGTCCAGCCTTCCTCAAAACCAGGCTGCAGATGGGAGAGAAGCCAGGGTGATGGGTGGGTGGGTGGGCTCCAGAAGGAGGCAAGTGCGGCCCTGAAGACTTCCAGCCGAGCTGTTCCCTCTCTTGAACAATGGGGCTGCTTCTGAGTCAGGGCCGTAAAAGGAAATGCAGAGGTGGGGAGGGGGAAGGGAGGAACATAAGGGTTAAGCAGAAAATTAAACTTCCTTAGGAGAATTTTGCAAGACTTCTTTCTAAGAGAAGAGAAAGACAGATGTTTGGGGGAAGGAGAGGGGGGTGGGCTGGGGCTGCGGGGCGGGGGGGGGGGTCTGGGTACTACTAACCCAAATATAGGTACTTTCTAAAATAACAGAACGATGTAGAAATCATAACTGTAATCAAGAAGGAAATAAAGTTGCATTCACACCACCGCCATGCAGCAAACTTTTCTAAGAGAAAGGAAGGGTGGATCCAAGGGGGGGGGGTCACTCGACGTCCCCTACACCAGGGTCTCCTGGAGGGACCACACGGGCCATCCTCCACATCCACTGGGCCCAAGGAGGCCTCCCTTGTGCTTCCCAGCCGTTACAGGGTGGGAAAAATGAGGTTTTAAAATCCAGCCAGCCTCTTGGAAATCCCTGTGGCACAAAATCAGCCCCTCCCCCTCATCAAGCCAAACTTTGTGGGGTGGCCAATAAGCCTTTTCATGTATTAATTGGATTTTTCACGCTGCCACATTCCTGGTGAAGCCTGAAAAAGTGTTTCAGAAACCGAAACGAGGTGGGGTTTTTTGGGGGGGGGCATAAAAGCATCTCTCAAAGCGAGCTGGGTTTCCTTTCGCCAAAGTGTCACCGGCTCCAGCCGGTTGGCGACAGGGAAAGGGAAATGAAAGAATGGTTTTGGAGGGGAAGAAGAAAAAGTTTTGGGGGAGAGAAAGAGCCCCATTTCCTGCCTTTTTCTATCTCCCCCATTTCTTCAGCTGAGATGCTCTAATCGTTCTTCCCCTCCCCAAAGTGTCAGAGTTTTTAAAAAAAACCCACTTTAGATCCTTTGCATGGAAACAGAGTCTGAAATGAATAGGGCCTTTCTTCTCTACCGCAGGAAGAAAAGGAGAAATGAAACGCATGGTTAACACCCAAACCTCTTGCCCTGAATCAATGGGACGGTTTTTTTTTTCTTCCTTTCGAAAGTGCCAGTCTGGGCAAAGACGCCATTCCAAAGGCAGAAAAAACCCAGTTTTCTAAAAAGGGAATTAAAATAACCCGTTCTTTCTTTTTCTTTTTTTTGGGGGGGGGGCGGGGGGCTTGTCTCGCAAAACGTGTTTGACCAACGAAGGTGGGTGGGTGGGTCGGGGAGGAAGGTCGTGAGAAATCTCAGGTGCGGAAGAAGAAGAAAGAGCAACTCGCCTGAACTTTCCAAAGAGAGAGAGAAAAAAGAAGACTTCGGATGTCCGGCAAAAGTTTTGCGCAAAAGTTTTGGGAGAACTTTGAAGCCACGAAGACAAGGCTAGGAAAAGCAGGCGAGGGTCTCCCTGCCCACCCCGCCCCCACGAGTGGTCCCCGAGACCCCGAGCGCCCTTCTCCCCTTACCTGCCCACCTGGGGGTCCCGGGACGCCTCCTTCTCCCTCGGCGGTGCCTCCTCCTCCTCCGAGCGCGCCAGCAAACCAACATGGAACGGTTGTCTTTCCGTGGGAAAACGAGGCTCGGCTCCTCCGCCCTCCTGCTGCCGCTGGTAGAAGGAGGAGGAAACGCTCCGAAGGATTTCGACAGGCAGACCGAGGAACACCGCCTCCCCCCCCCCTTCCAACATCCCCGCCCCGCGATGATTCAACCCACAGCCGTCCCCTGGACTCGCCGGAGCGGCTGCTGCCAACTCTGGCGGTCTTTGGGCATTGCAGCCCCTCGCCCGGGGGATTTCCAGATGCTGGAGGGTTTAGTGGGGCTGGCGGTGTCTTCACCCCCCCCAATACTGCTGTGCCAAGAGGCGAGGGTGCGGGAGGGGGGGCATATCCTGACTTGGTGCAGTGCCCAGTTTGCAGTACACCCCCCCACCCCAAATGTGGCTTTGGGACAGAGAGAAACTGGGTTACTGAGGCTGCCATCCCCAGATAGAACAGAACAGAACAGAACAGAACAGAACAGAACAGAACAGAATAGAATAGAATAGAATAGAATAGAATAGAATAGAATTTTTTATTGGCCAAGTGTGATTGGACACACAAGGAATTTGTCTTTGCTTCATAGGCTCTCAGTGTACATAAAAGAAAAGATACATTTGTCAAGAATCAATATTCTATTCTGTTCTATTCTATTCTATTCTATTCTATTCTATTCTATTCTACTTTACTCCATTCCAGAATAGAATAGAATAGAATAGAATAGAATAGAATAGAATAGAATAGAATTTTTTATTGGCCAAGTGTGATTGGACACACAAGGAATTTGTCTTTGTTGCATATGCTCCCAGTGTACATAAAAGAAAAGATACCTTAAGGTGCAACACTTAATGATGTGGAGGTTTTTAAGAAAAGACTGGACAGCCCTTTGTCTGAGAGTTGGGTTTCCCGCTTGAGCAGGGAGTTGGACTAGATTACCTCCAGGGTCCCCTCCAGCTCTGTTATTCAGCCCGGCCTCAAAGCAGGGATGACACCAACTTGGCCGAAGGACTTGTGGTGTCTGTCACAACACATTTTTAGGAACCGAATCAGCCCCACCAGTCAGGGGACTCCCAGGGGCCTCGTATTACGGCCACGTTTCTGTTCAGAGACGGTTGTGAAGTGAGTTGAGTAACCCCCCCACCGCCACCCCAAAGCTATTGAATTCAGCACACTGGATAGCCGGGAGTTCCACAGGCTAATTTTTTCATTGGAAGAACCAGGAGCGTCTCAGATTGGCAGGTGAGCCTTTGTGGGAGAGGGCAAACCAGCTGCCCACCACCCTTTCTCCCCACCTCCCCCTACTCTCTTTCTCGGAAGCCAAGGCAATCAATGCCTCCTTCCCTAGAGACCTCACACACACACCCGCCCCTCCCGTGCAAAACATCCCTCCCCTCCAAGCCCTCCCCATGCCCCCCCCTCCAGCTCCCCATCGCTGCTTTTCTTCCTTCCTTGGAAATAGCCCTTCTAGCAGATTCATTGGCTGGGTGGACGGTGTGGGGGGAGGACCCACCGCCAGTGAAATCTCTTTCCAGGAGGGGCTGCATTGCAGCAAGAAAGGAGGGGAGACAGACACGCCTGGCAGCCCCCACCTCCCTGCCCAGCCCAAGGCAGCCAGACGCAGCTTCCCTGGTAGCCAAGGAGCATCTTCTGAAGAGGCAGGCAGACAGATCAGATCTCTTCCCCGAATCCTGCTGAGGAGGAGGTAAGACTGGGGAGACACTGAAAGCACCCCAAAGGTTAAGTTAGATGCCTGGAGGGAGGGCAGAGCGAGCCCGTTGCATCCTTAGGATTCATCTATTCCACCTTACAAGGGTTGAGCTGCTCCAAAGCCCCCCCCCGCCCCCCGCCCCGCATCTGGGGAATGGGATAAGGTATTTTATCGAACCACATAGATACTTGAGGGTGGGTTACACTCATTTCTGTGGCAGGAAATCTTGGTGTACTGTGGTATTGCTGTAAGTGAACAGACAATGCTATATTAGATATTTTTTCTAGGTTATTTCCAGCCAGCAAACCGTGGCCTCATGTGATTTTATATGATATAATATTGAATATTGTATTGTATTATATTACACCAGTACATGGTGCTATCTATCTTTATCTCTATCTTTATCTCTAACTTTATATCTATCTCTCTCTCTCTCTCTCTCTCTCTCATCTCTCCCTCGCTATCATCATCTATCATCTATCTCTCTCTATTTCTATCTCTCTATCATATTTCTCTATCGTTCTCACTCTCTCCTCTCTGTCTCTCTGTCTCTCTGTCTGTCTGTCTGTCTGTCTGTCTGTCTATCTATCTATCTATCTATCTATCTATCTATCTATCTATCTATCTATCTATCTATCTATCTATCTGTCTATCTATCTATCTATCTTCCTTCCTAAGTTTTATAGATCCAGAAAACCCTGACACAATATATAATTTCATTTCATTTTCCTATTTCTTAGCAACCTTTTAGCTGAAGCCCTTGTAAAGCTGTATTATGTCACACACTTTATATACTATAATGTTTCAAGGATTCCATTTTTTTAAAAAAAAATGCCAGTTTCTTCCATCTTGTCAATTTCAGAGAGCTGGAGCGTAAATAAATCTGATGGAGCCCCTTTATACATCTTTTTAAAGCCCAAACCTCAGTCCTTTTAACAGACGCCTTGCCTTTTTTTCTCTCTCTCTCTAAAATCAGTGGGGGGAATTCAGCCCCACCTACCCCCAAGAGAGAGGGGATTTATAATTGTAACCACTCCCTGTCTCTTTTCTGTTTATTAGGGTGGGCACACGCCTTCCTTTCTAATAATGCCAAGTCATTCAGCTATCTCTCTACTGCCGGGAGGGGTAAAATAATTCTCCAAAAATGTTTCCAGAACACAAATAGAGAGATGCAAATATATCTCCTTCCGTACAGTCTGCTGAAGATGCTATATTTAAAGGAAGACAGATGTCTGAGTAATTTCATATGCGCCACCAAGCTCCTCGTTCACAGCCTGGCCATCCTGGGTAAAATAAACCCAGCCCGGATTGGCTTGGAAAAGTCTTCATTAAGGCCCAGAGGATGGCTGGGCATTTTAAAAGGGTTTTGTGGAGGAAAGGAAGAAGGAGGGGGCGGAGATGGCGGCAGAGTGGGTCCCCTGGGAAGGGGGCCCAGAAGGGAACCAGGCTGGCAAATCAGCCACCCCAAAGAAACAGGCCTGTATCTGGGGGGATGCACGCAAGGGAAGAGAGGAATAATTATTGCAGAAAAATCTTCCACCGAGCCAACAGGAGGGACCCCTGAAAAGAGACCTGCCTTGCAAAGCAATTCATACAAGGAAGTGGGTGGAAAAGATGAGGAGAGCAGAGGACTCTGGGCAACTCACAATTCAGGAATGTATACAAACAGTCAAGCTTACAACAGTTCATTTAGTGACCATTCGAAGTTACAACCATTTAATGACCCTTTTTCGCACGACTGTGGCCCCTTCCCCATGTTGTTGTTGTTGTTGTTGTTGTTTACATTTATACCCCGCCCTTCTCCGAAGACTCAGGGCGGCTTACAGTGTATAAGGCAATAGTCTCCATGGTCGTGCGAACAAAATTCAGACGCTTGGCAAACTGACTCGTATTTAAGACGGTCCCAGGGTCCTTCTTTTGCCTACCTTCTGACAAGCAAAACCACTTAACAACCGCGTGACTCACTTTTAAGAACTGCAGTGATTCACTTAAGAACCTTGGCAAGAGAGGGTTGTAAAACGGGGCAAAGCTCGCCTAACAACTGCCTCACTGAGCAACATAAACTTTGGGCTCAGCTGTGCCCGAACTGTGGTCGTAAGTTGAGGACCACCTCTATTACCATTCAAATCTCAAAAGCTTTTTAAAACCATCATGTCGCCTCTTTCCTCCCCCAAGGAAGAAATGAGGGACACCGTGAACTCCCAGTATGATTCCTTCCTTTACTGGAGAATGCCCATCCCTGAACTGGATCTTTCCGAACTGGAGTGCCTGGGACTGGCCGACCTCGCCCTCTTCAAGCCCAAACGAGGCTACGGCAGCCTCGCGTCCGAGCAGAAGACCCAGAAGCCGAGCCTGGGGGACCCGGAAGACGTGGAAAGCGCCCTGCTCCCCTTCAGCAGCTTCAACTTCTGGAGAGCCCCCATTGCACGCATCAGCCCTGTAGATTTCGACCTCATCTGAAGTCCAGCGGCCTGGCGGAAGCCACACATTTTTTTTATTACACCCCCAATTGCATCTTTTCTGGTGGTGCTTCCTCCCTCCCCAAACTTCTCTGTGGTTCCTCTGTGCCGTGTTCGCGCTTCCACGAGCTGATGTCTCCGAATCATTTGCCATAAATGAAAAGTGAACTGTTCACGTTGGTATGAGTGTATTTGCTAAAATACTGTCTCTCTCTCTCTCCCCCACCCCCCATATACCCCAGATCTGCCAGGGTCCACAGGAGGACTAGGAGAAGGAATTGTTAAAAAATAAAAAAATAAAAATCCATCTTCCTGTCCGCGTGGGACTGATCAGCCACTGGGGTTAGCAACTGGCAGCTTTGTGCCCAAATCCGTCCTGCAAAGATTTGGCCCATGCATATTATTATTATTATTATTATTATTATTATTATTATTATTATTATTATTATTATTATTATTATTATTATTATTATTATTATTTTCCTTTGACCGAAAATCTCCTGCCAGCAGGAAAAACACAAGTTTTGCGTTAAAATAATCCCAAACTGAGAGATTTATTTGAGCTGGGGGGTTGTTCGTTTTGTAGAACCTTCCCTAATTTTTCCTGGAAAAGGAAGGAAATGGCAGATAAAAAGGGAATTAAAAATTGGAGGGATGTGCATAGAAGAAAAAAGGGCTGTCCATTATGGGTTAAAGAAAGAGGTCCAATTAAAATATGGCAGGGGGAGGTCTGGTATGCTTTTCACAAGCTCTGAAGGATAGCAAAGATTAGTCAGGTATCACCCCCAACGCCCCACCTCCTCCCACAAGTCGGCACATGTGGGTATCTACAGCCCAATGCTGGCTGAAGCTTAAAACATCAGGAATTGAGAAAAAGCTTTTTTTAAAAAAAGGTGGATCTGGTTCAGGTGATCCAATTGCTTGAGGGGTATCCAGAGGCTCTGGAAACGGTCCCAGCTTGGGGTGCAGGGGTGAATTGGAGTGCTTTATTCATTTCCTTCTCCAGAGATGGGGAAGTCAATGGGCAGGATTCACACACACCCATTCCTCTCTGAGTGATCGCTCAAAATTCAGCCCTGTTTTAAAACCAGGCTCAGGTCCAGAACCAAAGGGCCACCAGAAAGAGGCAACTGTGAAGCAGCCCCTGGCCTCTGATCCGGTCCTAAGCGTGGATTTTCCATGGGAGCAAACAGGTCCCGGGGTCTCAAGCACATGCGTCACCATGGCTCATCCATGGGTTCATATCCTCCACATGTGGCATCTTCAGCGTGTTGCAACTGGAAGGGGTTGCGTCCACTTGGCCTTTTTTGGGGGGTGGGAGTGGAGGAAGGAATGACCAGAAGGGCTGCCATCCAGGATGGGAGCATGTCAGGCAGTCCTGAAGTAGCCTAGAATTAAACTCTAGAATTAAACGCTCATAGCCAGCGGGCATCTCTGCTAATGCTGCAGTTCACACAGCTGGGGAAGATGGGACTCCTAGTACAACGCTTTGGGGTGGGGGGGGGGAAGGGGCTTCATTGGAGGGGTTCCCAAAGCACGCGGGGATCCAGGATGATGGTTTTTGGGTTTCCAGCCCTGTTTGTGCTCCCCATATAATCAACACACACAATCAAGGAGATGGGAGATTTTTTATGCCATTCTGGGCACTGTTGGTGATTCTACAGGAGGCGCCTGACCATGGAGATGCGGAGGGAGAGAGCGCCTCCATTCAGGGAGCGTTAGGACGCGGTCGGCCTCGCCCTACCATAGAGAGATGGAGGGGCAGAGCGTCCCCACCCGCGCCCAAGCGGTTTCCTTTCCGCTGCCGGAAGAGCGAGGCTGTGTGTGTCACACCCTAAAGGTTCCCCCATTAGAGATACTTCCGGGTGTGCCATTTTTTCCTCCCGTTTCGGGGAACGGCTTGTCCCGTTTGAAAACAGCCTCCTCTTATCGCCGTTTCCTCCGGAGCGCGAAGAACTTTCCGAAACAGGCTGATCTGGACACGGGGAGCCCCCCCCCCGCTGCTTCCCAGGGTGAGTCTGAATCTGGGTGTGGGGGGGTGTTAACGGTGTCTGGACTGGAGGAAAAGAAACCCCCCCAATAGGGTTGGACTACAACGCCCATGGTCCTGTCCTACCCTACGTGCCTGGATTGCACTGCCCGTCCTCCCCTCCTCCTGGACTCCAGAGCTTTTCGTCCCCACGCCTGGACTACTTCATTTCCCATCATCCACCGACCAGCAGAACCACAGAGACTGCGGCTCCCATCATCCCCAGTGCCAGGACCGGCTGGGCCTCCCTTTAGAGTGGGCACGGCCATGAGGACTACAACTCCCATCCCCGATCCCTATTCCTTGGCTAGGCTCACACCAGATCCTTGCTACTTTCTCTTAATTCCCCTGGATTGAGATCAACAGAATAACAGGACTTGGAAGGGGAGGCCTTGGAGGTCATCTAGTCCGACCCCCTGCTCAAGCCGGAGACCCTATTGCAGGAGTGTCCAAACTTGGCCACTTTAAGACTTTGTGGACTTCCAACTCCCAGAATTCACCACCTGGCCATGCATGGCTGTCAGGGGAATTCTGGGAATTGAAGTCCACAAGTCTTAAAGTGGTCAAGACCGGACACCCCTGTCCTAAACTCTATCCCATTCCGGACAAATGGCTGTCCAATCTTCCATTAAAACCTCCAGGGTTGGAGCAGCCACAATATCCAAAGGTTAAAGCCGAACTTGTCTTTCTTGTTAAGATTTTGCAGAGAGAAGGACGCCAGGCGAGGAACACAATGGCCCTCTTTCCACCTGTGAGTAAAGCTTGACCCTAAAAGGGAGGCAAGGGGCCACGCAGACCCACCATTGACCTCCTCTCCCACCACCCCAGTCCAAACCAATGAGATTTCTCTCCCCCCCCCCAGATGTTTGAAATTATCTGTTCCCCTGTATAAAGATGTCACTGATGGACCTGGGGAAGAAGCTCCTGGAAGCGGCCCGCCAAGGCCAGGATGATGAAGTCAGGCTGCTAATGGCCAACGGAGCCCCCTTCACCACTGACTGGGTACGTCCAGGGTGGAAAAGCCAGCAAGGTGGGGAGGAAGGCCAGACAGGGACAGTAGGATTATACATTTCAGGAGATAAGATGGAAAAGGGTTATCTCAAGCAGAGCCCTCCGCTATGGAAAAAGGAAACAAAGAAGAAGAAACTCTGCAGGGCTCGGCGAAAGAACCAGAGGACAACCAAGGATAATAATCTGCTTAATCATCCAACAGCTGGGAATATCGGCCCTTCACCTCGCTGCTCAGCACGGGCATTATTCAACGGCCGAAGTTCTGCTTCGGGCCGGAGTCAGTCGAGATGCTCGGACCAAGGTTGACCGGACGCCCCTCCATATGGCGGCTGCGGATGGTCACAGCCATATTGTCGAGCTGCTGGTCAGGGTAAGCAGGTGCTTCTCGTGGCCTTCCGCTTTTCCTTGTAACTCTTGTAAACATGCCGAGGCTTCTGCCTTTCTTTTCTCCGCCCTCCCCAAATGGTTCTGATCCCCCCGGCGGTGCCTCCCTGTCTAGAACGGTGCTAACGTGAACGCCAAGGACATGCTGAAGATGACCGCTCTGCACTGGGCCACCGAACACAACCATCGAGACGTTATTGAGCTGCTTCTCAAATGCGGGGCGGACGTCCATGCCTTCAGCAAATTTGGCAAGTCTGCTTTCGACATCGCTTTGGAGAAGAAAAATCCCGAAACTTTGTTGCTGCTGCAGGTGGGCCGAAATCCCATCTTTGGGCCTTTTGATTGTCCCTTCTGCTCATTGTTTAGTTGTCATTTGGGGCTGAATTTTTGGGATCCTGGCTTTAATTGAGCAGGGCGCAAGAGGATACTGGACTCTGGTACTTATTTGAGTCGTTTCCACTGTGGATCTCTGCTCAGATTTTGGCTTTGGCAGCAAAGAGCGGTTTTTGGCCTGGCTCCATGAAGCCCCAAAGGCTTTCTCTTCTTCAGGAAGCGATGCAGAATCCGGTCAGTGCTAACCCCGAAAGGGCGCATGTTGTCCCAGGCTCCGTGATGGTGACCCAGCCCTTCATTCTGGCTTCAGGAGAACTGCTGAGCCTGGCCAGCATTGTTTCTTCGGTGGATACCAAAGCAACCTCAGGTTGGAGCATGATTCCTCCCTCCAACCCTTGCTAAGGGGCAGGGATAGGGGTCCACCTTGTTAAGAGGGCCATCTCCTTCTGGAGCATTTTAATGTTTTGACTCTGTGTCTCTCTCCTGTTTAGGAAATTCCATTGTTTTCATGGGACAGTTTCTAGACTCTACCACCTCTGTTCTAGCTACCCTGGCGGCCGTTGCAGAGGCCTCTGGCCCCATTTCCAGTGCCAACCAAATTCCTGGTGGGTTCAAAGGGGCAATCAGGCTGGCAGAGAGAGTGTTGACATGTGTGGGTCGCAGTTAGACAACGGCGACACTAATAACATGCTTTTTTTCCTTTTAGAAATTTCGCAGTCATGTCTGAAACAAGGAGAGTGTCAAATCTTTAGAGCAGTGTTTTCCAACCTCAGAAAATTTAAGACATGTGGACTTCAACTCCCAGAATTCCCCAGCCAGCCTGAAGTTCGCACCTCTAAAAGTTGTCAGGGCTGAGAAACAAGGTTTAGAATAATGCACTTTCCCTTCTTAATTGAGGGAAGAAGCCAGGCCTTCACCTTCCTGCAAATTGCTTGTGCTTTATTTCCACCAGGAGATCAAGACGGTTTTTATTTATTTATTTTTTTTAAAAAGCGAAGCCTGCCATTGTCTAGAAAAGTGCAGCAGAGCCTTAATTTTGGGGACTCTTTCGAATCTCGATTTTTACACTGGTTTAAAGACTCCTTCCTCCATCGTTGCAGCTGTCTCGGAAGAAATCGTGGAAACTCTACCAGCCGATACTTCTCCCCGGCAGGCGGTCGGTAGCGGCCAGCATGTTCTCACGCTCGTGACGGAGGGCGTCCCTCTGGGTCATCTCCAGGCGGCTGTGCCAGCCACTCACCTAGGACAGCGGTTCATTGTAATGGCGCAGAAGGAGCAGGAAGGTAAAGAGCCTTTGGAGAAGTCCTGCCAAACAGTCTTCCTTGATTCAGGATACCCAGGTGTCTGGACTGCCATACCCATAAGCCTGGGGCTGATGGGAATTGTGGTGTTTGAGGCTGAATGCTGGGAAGATGGCCAAAATAATTTAAATTGTTTTTAATGCTTAACAATTATTTTCGGCACTGGCTTTTATTTTTTGTTTTAAAAAAATTTGGTGCCAGCCAACCTTCTGCATCTGCCCTTCTCAAGGTCTGAGAGGGAGGGCTGGAATTTATCAAAAAAAAAAAAAATTCTCCCACCTATTTTATCTGCCTGCGTTGTATTCAGCCCCTCCCTGATCTACTCAATTTCTCCACTGACTCCATCTTTTAATGTCTTCCTTTTTCTCCTCTGCCCCTGCCTCAATTTTCAGTTCTGATTGTGCCTGCTGGTCAGGAGGCAGAAGGACCCCTCCTCAAGACCCTGAGCGAGAACAACCACGTGGCCGAAGCAGAGAAGCCCCCCTCCAAGAAAGTCAAAATGAAACCAGCGGGGGATGGGAAGGAGGAGGAGGAAGAGGAGCAGGAAGGGAGGAAGGTAAGAGCCACTCCCCTTTGCACACCTATGTTCACACCCGTCCTCACAGCATTGGTGCCCTCCCAGAAGTGCTGGACCTCAGCTCCCATCATCCCCAGCTGGTACATCGGATAATCCAGGTCGTCCGATACGCAAAGCTGGAGAAGCAAAAGGGCACCAAAGGTGAATTTGAGATTCAGGAGACTTGGTTGCAGTTCAGCTACCCCTTATAGTCGGTTTGTTTCTGGCTTTCACCCTGGTGCAAATCCAGCCCTTTCAGGTTTGTTTACCAGGATTCGTAGCTTAAGGTATCACGCAGCCCCACTCCGTGGTCGATGCAAGCCACCTTCCTTCGTAAACCAGAAATTCAAAGGTTTCTGCAGCACGCTCCCTCTCTCTTTGAAGAATGTTTCTCTCCCCCGTGATAAAAGTCCTGACATTTTCCTAGGACGGCCACGCCAAAGAAGCTTTGCGACAGCAGCTCCAGGAGGCCAGTCACCGAGCGGCAGAATACCGAAGCCGGCTGCTGAAGAAGGAGCAGGAAGCTGAGCTCTACCGGCAGAAGCTGGCAACCATGAGCCAGCAGGGAGAAGGGGCTGCCCAGGAGGAGCTCGGTGCGGCTGACACCGTCAAGGTGTCTTCGGAAGAAACGGGAAACTCCCAGGGACAGCGGCAGCTCCTGGCCGACCCAGGCACCCAGACGGCCACTTCCTAACCCTCAGGTTGTTGTTTTGCCGCACTTGTTAAAAAAGTTTTGCCCCAGGAAAACTTGAGATGGGGGAATGTGGGAGAAGGTTCTTGAGGCTGCCCCTCATCAACCCCCTAATGGGCTCCTCCTGGGGGCTTGAAGCCCCCCCGGGTGTCTCTGTTCTCTTCAACAGAGGCCTTTAAGGCAAGCCAAGGAAGTCAAAAGTCCCCCTAGGAAGGTCAGCTTGCAAGCGCTGTCTTGGGAAAGGCCCCGTGTCTTGGGGCAATCCTGGGGTGCAGGAAGAGGGGAGTGGGCCCTGGGAAAGACCCCTGGATCAGCTGAGAGCCAAGAGCAGCCGCAGGGATCCGGCCAGCTCAGAGAGAGCCAGAAATGTTGTCCAGATGCCACATTCTTTGCGGTGAAGGTTGCTCGAAGGAAGTGGGGGCTCCACTAGCCCCCCCCCCGAACCCAAATGACACATCTATCCAAAGTCCTAAAAAAAAGCTTGCAAAATTGCAAGGGGTCATCAAAAGCGAGGGAGTCAGTCTCAGGGACCTCCCCCTGCGTGGAAATCGCCTTCTGCTTAAGCCGTCGTGCAGTTGTGTTAGCGTGAGCTGCGTTAAGCCAGATTTATGCGAGACGGGACACACTTTTCAACAAACCCTGTTTGCTGCCTATAGGAATGTGGCGTTTGTGGCCTTCCCACTGGTGTGTGGACCGAGTTAAGAAGGGCTGGGCATTGGGGTGCAGCCACATCTGAGGAACCCACCCCAGCCTAGAGGGGCGCAGAAGGACGGGCTAAACTTTTAAGACCTGTGGATTTAATCATGGGGGATTCTGGGAGTTGGAGTCCAAACTGGGATCCTTGCACACTTCCGGGGCTGCCCAGTTAGGATTGTGAGTGTGCTAGCAGGGAGGGAGGGAGGGCGTCTGAGGTCACAAGGCAGCCGCTGTGGAAAACGGGCCCTGTTTTATTTGAGACCTCTGCCCACCTTGGTAGAAGGGTCTCCAAATGAAAAGTTGTGCCTTATGGGTCCTTAACGGGGCAGGATTCACACGGGGTGCTTTTCCCCACAATGCCCTCGTCTCTTGCCGGCCACAAAATGTCGCTCCCTCTTTTAGGGCAGTAAAAAAGATTTCCCAGACACGTCCAATAAATTCTGCTTTTCAAATAGCTTTATGTGCAGGGGTGTTTTGTTTAGCAAAAGCAAAGGTTCTTTTAGAGCTTAAAATATGCGTTCTGCAAACTGCGCGCCTCCCTCTCCTCTCGCCCTGCTTTGAGGCGGGCACGTGCCTGGCTATTCAGATGCCAACCGTTACCTGCCTCTTGTTCCTCTCTAAGCCACAAAATCTTTGCCCCGAGTTCAAACCAGGATGGGCAGAACCTCCCATCTCTGCCGGGCCCGAGCAGGTAGACTGCCCCCGTGCGTGGAGGTTCCGCTGAGGCAGCCGTATCCAGGCTCGGGCCAGCCATTTCCACCGGTGCCTTCAGGCCAGGCGGTAGTCCAAGGTGTCTTTCTCCACGTAATCGGTCCAGGTGGAGGGAGGTGGCATGCTGCGGTAGGGGTCCAGGAGGATCCGGAAGCAGCGGACAATCAGCACCGCCAAGAAGACGAAGAGGAAGAAGACGAAGAGGAAGGTCGCCTTCTGCTCCAGGGAGAGGGTGGGGTCGGGTCGGAGGGCGCTGGCCAGGGCGGGCAGGGAGCTGCCCAGGCTGGTGGCCATGAGGACTGGCACCCCCAGCGAGCGAGCGGCCGCCTGTGTCCGCAGCACCACCTGGAAGGGGGAGAAAGGCCCCGTTAGCAGTAGGTGGTCTATGCAGCTGCTGAAGAGCCAGAAAGTAGAGAGGAGCCCATGGCCAAGACGGTTGGCAAATCAATTGAAGAAATAAATGTTAACAAATCGATGCAAGGTGGGGTCTGTCATTCCCTGGCCTGGGAGCCTTTTGTAAAAAACGCCCTTTCGTTGCAACTCTGATGAACCTCAAGACTGGGGGCTGGGCTCCTGCTTTGGGTGCTTTGATGCCCAGCCCAACGAGAGGGTGAGAAATTGGGGAGGGGTCATCCCAGGTTGCTTTCTTGCCCTGCCCTCTCTCCAGGGTAAAGTGCTTTATTTTAAAGCTCGTGCAACAGGGCTCTAAAATTTAAAAGCATCCCTTTTGCAGAAGGGCTGAACGTATTAAGAATGCAACCCTGAACTGCAAGAGGAAGGGGATTTTTAAGGCTGGGAAAGGGGGAGGTGGCAGGTGGGGCATGGAGGGGGGGAACCCCACAGCTGTCGCCCACTTGGGACCCTTCCCATCAAAGGCTCCCATCCCACCCTACGACCTGCACTGTTTGAGCGCCAGCCACTCCAATTCAGCCCCCTGGAATTGGAAAAGGGAGAGGTCTCACCTGGAGGAAAGCTCGCCGCCAGCCAGGTAGACGGCCCCCTTCTTCGCCCAGCCGTTCCGGGAAATCAAGGCTGGGTGGGATTAGCAGACAAGCCGTTGCCGGAGGCTTCCTCCATCTTCCTCACTGATGGACAGCAGCATACGAAGGCAGGGAGCAGAGGAATTCATCCCAGCTGGGACTGGGGCTGGGGAGGGAGTCCTGGGGAGGGCAGGGGTCCCCTCTTTGCCGGGGGTGGGGGCAGCTTCCTCCGGTGCCCACGCGTCCCTGGCCAAAGCACCCAAGATGCTTCATAGCTGTTGCCAGGGGCAACCAGTTGCTATGGAGATGACGAGCAAACTCTGGACCAGGCAGGAGGGAGAACGCCGGAAACGGTGGATGTTCAGCTCCCCCCATCTGAAGCTAAACTTTTGGGGCGACGGCCGGGCCGCCTTCTGAGCTGCCCCCAGGAAGCCAATGATGGCCAAACCCTAAACCTGGAGGAACAAGCCACAATTTGCGGCGTCCGTGTGACACGCCTCGCCCAACCATACACACAACACAGTTTTCAAACCTTTGCGTGACCTTCTTGGGCCGTCACACCGGATCAAGAGAGATGGTTGGGAATCTGCCCCTTCTCTCCGCCCACCCATCCAAAAAAAGGATAAATTTTGGTGGGATTTGGCCTCCTTTCACAGAGAGAAAGAATTGTGTTTCCAGGTCTCAAAAAATCCAAGCCGTTTAGCAAAAAACAAACCTGGTTTAGTCATCCTGGTTTGGTTAGGGTTGTTTTTTTTTATGACCGACCCAGATTGGTACATCTTTGATCCAAGGCCAGTCACGAGCAAATGGGACCCCCGATGCCCCCCTCCTCTGAATCTGCATCCTTTCTGGATGTTCCCAAAAGCAGAGCTGAGTCTCTGGAAGACCCCAGACCTTTGCAGACTCTCCATTGGAGCAGGGGGTCTCCAACCTTGGCAACTTGAAGCCTGGAGGACTTCAACTCCCAGAATTCTTTGCTTTGCTAGCTGGGGAATTCTGGGAGTTGAAGTCCTTCAGGCTTAAATTTGCCAAGGTTGGAGACCCCCTGCTCCAATGGAGCCTGCTGGTGCCAAGGAAGTGTGACTCACAAGGGGCCACCAGGTGGCACTGCCAGGCCAGGTTTGCTGCTTTGGAGGGTGCCCAGATGTCTCGGCACTCGAGGGAGAAGTTAAGGGACCCCAATTTCCTGGGTTGTTTTTTTTTTCTTTCAAAGAAAAACCTCAGCAAAAAGTTCTCTTTCACATCCTCGTTTTTTAAAAAAATAAAATTGGATGCACGATTAAAGCTGCAAAGACACTTTTCTAGGGTATTTTTTAAGAGAGTTATTTGGTGGCTGGCTTTCCTTCCCTCCTAAGAAATTTATCATCTCCAAATACTCGGCACCCCCCCCAAACTTTTTTTGGGGTGGCCCCAGAATCCGTGAAACGGAAGGAAGGAGAGGGGACGTTGGCTGGAGGATTCAAACTGAGCTTCCCAGTGGACTCAAGGAACCTCCCCAAAAACTCCCGTCTCTTCCTTTTGCTGCACCCACAAAGGTAGACTGCTCCTGGAGTCGGAGGCTCTCCAACTTTTGCATAGGGTGGGGCCCCTCTGTGATCCAGCATCGGAAGAGCTGGCCAGGGGTTGTGTAGCAAGAACCACTTAGAAACTCTTTCCCCTTCCTTCTTTGCTGTTTCACCAGCAATAAAGGTGCAGGAAGGCAGGAAGCTCCATTTTAAAAAAAAAATTCTTAGCAATGGCTTCCTTGCTCCTGTTGCCTCCTTCTGCCCCGCCCCAACGGGAAGGCTCCCAAATCATCAACCACATCTGTAGGCCTTTTGGCATAAAAGGAGAGGAGGAAGAAACACCTGGCAACTTAACACACACACACAGACACACAGGGTCTAACTTGGCATTGTCTTCCCAGTTTTGCAGGAAGTTGCAGCCCTATTAAATGCAAAGAGCAGCAAAAGTCGAATGCTGAGGTTTAACATGAGCCAGCAGAGACATTGGTGGTAGGGGGGGGGATTGTTCCCCTCTCTCCCCCAGCATTTAGATTTCATCTCCAGGTTTTGGAAATTAAATCTAAACTTCCTTTTATTCTGCAACTCATGGAGGGGGAGGATAGGAGACCGATCACCAAGCAGGGAAAAATTCTTATTAGGTCATTTTCTGCAAAATCCAACCAGTTCGGGCAAATCCTCCGTTTTCTCCTCTCTGGGTATGGATTCAGCGGTTGTGTGTGTCTCTCGGCTGCTGTTTTCGAGGGGTCTGCGACTGGTCCAGGCTTTGTAGGAGAAAAGGCAATTTTGGGGATCTGTCTGGTCACCGTGTTGCAATGTTGGGGGAAAAAACGAGATGCGGATGATGGGCGCAAGAATTGCAGGTCCACTATCCTTGCAATCGATCGCAGGAGCCCTCAAATGGCCTTGCCAGCTGTGCTGCACCTCTGGCTAGTTTGAATAGAAATGGTTTAAACCAGGGGTCTCCAACCTTGGCAACTTTAAGCCTGGAGGACTTCAACTCCCAGCAAAGCTGGCTGGGGAATTCTGGGAGTTGAAGTCCTCCAGGCTTAAAGTTGCCAAGGTTGGAGACCCCTGGTTTAAAAAGCTGTTTTAGCTAAAGATCGTCTCTTGCGCCTTGGAAAGACAGTCCCCATAGTGCACTGCCGGACTACAACTCCCAAAAGCTGGGGGACTCGATGGGGAGGGCCGTTGCATCCACTGAAGGACTCCACTTTGGAAGGCGGGGAAGCCAATCCATCAGCCCAGCTCTGGGGTTGCTCTAACCGCAGTTTGGAACGTCCAAATTAGGATTATGAGCTCATCCCTCCCACGGTTCGGGTGTTTCTTTTGGGGGTGGGGGAACTGTCTTCCCTCCCCCAGCCACCTGCCCAATTTGGGGAGGGGGATGTCTGTTAAGATGAAACAAGGAGGAAGAGACGGGGTGGGGGGGGAGAAAGAGAGGGACTGTCTGCTTTAGCAATCAAACCTGTTTATTCTCCAAGCGAGCCAAGAGGGATGGGGGGGGGGGCGCAGAGATGGCCAGATGTGCTGCAGAGGCAGGAAGGTCTGAGAGCAGAGACAGCCCCCCCCCGAAGGCTGCAGGGTTCTGCCAGATGTTCAGGGAAGCTGGAAGCGGCAGTCTGGCCAAACGGGGCCCATTTCAGCCCCTCCGAGGGAGACCCTGGAGACCCTCCCCCCTCCCAGCTGCCCCTCCTTCCTGGAGTTGTAACCCAACTTAAATAGGAGAGAATCTGTTCAGGATAAGCAGATCAGCCTTCAGCTATTCTGGCACCAACATGCGGGATGGGACTTGTAGTCCAGCTAAATACCTTGGACTGGACTGGCTTTTTCCTCCAGATTGTAGAGAGGAGCAAATTCGATCAGGAATCAAAAAGGACCAACGAGAGTGTCACGGTTGTACTTCCTTCGCAGGGGGTTAGACTAGAGGACCTCCAAGGTCCCTTCCAGCCCTAAGGTTTTATATTGGATGGGGGATAATGGCCAGGGGTGCTCCAGTGGAAGAAGCAGGCAGGGGATGATGGAGGAAGACAGATATCCCTACACCCCCCCACCCCCAGAAGGAATTGGTTCTTGATGGTAGGAAACGGAACCTGGAAAATATATATATATATATATATATATATATATATATATATATATATATATATATATATATATATATATATATATATATATATATATATATATATATATATATATATATATATATATATATATATATATATATATATATATATATGTTTTCTGAGGTTTTATATATATATATATATATATATATATATATATATATACATATATATATATATGTATATATATATATAATTATTGCTTTTTAGGAACACTTCTGCGGTCATCTAGAACGGACCAGTGGCACTGAAGAAGTCAGGAAGAGCCCCACGTGCAGTGGCACTCTACCTCAGAGCTCAGCCCTGAGTCACTGGATGCATTTGAAAAGAAAGTTTGGAGCCTCCATATCCTTGCTGTCCAGAGGAGGGGTCGTCCTCTTTTAGTGACCACAATTGAGGCCGGCAATTTGGTCACTCAGCCTAGCGGTTGCTAACTGAAACCGCGACTGGGCTTGTGACCGGAACCACCAACTTTCCTTTACTTGACCGAGTTGAGAAGATCCGTCAGCGCCAGGATTGGTAGCCAAGGAGCTTTTCCATCGTCGTCGTAACGGTGCCCGGTCGCTAATTGAGGCTCTGGGAATGCCCATTGTGTAGATACGCTCATCTTCAAGCACACCCAGCAGACTCCACACAAACACAAACACACACACACACACAGCAGGATTGGCCTGGGCAGGCTGCAAATTTTCACTGCTTGGTCTCCATTCTGAATGGGGTGAATTAAAGGTTTAATTATTAAACCTTCGTTGGGACCAAATTAGGTGCTGGTTTTCAAAGTTTTTTTTACTTCTCTTATACGAAGTTAAAACAATGAAATATACACATATATTAATACTTTATGTACATTTTTTTTTTTAGAAAATAAAAGTGCTGCAAGGAAAAACTTTCCACACACACGCTCCAACCCCCCCGGCCCTCCCCCCCCCCAATATCCTGCCCACATGATTAAAAAAACAGACAAACCAGAAAACGGATTTGCAGCCCTCGGTGGGTTTCTCCGGATGGCACTTAGCAAAAATAAAATAAAATAAAAATGGGTCGGTTTACAGATTCTCCCCTCCTCCTCTTGGGTTGCCCACCCCTCCCCATTTTGGAGTGGGACAGATTTAGGGACTATTGAAGTACGACACCAAAATAATTTCCCACCCCCCCTCTGGTTTTCATTTTCTTTTGCAAGCCACGCTCTCCGATTCTGGAGCATGTGGGAAAACATCTATACATTATTTTCACTGTTCATGACCGGGGGTGGGGGGGCACCACCTTGGAAAGGAGTTTACAAACCTCTTTGTGGACTAGCTCCTTGCATAGGCTGGGTTTGACAAGCTGGGGCTTCCAAACTCAGCCAGCCAAGAATCGAGGCGTAGGTGAGCAGGATGAACCAAGCTGGCCCAATGGGGGTGGGGACTGTAACTTGAGAAGAAAATTTGCCCCCCTACACCCTAGGTAATTTGGCCTTTATCAGAGTCTCTCCACCCACCCCCCAAATGGGAGGGGAGGGTCTTTAGAAAAAGAGAGAGGTCAAAACTGGGTGCAAGGAAGAACGCCAGCCAGGAGGGGCTCCTTGGGGGCCGAGCCAGGACCCTGAAGATCTTCCCTCCCTGGAGGGAACGGCTGCGAGTTCAAATTCCGCAAAGGCTCATGTCTCAGAAGGCCATTCAAGCAACAGGAGCCACAATAATCTGCCCTTTTGGGAGAAAAACACACGCACAAATACCAAAAGTGCTACAAAGACGGGCTGGGGTGGGGGAGCACCCCCTTCCCCACTAAGCAAACACGGTTCTCTCACCCCATAGAAGGGGCCGTGGTCCAGCCTGACCTGAGTTCAGATCATTCGGAGTTTGAGCATTGCATTCCTGATTTGGAGAGCCTGTTTGGTTGCTGAAATGCCCACTGCTCTCCAGCTGGCTACACCCACCTGTTTGAAAAGGACGAGGCCACCCCAAAACCTGCCCTGGGACCCCCTCCCTCCCTCCCACCCACCCCAACCCTCCTTTTGCTCCCCCGCGTGAAATCCATCCTTTGAAACTTCAGGTTTTTGCAAAACGCGAAAACGTTGAGTTTGGAGTCCTTCGGCCACGTGGCAGAATCGAAACACGACCGTTTGCAGGTTGGCCCTGGCAGAGAGGAGGAAGGGCCCCACCCGGGGGGGAGGACTGTTCCCAGCCGGTTGCTCGAATGGGTCTCTGCTCCCCCGGAGAATCTGTGCCCAAGCATTTCGCCAGCCTTTGGAAGCAGAATTCGGTTGCCCGTTGGCAGGGCGCGAGCAAGCCAGGACGGGCATCCTTGGTGGAGATTTCTTGCATAAGGAATGGGTGAGGCTGGGCTTTGCCGAGGCGGCCGCCTTCAAGGCATCACCCGTGAGGTAGGGAGGAATGGCCAGCTTTGCTACTTTGGGGCCCCTCGGGGGCCCCGGAGGCCGAAGAAGCTTCTGGAAGAATCTCGCGGGAAGAGAGAAGGAAGCAGGTGTCCCTCCAGCCAAGCCCCACCTGTGCCACCTGCGTGGGACCTTCCCTCTCACAAGGCACTCGAATTTGAAATCCCTGGGGGGTGGACGTGGCAAAAGCGACCTTCGCAGAGGGGCCCGGCTCTGGGTTCAAGTCACGCTTCTCCTTCCGCAGGGCTCAATAGTTGAAGGGGCCGGAGGGCTGGGCGGGCGGAGACGAAGGCTGGAAGAGAGGCTGGGGGGCCATGCCCGGCTTGATCAGCGAGACGGACCGCCGGATGCCGCCCCCGTGGCTGGGCAGCGGCCCCTGGTCACCGTAGCTGTGTTGCCTGGCCAGGAAGATGGCGTGGTGGCCCTCTTGGGGCAGGGAGCTGCCCGTGGAGTGCATGCGGGTCAGGAGGGCCGGGGGCAGCCTCCCCGCCTGGCCCAGGCTGTGCTGCCGCATCAGCAGCCCCCCACCGCCCCCACCCACGTTCACCAGCTTCGGGGCGCCGCAGAGGGAATGTCTGTGGCCCACGGAGCGGCCTCCTTTGTCCGAGCCCAACGGCAAGGGAGCGTCCGGAGGGATGTCCAGCCGCCGAGGCAGCGTGGAGGTGTTGTAATATGGGGTGCCCTCCAGATTGGGCACCTTCGGCTGCACCCGGTTGGCAAAAGCCACGGCTGAAGGCGGGAAGGCGGGGGGCACGGAGCCCCCAGCCCCGTGGAGATGCTTGAGCAGCTCTTCCAAGGTGGTGACCTCCATGCCTTTGGGCAGGTGGGACGGCCGCACCAGCACCCGCTCCGAGTTGGAGATTTTCTTCTCGTCCAGATAGCCCCCCAAGGGGGCCTCGTAGCCGTGCAGGTGCCCCGGGAACCCTCCCGGGCTGGGGAAGGAGAAGGTGTTGGGCACCGGGGTGTGGAAGGGCATCGCCTTCCCCTGGGCATCCTTGGCGTTGTTGAAGTTCTGGTTTTTCTCCCACTGGTTCCGGATGGCCTTCATGTTCTTGACCGGCAGCTCTGGCGTGGATTCCGGTGTGGGCAAGGCGGAGAGTTCGGGGTGCTCTCGGACGCCGGGCTTGGCCGGGGCGCTGGGCAGCTCCTTCTCGCTGGGCAGCAGGGTGGTGTAGAGCTGAGGGGCGGCCGTCTCCATCAGCCCGTCCTTGGCCTGGCCACCTTCCAGCAGGGTGTTCATCTTGGCCAGGCTGCGCAGGGACAGCGGACGCGGGATGCCGTTCTCGGGGTCCTTGCTGGGGTGCTTGGCGCGCTGCAGGCTGTGGCTGCAGTAGCAGGAGACCAGGAGGCCGGAGAGGAAGGCGCCCAGAAGGAAGGCCACGAAGACGCAGCCGATCAGGAAGGTGAAGTGGACTGACTTGGCGCCGTCTTTCGCCTCCGACTCCTGCCTCACGCCTAAACCCGCAGGAGAGGAAAAGAGAGTCAGGAGGGACGGTCTCTCCCTACAAAGGCCAAACGGCTCGCCCGAGACCCCCACCGGGTTTCCGTCCCGGCTGAGCCAAGATCTCCAGAACTTCCCAAGCCATGCAGGGATGTCCCAGCCATCTCCCCGACATTCCTGGGGCGCACTGCAGCTGCTTTTTGATGCCCGCAGGGACCCCACATGGATCAAAAGGAGGACCAGGGATTGCAATGTGGTGGAGGTGTTAGTAGGAGCAAAGCAGGCTGGGTGGAAAGGCTCTCGAAATCCCAGCAGAAGAAATAGGGAACTGGGATGGTGCAGGAAGACCCACTAGTTCCCTCCACCCCCTCCCCAGGCCATTGCTGTGCCCCAAAACTTTCTCTAGGGGCCAGGATGGTCAGGAAGACAGCAATTGGGCTTCACCCCCAAAAAAGAGAGCCAATGTTGGTTTGGGTGCCCTGAGTAGAGGGGTGAAATCCAGCAGGTTCTGACAGGTTCTAGAGCAGGGGTCTCCAACCTTGGCAACTTTAAGCCTGGCGGACTTCAACTCCCAGAATTCCCCAGCCAGCAAAGCTTAAAGTTGCCAAGGTTGGAGATCCCTGTTCTAGAGAACCGGTAGTAGAAATTTTGAGTAGTTCGGAGAACTGGCAAATGCCACCTCTGGCTGGCCCCAGAGTGAGGTGGGAATAAGGATTTTGCAGTATTCTTCCCCTGCCATGCCCACCAAGCCACGCCCACAGAATTTCACCACTGCCTGAGTACACTGAGATCCGTTTCTGGGTCCATGCAGAGGTGCAAAGGAGCAGCACCAGAGGAGGAAGGCAGAACCTTGCAATGGGTGTGTGTGCACACACACGTGTTTACACACCCAGTGCAAGGTAGTCCAAGTGGTCCAGACTAAAACCTGAGTCGCTCACGAAGGGGAACGGAGACCCGCCCGGCTTTGATAACGAAGAGCTCTCCATTCCCAAAACCACAGAGAAATTCAGCCCCAGAAGGATAAAAATGGGCTGCGTGTTTTCAGGGAAGATGGAACCGCTGTTGATTAAAATTACTTTACAGAGGTTGTTGGGTTGTTGTTTTTTTCCTTTCCCCTTTTAAAAGCACAACTGAGTTTAATGAGCTCGCTTCTTTTAAATCGTGTAAATGGTACAATTACATAATAAGGAGATTCAATTAAAGGCAGCCAAACAGGTCAGCAGAGCCCTCATTTATGCCACGCTTGTAATGACCCAGAATAATATAATCCTGTTTCATGAGGGGGGGAAAAAAAACCCTTTATTTTCGCTGTGCCCGGCTGGAAAATTAAACTCGCTGACGTCAACCTCTCCTCCTGCCCTCTCAGGGGAAGATCTACCGATTTAACACAAATGTCATTCCTTCACCACTAATTTGATTATATTGACTTTTAGAGGGAGAAAAAGTGGAATATTTTTCTTCATCGTTTTTTTCATCCAAATCTCTCATAGCAATCTATTAATTGTCATCTGTACCTTTAAGGACCAAACCCAACAACTTAAAATCATTTCTATCGGTTAAATTTCTTTGTCTCTGCTTTCTGAATCCCCCAGTAATTATGCAATAAATATAAAAACCCACAAGCCGTGTTCGCAGGACAATCAGCTAAATATAAAGACGTAGCGACCACATTCATACAGCACATGAAACCTGGCTAAAGTTAACCTGGTTTGTTTTATTTGTGGCTTGGGTGCGCTGGCAAAAACCCAACCCGTTTGGATGACTAAACAAATGAACCCAAAAAATGCTTGGATCGCACATGATATTTGACCCGCTTGCAGAACTAACCCAGAAAATGGGTGAGTTCAGCAAGGAGGCTAAATGCATCGTGTGAACGTAGCCAGTGTGTACAGACGGCTTATGTGCAAGACGCAGTGTGCCAGAGACGCTGCGTAAAAGCGTTGGCGAGTGTGACTTTTTGTGCACGTGTTTTCAATTAAAAGAGGCTGAGCTGCTTTGCCTCACAACATCACCAAGGCGGCGCGTGGCTGGTTTGCCAACGTGGAAAAAGAATAGAAATGGAAGGAGCGGGGCGGGGGGGGGGAGACGGTGAACGGGAGACAAAGACAAGTCAGGAAACAGAGGAAGGGGCGAAGGAGGCGGCCAAAGGACCGAGCCAAAACACCAAGAAAAAGGAGAAATATTGGGGTGAAGAATGGCTGGATGTCTCTGTGTGTAAGTGTGCAAATGTGACACCGAATTAGTGAAGCCAGACACCACCAGCCCCATAGCCCTGCAGGCCCCTGCGTGGGTGGGGGAAGATCCATCCTCATCTTAGCAATTATGAATTGGAAACACAGTTGGGGAAAAAAAGCTGTTTTTTGTGGGTCATTTGTGCCCTTTTCAACTCACACATTTCCTAGGCTAACAAGGGCCCTGCTGTTTTGGGTTTTTTTTCTTCCCCCACTTGCAACCAAGACTTGGAACCGACTCAAATTTCCAGCAAACTGCAAACATTTCCACAATCTGTCTGGAAAGTTGCTTTCCGGGGGTGTTTTTGTTTTTCAAGATTTTTTAGAAACGTTTTCTTTTTCCAGTTGGCTTGCTAAACTTTCAGGACACTTCGGTTATGGGGAAGCATCTACCCTGCGTCTCCGTTCTCAACGGACCGAGCGGTGAAGTTTTGACTTTTTAGAAATTTATATATCAAAAGTTCAGGAAAATGTTTCAGCTCTAGAAATTGGATCCTTGGTGGTGAACCGTCGCCCTATAAATCTGGACAGCGTCAAAGCGCAAAGAGAAGCATTTCACTTTTTAAAAGTTTCAGCTGTTAAATGCATTTTTTCATTCAGACACAGCTTTTTCACAAGGCTTTTTCAAGACTGCTCTGTGTGTGTGTGTGTGTGTGTGTGTGTGTGTGTTTTGGGGTGTTTTTTTTGGTGGTGATGGGGAAGAGATAAAGAGAATTTTGCATTTTGTTTGGGGGTGATTTTTCTCTTGTGCTCCAGACCAGGAAAAAATTAGTAGCTTGCAAAGTTTTGCTCCAACTCTGCAGACACTTTATCAGTTGCCGAATGTTTTATCTCTTCCTTTGCAAAGTAATAAAAGGGCTTTTTACAAACAAAACAAAAATCTCAGAGTTTGTCTGGGGGGGCGGAGAGAGCTGGAGATCAGGAAGGAAGGAAAGAAAGAAATTTCACCAGTTTTATCTTGCCTGCCACAGCTTCCCCCGGTTTCTAGACAAAGCAAAGTCTGGGGGATTTTTTATTTTTTTCCCCAAGACAGTCTAAAGCAGCAACTTTCCATTGCATAAATGGGGCGCAATGGCAGTTGCGAGCTTTTCGGCCAACGCAAAACACCTGCAGACTGTTTCACCACAACACGCTGCAGCTCCCAAACACCCTCGAGATGCGTCCGGTCCTGTTCTGAGAATATGCCCATCCTAAACAGTGGAGGATGGTGGGAACCATAACCCCACACAGGTAGGAGGGGGGAGGGTCTGCCCACCGCCAACTCAAAACTTCTTAGCTTCGTGGCTGAGCAAGTGAAATTTTGGAAACCAACACAGGAAGATCCTGGCCGGTGCAAAATACGGGCCACGCTGAAGTCACCACAACGGAAAGCTAATGCGGGCGATAAGCAATCACAACAGGAACCCACAAAGTTGGCTGGGTTGCAGGAGAAAAATTCACCCGCCGCAGCCCCACGTTCGAATTTCAGCCTTTCTGGTGAGGACTGCAAACCCCCACCACCACCAAACCCACCTGCCGATGATTTTAGATTACAACCCTCCCCCCTCCCAATTTTAGCCTTGCTAGCAGTGGATGATGGGGTTTGTAGTCCCAGCAAGCGAGGAAACTACCTGGATGGTGTCTGGTGGTGGATGTTTTCTCCACTCAGCTGTATCTGAAATAGCGCCAGGCTGGGTCCTTCCTTTGCAGGCAGGGGCATCTCACAATCACACACCCGGCCCCTGTGCACCTCTGGGAGACCCCACCCCATGGCACATGCAGTGCGCAGGTCCAACGGTGCACAACCTCGCTCGCATGCCCCAACGTTCCAGGTTGTGGGTTAGATTCCCGCCTGCTTCAAGTTAGTGACCTCGTGCGGGCAAGCATTATTTGGGGGTGGGGAAGAGGAGCACCTCCTTACCCTGTGTGCTCACAGCCACGTGGAGGGTGAAACGGGGGTCCCCTGCACCAGGGGCTGGGCGGGCGCCGGGAGCCAAGCTAGCGGAGGGAGACCCTGGGGGCGCCTCTGAGGAGAGCCCGGAGGATGCTGGCGTGGTGTGCGCATTTCCTGCATCAGCAGTGACAAACACACCGTCAGGATTGAGCCTGTCACATTCCCCGAGCAAAGAGTGGGTAGCACAGAGAGCCGCCTACAACTTCAACACCACAACCCTGCAGGGTAGGCTCAAGACATTTTCTAGACCTAAAGGATTTGAACTCGTCTCTTCGCTCCATCCCAGTCTGGGGAGGGAGGTATATCTGTGAGAAGGGCTCCAGGCCAGGGGGTCTCCAACCTTGGCAACTTTAAGCCAGCAAAACTGACAACAAAGCTGGCTGAGGAACTCTGGGAGTTGAAGTCCAGAAGTCTTAAAGTTGCCAAGGTTGGAGACCCCTGTTCCCAGGCCACTTGTAAATAAAGGGGATCCACATGACCCCCCCAATATGGGTCAGTGAAGACCCACTTGGCCGAAATGCAAGTCCGGTTATTTGTGCCCTGAGCTGGGCACGGCCTGAACGACACTATCCAGGACCCAAAGGCTTGTTCTGTGTTCGAAACCTCCCTGAACCCTGGTTTCTCTCTTGATCTTTGCAACTGCCAGCCCTCGTGTCAGCCCACCCCCTGCCCAGAACCCCTTCCGGCCAGAAACTTTGCCAACTCCTTGCAGGGCACAGAAAACAAGCAGGGGAGGTTTGCAAAGATTGGGGAGGGGGACTCAGGGTGGGCCCCAGAAGATCCCATCCGCCTCATGCAGGAGGAAGACAGAAAGAGCATTTTGGGGTGCTAAGAAATACCTCCCCCCAATCTTCCTTCCTTCCTTTTCCCCAAGAGATGCCCCCACTCTCAGCCTCTTCCTTTGGCCCCATAACAATACCTTCCCCCACCTTCCCAGTCTCTCTCTCTCTCTCTCCCCCCACCCCCAAATTCAATCAAGGGAATTTGCTCCCCTGCTGTGCAATTAATGGACTTGCTTAGGGATTTAATTGCCTTCCTTACAAGGGATTAACTTCACAGTTGCCCAGTTGGGAGAAAGTTGGAGGGGAGGGAAGAGGGAGGGGGGGAAGAGACCGCTCCAGGGATCCTGGCTGATGGAGTGGGGGTGGGGGGGTGCTGTCCACATCTTTTCCCCAGCAAGCAAAGGGTGCGGCTCGGATCCTTCACTGAAGTCAGTAAGCAAGGAATTGTGTGCTGGGTTTGCTGTCCCATGGGATCCTCACAATGTGAGCAATGGCCCCCCATCTTCTTTGCAGAGGTTCCCCCCTCCCCTGAGAATCTCCACAGATACCACCACCCCCCGCACCCCTATTTACAGGCCACCCAATCCTCTTTTGCTCTACGCTCCCTGGAGGCATCCCCCCCCCTGCCCAAATGGACCAGAGACACGTTTCGCACACGGCACCCAAGACCATCTTCGGTTGGGCCCTGAATGTGAGATGTGTGGGGGTCCCCCTCTTTTCCAAAGGGGGTTCAGTCAGGGTCAAAGAAGGTGACTTTGCCAGCTGCATATCCGCAACATCTGGATGGATTGGACGGTGCAGCTAAACAGCTGCTCACCAGTTGCTTTGCCAATGCTTGAAAACTTTACCTGGGGTCTTTCAGAGCGGAATCTCCCCCCACCGTGGCAATTTGGGAGGGTGGAGCCAAGCTGGCAAGGTGAGAGAAACTTAACCCAGATGTCCGAAAGAGCCATGAATGTCAGTCAATGTATGTCTGTCCATCACACCCTAAAATGCACCATTGAGGACAGTATCTGTCAAACTCGGGCACTTTAAGAGGGGTGGACTTCAACTCCCAGAATTCCCCAGCCAGTTGGCTGGGGAATTCTGGGAGTTGAAGTCCACCCCTCTTAAAGTGCCCGAGTTCGACAGACACTGATTTAGAAATGGGGAGATGTGGCCAAAAAGCAGGAAGACAGGGTGGGTGGAAGGAAGGTGAACGATGAAAAAGCATGGGGGATGGAAGAGGAGACAGGGGCTACTGACCATAGGCCGAGTCACTGAGGCTGTCGTGTTCTCCCGTGGACGTCACACCGTCTGGAACGGAAAGAGGGAAAGTCAAAGGCTGAAGAAAAAAAATACCTGGCTCAACCAAAGGGCCCCACCTCATGAGCACAGAATAGAGGCAGCCAGGATGGTAGCAAAATGAAGGAGGCCCCATTCATTTCTTTGAATAGTGGCCTGTGGGCAGGAATAACAACTGGGGTCTTTAATTAACCCCAAAATGCTTGAAAAAATTTTCTTCTGGAGGCTGTTACCTTCCAGGCCACAGGTGCCAACTTGCCTGCTCGCTTCAAGCCACAAAATTTTGATCTCTTAGATTCCAGGCAAAATAGGGGATGGGAACAATTGTTTTATTTCAGCTTTTTTTTTAAAAAAAACAGCACAAATTCAAAGGGAATCATAAGGTGGCTGAAGGGTTTGCAAATTGTGTGTGGGCAGCAGGCAGTGGCTTTTAGGGTGGGGGGGTCTTCTCCAAAAGATTTCTGCTTCTCCAAATAGTCACCCACCTTGACAATTGGCGGAGGGCTTGATGGTGTTTTCCAGATCTTGCTCAAATCCGCTTCTGCAAGGAAGAGAGAGAAGAGACGCCTCATTAAAATTGTCGGCTGCTAATTAGTCAACTGGGCAGCATCCAGAAGGAGGGAAGGAAAGCAGCGTTCACACACAGAGCCCAGAAGGGACTCCCATTCTAAGCTGGCTTGGGTTCAGGATTGGCCAATGGGGAGAAGATTAGACCAAGATGGGGTGATGGAGGTTGGGGAAGGAAGACCCTGAGAGAGAGCGAGACAGAGGTCTCTTTGTGTTTACTAAAATCCTAACCTCTCTGTTTTGTTTTTTTTACATCAATTTTTATCTAAGCTGTTCGAAAAGCGTGTTTCTAGTCCTCATGGAAAGAAAGACAAACACAAGAAGCCCCCCAATCTAAATTCAAGTTTTGGTTTCTAAATTCCAGGCAGAATAAGGAACGGGAGTCGTTTCGTTTCAGTTAAAAAATAAATAAATAAAAAACAATTCTTCTTCCGGAAGGAATTCAAAGGGAATAATAAAAGTTATCAGGATAGGCAGCGCTTAAAAATAAAACATGCAATGCCTTTGGTTGACCTGATTTCGTTGCCGAAGTTTGCACAAGTCCCGGAGGGCAGCCAAACGCAGTAGGGATCTCGGGAAGCCAGGCAGCTCCTGCAATGAGAAAATGAGAGGAGGGGAAATGTTTGCACGCATCTGCTCCCCCCACTTAGAACTGGGGGTGGGTGGGAGAAACCTGCTTTACAGGGTTGTTGTGTGCGCCGACCCCCACGTTTCTCGAAGGAGAAGCATAACTGAGAGGAGGGAGAGAAGGGTTTGGTTCAGTGGTAAAATCCCATTTTTTTTACTACTGGTTCTGTGGGAGTAGCTTGGTGGGCGATGCAGGGGAAAGACGGTGCAAAATCCCCATTCCCACCCCACTCTGGGGCCAGCCAGAGGTGGTATTTGCGGGTTCTCCAAACTACTCAAAATTTCCGCTACCGGTTTTCCAGAACCTGCTGGATTTCACCCCTGGTTTGGTTCCCAGCTATCGACCACAATAGAGCCTCCAGAGAGAGGGGCAGTCTATCCCAGAACAGCACCAAGTCCTTTCTTTGAACTCCAAAGCCTAGAAATGTCCCAAGGGATCCCCTCCCCCCCCCAGGCACCCTTCCCAGGTTCCCACCCACCCACCCACAGTAAGGGGAGATGCCAGGCCCCTTGACTCTCCTACCTGCGGCAGGTGCTGTGGGACCCACAGCGGCTGAGGGGCATCCGCACCACGCAGCCGGAGAAGGCTACATAGAGGGCGTGGTTCGCCTTGTCCAGCTGTAGCCCCAGGACCTGTCGGTCCTCACGCTTCACGCTACACCTGTGCAGGTAAGGCAGAGAAGGGCGGGCGTGATTTCTCCCACGCTTGGCAAACTCTGGACTGCTCGTTTTGGGATTGGGGAGGTGGGGTGGGGGTCAGCCCAGCACACGGCAGTGGGAAAAACCAGCATTAGAATAGAATAGAAGAGAAGAGAAGAGAAGAGAAGAGAATAGATTAGAATAGAATAGAATAGAATAGAATAGAATAGAATAGAATAGAATAGAATAGAATAGAATAGAATAGAATAGAATAGAATAGGAGTTTTTTATTGGCCAAGTGTGATTGGACACTTTAAATTTAAACAATTTAAAATTTAAAAAATAAATTTAAATAATAAAAATAAAAAAATAAAATTTCTCTCTCTCCGTACTTACTTACCTATCTCTCTTTGTAGCCTATCATAGCATCTATCTATCTAGCTCTCCATCCAGTCAAAAGATATACCTTCTAAGATTGGGGTGTCTTAGGAAAGAGGGGGAGAGAGCAGGGGGGGGGACCCCAGGGGAAGACGGCCTCCAGAAGCGGCTGCTGGAGGAAGCAGCCTTTGAAAAGAGCTGAATTTGAAAAAAAAACAGAACGGGGTTGAAAATGAGCAGAACTTCACACAGGTCTGCGAAAGTGACGGGTGTGTGTGTGTGTGTGTGTGTGTGTGTGAAGCCCCAGGTTCTGCACCGATTTCTGTTCATGCTTTTTTGACTGCCAAGCGGGATGGGCCACTGAATGCGGGGAGCCCAGCTCTGTGCCCTGTGGGGCTCCTACCGGGAGGGCTGGTAGACGGAGACCTCTTCCAGGAGGAGGGTCTGCACCGAATGGTTGCCGGTGGGCCGCGAGAGCACTTTAAGCACGGTGCCGTCTTCCGAGCCCAGGAACAGTACGGTGCTGTTCCTGAAGGGACCGGCGGAGGCGTCCACGGCCAGGCGGGTCAGCCGGTACCTGCGTGGGGAGGGAGAATGGGAAAAAGTGAACCGCGTCATAACAGCGAAGGGCCTTGAGGAAGAAGGCTGCGGAAGAGAACCGCTTCTACCTGCTGGAGGTCTTGGTGAACCAGGGCTGCTCGGCCACCGAGGCCACAGCTTCGTCCAGGAGAGGGTGGGACTTGATGAAGCTCAGCGTGGCGTCAGGAAACTCGTTGGAGGTTCGGTACCCCGAGGCTTGGCCCACCCCAGAGCAGCTGCCAGGTCTGCAGAGGGAGAGACACCCCCCCCAAAAAAATAACAGGAGGCAGGTGAGAGAGATGGTGGAGCCCAGCAGGCAGGTTTCCTGTTCTGAAACACAGCCTCGAGACACTGAGGACTAGAAACCTTGCTCTGGTTATGAAGAAGCGGCTGGTGAGCCTTGGTTTATCCTGCAGCATCGGTGGCCCCGTTTCCACAACTCACCTAAGAGGACCAATTAAGCCATTCAAGGGGATTGTGACTTGGGGCACAAATGGGTGTATTTGCATTTTTTTTCAGACTTGACCTCCAGGCTTTTTTAAAGTCTCTTTTCACGAACTGGTAACTCAGAGGTTTCAATTTCTCTTAGGAGCTAGAAACTTGATTGGGAAATTTAGTTTGGAGAGATGAGAGCAGAGCGCAATTCGATCAAAAAGGTCTGGGGAGTAGAAGGAAGGAAGGCAGGCAGGAAAGAAGGAAGGAAGAAGGGAGGGAGAGAAGGAGGGAGGGAGGGAGGGAGGGAGGGAAGGAAGAAAGGAAAGAAGAAAAAAAAATACCTGGGGGTCGGGACTTTGTCCTCGGAGATGGGGGTCCAGCTGGCATCCGTGTTTTTCTGTTCTTTGAACCTCCCACCAAAGACCCTCTCCACTTCGTCCATGTCAAAGGTGCAGACGGCTGAGCCGGTGATGCTGGGTTGAAAAAGGGAGGCCCCCCCAAAACAACCTCAGAATCGAACCTCTCAGGTCCTGAAAAGCCGGTCTGAAATATCCCTCTCTTCAGGACTCGCACTCGGGTCCTGCCCGGCCGAGCTTCCAGAGCCGGACAGAGATTGCGGCCGGCCAAGCTTACCTGTTGGACTGGGTGGTAAAGACGCCGAAGACGGCCGGCCGGCCATTGACCAGAATGACATCTGTGACAGCTTGAAGGACGTCGAAGTAGAAGAAGGCATCCCCGGGGACCGAGCAGTTGAGCCGGGCCTTCAGGAACGACGTCCAGTACTTCTCCAGCACCCGTGGGGAGCCCCCCATGTCGTTCTTACAGACCCTCCCCACGCGGGAAAAAATCACCTGAGATTTTTCCAGAGGAAAAGAGGCAAAAATTAAACCCCTAGAAATCCCTTCCCTTTGGAGACCTAGCAGAGAATAAAACAGGCAAAGCAAAGCCTCCATGTGCAGGAGCAGCATGCTTCGAGTCCCAATCCAATCTCTCCAGCACGAAAAGAGGATTAATTGAGGCATGAAGAAGGGAAGGGCAACCCGTGGCTGTTTTAAGACACTCGCAGGCCAGGTGGAGCCTCCACAGAGAGAGGCAGTCTCTCTTAATGTCACAAATAAAAGCAGGGGACCTTTTGGGAGAGTGAATTTGGCCCTTCCTGAAGTGGGGCAGCCTGGCACTCACCCGTCCCAGCGTGGTATATTCCACAGAAATTTCACGGAAAAAGAAATAGACATACTCCTTGTATTCCAGAGCGTGAATAAAATGAGGTTCTGTGGGAAGAAAACAACACTGAAAAGCACGACAAATTTGGCACAAGGATGAGCATTTTCGGAGCGAGGGGGAAGGGGGGGAGAAGGACCCGACGGTCTCTGAGCACGTGCAGAAAGCCAGAGAAGGTGAAGGCAGCTTAGGGGACGTCCGAAACTTCCTCACCTCGTAACCACTTGGAGTCGTACTTGACCGTCCTCAGCACGGGGCTGCGCTCGCCCAGACTCCGATAGATGACGGCATCGCTGGCTTGGAAGTCGGCCACGGTGGCAGAATAAAGGTTCCCGTCTGGAAAATGGGCAAAAAGGGGAGGAAATCTATGGGGCTGGCTGGTCTGTGGGGGTCACAGCATCCAGGACCCACTTCGTTATCAGCAGGGGAATAGAAACAGTTCCCTTCTCTTTCAAATCCTTCGTTGTTCCGAGTCCCCATTTTTTCCAGCCTCTTTTTCCAAACACCACAAATTGCTTCTCGGTTCTCTCCCCCTTAAATCGGGCTAATTGCCGACCCTGCTGCCACCTTTCCTTGTTCATTGATCAACCTCTTAATTAACTCTATATTTAAGTTATTTCTGTGGCTGCCCACCTCACCCCAGGGACGCCGCTGGGCTTCCAAGCGCGAAAACAGTCTGGCGTGGAGTTTGGGATCACTTTAAGGAGATGGAAAAATGGATTTAATCCAGGGGTGAAATCCAATTTTTTTTTTTACTACCGGTTCTGTGGGCGTGGCTTGGTGGGCATGGCAGGGGGAAGGATACTGCAAAATCTCCATTCCCACCCCACTCTGGGACCAGCCAGAGGTGGCATTTGCCGGTTCTCCAAACTGCTCAAAATTTCCGTTACCGGTTCTCCAGAACCTGTCAAAACCTGCTGGATTTCACCCCTGAGTTAATCTCCCCAAGTCTATGAAACAGTCCGAGGTGTGTGTGTGTGTTTGTGTGTGTGTGTGTGTGTGTGTGTATGTGCGTGTGTGTACAGAGATGTGGCTGTTTCAGAGACAAACCTACCCGCAAAGATGGCCACGTTGGTCTGCTTGGTATCGAAGGGGCATCGCGCCTGCCCGTTGAGCTCCTCACCTTCCTGTTGAAAGTCGCTGATCTAGTGGCCGAGGGGAAGGGTCAATCAAAGCCCCTCTTCCAGGGGAAGAAGCCCCGCCTCTAAAGATCCCCGAAAGACACCCCCCACCCAGAGTCTTGATGCAGGCCCAAAGCCCCTCCCTGGCAGTGCCAGGACAGCCAATGGGGTGGATGCAGGGTCCCCCCCCCCAAAAAAAAGCCTCCCTCGCTTCTACCTTGTACGTCCGGCACACCGGGTGGAAGGCGTTGGTTCCGCAGGCCAGGAGGGTTCGGTCGTTCTTGGGCACCAAAACTTTGATGTAGTTGTAACATTCGTCCTGGGGGTTGGGAGAGAAAGGTCAGCCCGATGCCCAGCGGCCGTGGGAGAGTGCAGAGGTGGTGCCCGCTGAATGGG
This sequence comes from Ahaetulla prasina, assembly GCF_028640845.1. Lineage (NCBI taxonomy): Eukaryota > Metazoa > Chordata > Lepidosauria > Squamata > Colubridae > Ahaetulla > Ahaetulla prasina. The sequence goes on along the minus strand of NC_080555.1, from coordinate 787,041 downwards.
GCGCTCTTACCCGAAGCTTCCCCCGGACGGCACAGTTCTCCACATCCTGCGTCTTCCAGGTGAGATGCTGGGAAGGGAAGGCAAACATCAGAACGAGGCAGAGAAACCCGGGTCAGACTGCAGAGAGCAACAGGGGTCCCTTCGGGGAAGAGATTTAATGCAAAGGATCTCTAGGTTGGCCCATAAAGGATCCCCCCCAATAAAAGGTAGCCCTTGATTTGCAAAAGTTCATTTAGTGACCATTTGAAGTTACAACGGCGCTGAACAAAGTGACTTGCAACCAGGGGTGAAATCCAGCAGGTTCTGACAGGTTCTGGAGAACCGGTAACAGAAATTTTCAGTAATTCAGAGAACCGGCAAATACCACCTCTGGCTGGCCCCAGAATGGGGAGGGAATGGAGATTTTGCAGTATCCTTCCCCTGCCACGCCCACCAAGCCCACCAAGCCACGCCCACCGAACCGGTAGTAAAAGAATTTAGATTTCACCACTGCTTGCAACCATTTTTCACACTTACGACCACTGCAGCATCCCCAGGGTCCCGTGGCAACTGACTCATATTTATGACAGTTGCAGAGTCCCGGGGGGTCACGCGATCCCCTTTTGCGAAGCCAGTGGGAAAGCCCGCTTCACTTAAGAACGGTGTGACTCATTTAACAGCTGCGGTGATTCGCTTAAAAGACCGTGGCGAGAAAGGTTGTAAAACGGGCAAAACTCACTGAACGACTTGTCTCCTTTGGTAACAGAAACCGTGGGAAACCGTGGCCGTAAGTCGAGGACTATCTATAATGGCACCTTGCAGTCTTGGCTGCATGATCAAAGTTTTGATTCTGCCAATTTTGGAAATGACCTGAAATCCACCATCCGCTGCCTTCTAAGACAAGCCAAACTAGGTTTAAATCAGCTGGCTCCCACCTGACATTCCCCCAGAGGGAGAGATTACAAGATTGCAATCATGGGGGGGGGGCGTGTGTGTGTGTGTGTATGTATGTGTATATATATATATATATATTTGCCTCTTATATATATATATATAAGAGGCAAATGCCCAGGTCTCTGTATTTGTAAGCCTGGAAATTGTGCGCACAAAAATTAAACGCAAACGGGGGAAAAAAGCCAAAATAAGGAAGGAATGTGGGGAAAAATATCCAAAAATTTGATATTGGGGCACGAACAAAGGAAAACGGTACTCAAAAAAGACAAACAGCCTCTCTGACAGACCAATTTTTTCCCTGCAGACTTTGAAACAAACTTTCTCGCTGGAGCCCAAACAATAACAACAAAAAAGAACAATATAAAACATTTGGGAAAACGTTTACAGGCCGGTAGAAAGTGAAAGGGGTGACCCTCCTCTCCAAAGGCCGGTCACCAGCAAGGACATCCAGCTCACCCTCGTGGGAGAGAAACTGCTTGTGGTCTGTCCGAGGTCAAAAGCGAAGACGTGGTCCCTAAAATCCAGAAAGGGGACGGGGGGGGGGGCAGGGAAGAGGGAAGGAAGAGAAAGAGAAAAACAATCCTTGATTACCATTTAAAAGTATCCAGAGTGGAAAAAGAGTTTTGTTTTATTTGTTTTGTTTGTCTCCAAAGCACCTGACCACGGTAGGACACGAAGCAAAGGGAGGAAACTGATCAAGGAGAGAAGCAACTTAGAACTAAGGAGAAATTTCCTGACAGTTGGAACAATTAACCAGTGGAACTACTTGCCTCCAGAAGTTGTGCATGCTCCAACACTGGAAGATTTTAAGAAGCTGTTGGATAACCATTTGTCTAAAGTGGTGTTGGGTTTCCTGCCTAAGCAGGGGGTTGGACTAGAAGACCTCCAAGGTCCCTTCCAATAGAATATTCTATTCTATTTATGCTTTTGAGCTGGGAAGAGCCGCCGATTTTTAATCTTGGCCTCCAAATTTGGTGGGAAAGAAGAAGCAAAGGCGAGAAACCTTTCAGCTCTGGGTGCTAATTTCTATTTTCCTGCCCAAATCTTTAGCCTTTCGCGGTGGGTTCTGCCCATCTCGGGCAGGGAATTGGTGCTTCTCCTGAAATGTTCACTCCTGCCGCCTGAATTTAGGGACGCGCAGCCCAAAAATTCACCTTTTGGCAGGGCTTTCTACCCCAGAAAGAGGGTGCAATGCCCTCCCCTCCAATGCCAGCTTTTTCTCCTTGCATAAAGGGGTTATTCTTCGAAAAGAAAGCATCCCTTCTTCCCCCCCCCCAACATTTTTCTTTCTCCACTGCACATGGCACACGTCTTTGGCATCCAGGATGGGAAAGGAAAGAAAATAAGAGGACCGAACCCCGGAGGCTGCAGACGGCTCTCCTTTCCCAAAACTGCTCCCCGATGCTTATTTTCAATGGGGGGGGGTCTGAGCTGCAGGGAAGGAAGATTCGGACGGTGTGGCGAGAGACCCTTGAACCGTCCCCCACCTCCTCCTGTTGTGTCTGCGCCCCCCCCCCCCGAGCCAGGCCCCCTGCCAGAAAGTGACTTGGAAAGTGAGGGGGAAGGGCCATCAGGACTTACCCCTGGAGCACCGGCTTCCCTGGCTCAGCTCCAGGAGCCAGAGGCAGGTCAGGTGGAGGAGATAATGAGGCCTCCGTCCCCTGACTCTTCCCCCCCAGGCCACACCTCCAGACCCAGCCGATGGCAATCAGGCCTGGCTGGACCCTAGGTTTCATAGGCAGGAGAGGCGGGAACAACAGACGCAGGGGTGAGGCAGGCCTAGGAAGTGCTGAGTCATGGAGCCACACCCCACAGGATATAAAAGCAGCAAGGGCTGCTATGCCTCTTCGTAGCAGGCAAATCAACTGCTTGACTAGAGCTGAAGTACTGTTTGTTGACTCATCGGCATCAAGGGAGATAACAGAGACACTTGGCAGATGCTCGCTAGTTTGCTGCCAGTGCCGGCTAATTAAGTCATTGCTCGGAGGGAGGTGATGGGGGACAGAACACCTCCCTTGCTTACCGGGCAGCCACGAAGAGCGTCCGGTTAATTTGCAACATGCTTTGGAAGTCCAGGCCCAAAGCGTCCGAGTCATTCTCTCCCCCCAAGCCACGGAAGGAAGGATACAGATGGGTTCCTGGTGGGAGAAACTGCTTGTGGTCTGTCCGAGGTCAAAAGCGAAGACGTGGTCCCTAAAATCCAGAAAGGGACGGGGGCAGAGAGGATCCGGGGGTGGGGCCGGTGGGAGCCTAGGAGCCCAGCATGCTCCCGCCCTGAAAGACGAGGACTGCATTTCAACATCCAGGATGGCAGAAAAGAAAAGACTGGCCAAAATGGACCTCTGGCGTGGGGCCTTCTCAGTGGTGGCTCCCAAAAGGGATTTTCTTCTTCTTTTCCCCACTCAAAAACTGCTCAATTGGATCTCCGCAGCTACACCTCCCATCTGAAACAACAGCCAGCCTCCTCCCGCCCAGATACTCCAGACTGCTTGGACTACAGCTCCCATCATCCACAATCAGGCTGGCCAGATGGGCTGCTCCACCTTTTACAGAAAATCAGCTGTCCGTTATCATCGTCATCCTCCCCCACCCCCACTGTTTCCCCCCTGCTCTCTTGACAAAGCAAAGATTAATTTAAGGCCAAAGACGGCTAAGTCCGGTTCCAGCCCTCCAGCCACCGTCCCTTCCCTCTGCCCTCCCTCTTTTACCCTCCAGAAAACTCTCCTTGAGGTCTCCATGCCGTCCAAGGCCCCCTCCCCATTTTGCTGAAAAAAGACAGCATCCAGAACTAACTGGCTATGAGAAAGTTTTACAAGAAAAAACTCCAAGCTTCTCCAAGGGGAATTCCCGCCCTCCCCCCCACCCACATGGATTTCTACACCCCTCCCCATGTAATTAGCCAGCCTCCCTTCTCAGTGGGTGAGCTGGGAGGCAGAGGCCTGGCCAACGCCATAAAGGAGGAAGCGCAGGGCACTCTTGCAGTGCACAGTCTCCTTTGGGCAGCAGCGGGCGAGAGAAACCCCAGATGGAATGCCAGGTGTGCCAGGAGAAATCCGGTGGGGCAGCCGGCTCCTTCTGCAGTTAAATCTCTGCCCTCCCCAGTCGGATGAAAGTGGCTGGATTGGGGCTGAGCTCAACCTGTCCCTGGTCTGTGGGAGGGGTCTCACTCAATGGCCGGGCCCAGGAGCCCTGTGGGGCAGGGAAGAGGGAAGGAAGAGAAAGAGAAAAACAATCCTTGATTACCATTTAAAAGTATCCAGAGTGGAAAAAGAGTTTTGTTTTATTTGTTTTGTTTGTCTCCAAAGCACCTGACCACAGTAGGACACGAAGCAAAGGGAGGAAACTGATCAAGGAGAGAAGCAACTTAGAACTAAGGAGAAATTTCCTGACAGTTGGAACAATTAACCAGTGGAACTACTTGCCTCCAGAAGTTGTGCATGCTCCAACACTGGAAGATTTTAAGAAGCTGTTGGATAACCATTTGTCTAAAGTGGTGTTGGGTTTCCTGCCTAAGCAGGGGGTTGGACTAGAAGACCTCCAAGGTCCCTTCCAATAGAATATTCTATTCTATTTATGCTTTTGAGCTGGGAAGAGCCGCCGATTTTTAATCTTGGCCTCCAAATTTGGTGGGAAAGAAGAAGCAAAGGCGAGAAACCTTTCAGCTCTGGGTGCTAATTTCTATTTTCCTGCCCAAATCTTTAGCCTTTCGCGGTGGGTTCTGCCCATCTCGGGCAGGGAATTGGTGCTTCTCCTGAAATGTTCACTCCTGCCGCCTGAATTTAGGGACGCGCAGCCCAAAAATTCACCTTTTGGCAGGGCTTTCTACCCCAGAAAGAGGGTGCAACGCCCTCCCCTCCAATGCCAGCTTTTTCTCCTTGCATAAAGGGGTTATTCTTCGAAAAGAAAGCATCCCTTCTTCCCCCCCCCCCAACATTTTTCTTTCTCCACTGCACATGGCACACGTCTTTGGCATCCAGGATGGAAAGGAAAGAAAATAAGAGGACCGAACCCGGAGGCTGCAGACGGCTCTCCTTTCCCAAAACTGCTCCCCGATGCTTATTTTCAATGGGGGGTCTGAGCTGCAGGGAAGGAAGATTCGGACGGTGTGGCGAGAGACCCTTGAACCGTCCCCACCTCCTCCTGTTGTGTCTGCGCCCAGCCAGGCCCCCTGCCAGAAAGTGACTTGGAAAGTGAGGGGGAAGGGCCATCAGGACTTACCCCTGGAGCACCGGCTTCCCTGGCTCAGCTCCAGGAGCCAGAGGCAGGTCAGGTGGAGGAGATAATGAGGCCTCCGTCCCCTGACTCTTCCCCCCCAGGCCACACCTCCAGACCCAGCCGATGGCAATCAGGCCTGGCTGGACCCTAGGTTTCATAGGCAGGAGAGGCGGGAACAACAGACGCAGGGGTGAGGCAGGCCTAGGAAGTGCTGAGTCATGGAGCCACACCCCACAGGATATAAAAGCAGCAAGGGCTGCTATGCCTCTTCGTAGCAGGCAAATCAACTGCTTGACTAGAGCTGAAGTACTGTTTGTTGACTCATCGGCATCAAGGGAGATAACAGAGACACTTGGCAGATGCTCGCTAGTTTGCTGCCAGTGCCGGCTAATTAAGTCATTGCTCGGAGGGAGGTGATGGGGGACAGAACACCTCCCTTGCTTACCGGGCAGCCACGAAGAGCGTCCGGTTAATTTGCAACATGCTTTGGAAGTCCAGGCCCAAAGCGTCCGAGTCATTCTCTCCCCCCAAGCCACGGAAGGAAGGATACAGATGGGTTCCTGGTGGGGAGAAAACAGGATAAAAGGACATCAGATGGGGATATGGGACTCCTGCCTTGGGTGGGGTGGACTAGATGACCTCTAAGGCCCCCTCCAGCCCAGGATTCTATGAAAAAGGAGGGAAGGGTTGTACATAAGCAGGTCTAGGGTAGGGAGGGGGCTGAGGGAGGGAGGGAAACCAAAGCTGTGGCTTTTCTCATGCAGGGGCACCTGAGGAAGAGGGGAGGGGTGGGCTCCTTGCAAGAGATCCCCCCCCCGCGAAGGTTTGCCTGAGGGTTTGCAAGGGACGGGGTTCCTCACCTGCCTCACTGACCACGTGGAAGGGAGCCAGGTCTTTGGGGAAGGAAGCCGCAGATGCCAGGAAGAGAAACAGAGCAGGCAGGGCCTGAGAGGTCAGGATCATCCTTTCCAGGGGGGCAGAGAGGATCCGGGGGGTGGGGCCGGTGGGAGCCTAGGAGCCCAGCATGCTCCCGCCCTGAAAGACGAGGACTGCATTTCAACATCCAGGATGGCAGAAAAAGAAAAGACTGGCCAAAAATGGACCTCTGGCGTGGGGCCTTCTCAGTGGTGGCTCCCAAAAAGGGATTTTTTTTCTTCTTCTTTTCCCCACTCAAAAACTGCTCAATTGGATCTCCGCAGCTACACCTCCCATCTGAAACAACAGCCAGCCTCCTCCCGCCCAGATACTCCAGACTGCTTGGACTACAGCTCCCATCATCCACAATCAGGCTGGCCAGATGGGCTGCTCCACCTTTTACAGAAAATCAGCTGTCCGTTATCATCGTCATCCTCCCCCCCCCATCCCCACTGTTTCCCCCCTGCTCTCTTGACAAAGCAAAGATTAATTTAAGGCCAAAGACGGCTAAGTCCGGTTCTAGCCCTCCAGCCACCGTCCCTTCCCTCTGCCCTCCCTCTTTTACCCTCCAGAAAACTCTCCTTGAGGTCTCCATGCCGTCCAAGGCCCCCTCCCCATTTTGCTGAAAAAAGACAGCATCCAAAACTAACTGGCTATGAGAAAGTTTTACAAGAAAAAACTCCAAGCTTCTCCAAGGGGAATTCCCGCCCTCCCCCCCACCCACATGGATTTCTACACCCCTCCCCATGTAATTAGCCAGCCTCCCTTCTCAGTGGGTGAGCCGGGGAGGGCAGAGGCCCCTGGCCAACGTCATAAAGGAGGAAGCGCAGGGCACTCTTGACGTGCACAGTCTCCTTTGGGCAACAGCGGGCGAGAGAAACCCCAGATGGAATGCCAGGTGTGCCAGGAGAAATCCGGTGGGGCAGCCGGCTCCTTCTGCAGCGAAATCTCTGCCCTCCCCAGTCGGATGAAAGTGGCTGGATTGGGGCTGAGCTCAACCTGTCCCTGGTCTGTGGGGAGGGGGGGTCTCCACTCAATGGCCGGGCCCAGGAGCCCTGTGGGGCAGAGAAGTTGGCAAGGCCCTGCTGGAGAAGACACAGGGTGATGGAGACGGCCACCGATGGGGCAGAATTTTTCCAGTGTGGTCAGAAACCAGGGTGGGGGTTTTTGGGGGGTGGGTGGGAAGGTTACTATAATAAGACAGGACAGGCCCAGAAAATAGAAGCCTCGAGCAAACCTCGGTTAACGCCAGTCGTGGGTTTCAAAACCCGTCGCTACTGGTTCACTCATGGGCACATGCGCAGAAGCAGCCGGGCGGGTGGGGAGAGCCCAATCCTGGCCGAACCGGTAGCAACCCACCACTGGTTAATGCAGGTAGCCTTTGACTTACAACAGTTCGTTTAGTGACCGTTCGGAGTTACAGCAGCACTGAGAAAAATGATCTACAACTGGTTTTCATACTTGTTACGATCCCGTGGTCACACGATCAAAATTCATTCGCTGGGCAACTGACTCGTATTTATGACATTCCTGGGGCCACGTGATCCCCTTTTGTGACCTTCTGTCAAGCCAAGTCTACAAGAAAGCCAGATTCACTTAATGAATATGTGACTAAATGAATGCAGTGATTCGCTTAACAACGGTGGCACTTAACAAGGTTGGAAAATGGAGCAAAAACTCACTTCACAAACGTCTCGCTCTGCAGCATAAATTTTGGGCTCTACTGCGGGGGTCAGTCGAGGACTCCCTGTAGTTGGGAAGGAGACCACTAGGAAATCCCAGCGGTAGGTAAGCGTGGGAACGTGAAACGCTTCTGGCCCTTAAAAAATGACTGAATCTGAAACCAAAATCTCGAGTCTGGTGCACAAACACCCTCCTCCTCCTCCTCCTCCTCCTCAAGACTGCTTGGATGGGCTGAGATCCAGGCAAGAACAGAGGCGTGAAAAAGAAGATGTGCCTACCTTACAAGGCTGTTGTGAAGCCAAAGAGGCCCACTTGCTCCCTGCGGGGTGGGCAGGGACGGCATCCGATGCCGGGAAGGAAGTAAAACAGGATTTGTAGTATCCTGAACGAGGCCTTGGAGGGCAGACGATGCCAGGCGCTATAAATAGCAGGAAAGGAGACACCGCTTTGGCCACGGATGGCCACGGGAGAGAGGACGGTGGGATATTTAGGGAGGGACACTCATGTTGTGCAGGAAAGGTCCAGCCAAGCTGCCAAGAGGTTTCCCGAAAGCGAATGGCAAAGTAATCCCCAATCCCAAAGAAGAGATAAGGCTGAGTTTTCAAGCGCAAACAAAACCCAGACCCAGACGGGTTTCTAGTCCTCATGATGAGCAGCTTTCCAGCTAGCAAGTCATCTCTCCTAGCCAGATTCACTCCACACACCCACCCACAAACACACACACAGAAAGTGCAGAGTTGCAGGTTTGCGCGAAGAAGCGGTTTAACGAGTCCCAAGTGCCAGGCTGCCTTCCTCGCCATCTGTTTTCCGCATGTCACCCGCACATCTGCGTGGGTAGATTTGCATTTTTCACATGTCCTGGTCTCTTTTTTCCCCCTTTCTCTCCAGACTCTCTTCTTCCCCAAGTGAGCCACAAGGTGAGAAAAAATCCAGGCCTGGATTTGTTTACACTTGTGAAGCTGAACTTTCCAGCGGGTGTATAATTAGAAGCAAGAACTCAGCGGGGGAATTGCTTTCATAATAATTCCATATTTATATTTTTATCTCATCTGCAGAAGCTGCGGGAGAAAAAGCTGGAAGTGGGGGGGAGAAACGGGCCAGGCTCCATCCGCCTGGAGCATTTACACCCCCCGCCACCATCCCCTACCCAATGGTAAGAAATGGGTCCAAGAGGCAGGAAGCGATCAGATTGCAAGGAGGTCAGAGGTCAGGGGTCCCTCTATGGCTAGGCACCTTTCGACCTTGGCACCTTTAAGTTGGGTGGACTTCAACTCCCAGAATTCCTTAGCTGGCAATGGACTTCAACCCCCAGAATTCCATGGCTGCTGGTTAGAGCATTCCAGGAGTTGAAGTCCACTCCTCTTAAGGCATGCTGACTGGGGAATTCTGGGAGCGTCCATTTAACACTTGGGGGGTGGGTTAAAGCCCACCCCAATGGGGAATGAGGGTGGGGTTTTTTTTTAAGAAAACAGGGCATAAAATCAACCCAATGTCCCAGGGTCTGGGAAAATGCCTACCAAGGGGAGGGGGCATTTTGCAGCAAACCGGGGGTGGGTGAGTGGGTGGGTGGCAGCCTTGGTGGGGTCTGGACCTGCTTAGCTTTCCGGGGATGAGCGGCTGCGGGGGACACACACACACACACACACACACACACACACACACACCTCAGCCATTCCGGTGCTTTTGTTCTTTTTTTTAAAAAAAACTCCAGGCAGATTTTCTGTGATTTTTGGGGTGGGGAGTTGTCTGTGTCAAATCCAGATCCAGAAAACGTGTGAAAGGGAGGAGGGACCCCTGTTACGGCGTGAAGCCGCCACCGTGTCAGCACTTCCCTGAACCATCTGCCAGGCACAACTTTGTCACTATAAATACAACTCAAACGACGTTGTTGCTGCCACCACTGAGGGTTCTCAGCCTGGCATCTCAGCGCCACCCAACAGCTGAGCAGGCTGCTGTGCCTCGCCAGACGCTGACGGGAAAGTTGTCGGGAGAGATCATCTGTCCAATCGCACGCCGGGCATCGGAGCCCCTGATCTGCCCTCCTCGGCCACCCTCCTTGAGCTGCCAGGCCTGCAGCAGGCAGGACGCCCCCTCCAAGATGCTAGTCCTCATGGCAACCAGTTTGTGCGAGGTTCGAACCTGGCCTCTTTTTCTCCCGAGATGGAAATAGCTGAATCATGTGCAAACACACACACATACACACAAATACAGCAGGGAAGTGTTTCTATCTGTCTTTTTTTTTTAAAAAAAAAAACATCCTTGCCTTCTGGCTACCAAAAAAATATGTCTTCCTTTGTCATCATTTTAAGTAGCTGAGCCAGGCACCCTTCACTTAATGAGAATCTCCAGGCTTTGGAATTATATATATAACATACATACATACATACATACATATATATATATATATATATGTAGGTCTTTGGTTATTCGGGTTTTCTCCCGTGTAAAATTGGAAGTGTCTTGGCGACGTTTCGACGAAGTCTCATTCGTCATCTTCAGGCTTCAGCTTCGTGCTTCTGGGAGAAAATATATATATATATTTCCAACGGGGAGATAAAAATGAAGATTTTGTTGGATATTTGCAACAAATTTTACTGTAATGTTGCAGTAAAATGATCTTCTCAGCACCTTAATGCAGTGGGAGTTTGCAAAAAAATCAATTTGGTGATTTTTTTGCCTGCTGGCTGTGCAATCCTGGGAGGTTGTAGTTTTTACCCATTGTAAAAAAAATCCTGGGGAATTCTGGGAGTGGAAGTCCACCCATCTAAAACTTCCAAGGTTGAGAAAGACCTCCACCCGAAAAAGAAAACCCATCCAGGCCCACGTCTGAATGGCAGCTTCAGGGTGTCACACCTGAAATTTATGAGAAGTTTGGCATGAGAATAATTGCCTCCTGGAGGTGACAGTTTTTTCAGGGGATTTTCCATCCCTCTTTGCACCGTGCAAGGAGACCTCCAAGAGGAAAACAATTGGATGGAAGAGACCCTCCTAGCCCAACTTGGTCCATCCCAGAAATGCATTTTTTTAAAAAAAACCTCTCCCATGCTGCAAAGCCGGGTGCCCCCAAACGACCAAACCTTGGCTGAAGAGGAAAGGGTGAAGATTCTCCAAACTCATCACTTTCTTAGAGGAGGGGGTGGGTGGGGAAGAAGAGAAAGAGGGGGAGGCTCCTTATTTTCCCCCCCACCCTCAGATAGACTTTGCCTGGACATGGAGGTTCCATTCTGAGCCTGAAAGCCAAACCTAGCCACCGTGTTAGGAGTTCTGTGGCCATTTCCACACACACACACCCCAATTGCATTTTTACATTTTATTTTAAATGGATCCTGTTCACCTGGGGTAGCGAAAAGCAGCGCAGATCCATTGACGTGACTCCTGGGTGGGGTGGGGGCAGAGAAGAGGAGAGGATTGGGGGGGTATTGGGGGGGTGGTCTGGGTGTTCTCCCCAAAGGACGATGGTTGCACAAGCACAGAAAGGATCTGCACCCTGCTGTGAGCGCACAGGCAGCCTCACCTCCGCCTGGCCAAATCCAGGTATCAAAATCTCATTACTGGAGACTTACAGATTCCCGCTTGCTTAGGACCTTCATCTTCCCTGCCTTTCTTCCACCACCAAAGAGGAAGGGTGCCCCCCCACAGAAAACGGCCCCCGCCTGGCCCACAAACGGAGATGTTGCAGGCAAAAAAGACCCCAACCTATTTCTGGTGCTTGTTGCTGAGTGTTTGGGAGCTGAGAAGCATTCTAGTCCTCATGAAGGAGAAGGGAAGCAAACCCGGATGGATACCTTGCAAAATAATTGGGGTCCCCCCCCCGCTGTCTGTTTAGAAAGGCCTAATAAATAGAGGTCAGCCTGAATTAGAGGAGGGCTTGTTTGCTTCAAGCGATAAGCCTAAAATTAAGTCATATCTCAGTCTCTATCTGACTTACTTGGCCAATGGAATAAATAATACATTTCTAGATAAATCTGCCTTTTCAGGTAAGGTTCTGTTTGGGGCAAAGCACACCAGGTTAACGGACTGCTGATGTTTATGGCAAACAGCTTAGCCAAAGAGAACATACTTGCAAGTTTCTAGCCCTCAGGGTTTGGCCAGACCTGGGCAGCGTGGGGGTGGGGGTGTGTGCTTTGCGAGGGACGGCCCTTCCATCCCCTCATTTCCCCTTCATTAAAACCACAACAACGACAACCACCAAGAACAGGAGAGATTTTTTCCCGTGCAAAAGGCAGGCAAAACAGTTTCTCAACTCCAACAGGGAGAGGAATGGCTGCCTGGTGCGCAGCAACCGGTCCTTGGAAATAACAGGCCTTCTGCCAGGGCCTGCGGGGGTTTGGGGAAGGGGGGGGGGGAGGCAGAAACAGAGGACCCTTCCTTTTTATTTTAAATATGCCTAACTGCCATTCTGCAAAGCGCTGCATCCCACTGGGATGCTCCCTCCCCTCCCTCCCTCCCTCTCTCTCCCCCCTTGGCGCCTGTCCCATCCTCAGGAAGGGAGGGAGGGAGGGCTGCTACCGGAAGCTACAACTGGCAGGAGAGGAGGGGGCTGGAATACAGAGGCAGCTCTGCCTGGCCCAGCAGAAATGCTTTATTGCTTCCTGGCTGCGGAGAGGGGGAGGGTCTTTGTCCCACCAGCCAGCCGCCTCCCCCAACCCAGCTCCGGCTATGTGCCAGCTCACTGGTGGGTTTTTGGGGTGCCTTGGCGCAAGCTAACCGAGCTAAGAAGGAGCAGATTGATTGGGGGAGGGGGCTTTGGCATGGTTTCTGGGAAGCTGCACCTGCGGTCACTTTAAAAGATGCCAATAAAGGAGAATATTTGTAGCTCGGGCTCGAAATAAGGGGGTCTTTGGTGGTCTCTGAGCTTGGTGGTTTTCCTGCAGACATTTCATGACCTAACTAGGTAATAGCATCTGTGCTAGAAGGAGGGGGGAGGAGGAGGAGGAGGAGGATTATTGGGGCTCCTTGGTGGTCTCTGAGCTTGCTTGTTTTCTTGCAGATGTTTCATGACCCAACTAGGAAACATCACCAGTGCTCGTGGGGTTTGCTGCAAATGTTCCTTCTAGCCCTGATGATGTCACCCAGTTAGGTAATTAGATGTCTGCAACAAACAACCAAGCTTAGAGACCACCAAGGAGCCCCATTTAAAAGATGCTTTTTGGAGGCTGGACAAGCAACCAGGCATGGGGTGTGTTTTTCCGTCGTTCACAAAGCCCAAGATATTCTGCCTCTGAAGCCATAAATAAAAACAATAAATAAATAAAATCAACCTGAAATAAAGACTCAAAGCGATGCAGAGGTTGACACTTGGAGAAATTAAAACCCTAAAACGATTGGTGGGCTTGCTGGCCATCTAAGAGTCAAACCCAGCACTCGGCGGGCTTTCTATCTGCGCCATCCGTACAGTTGTTTGTGTGTGTGTGTCATATTTACTTTATCCATCCTTTCTTCTTTATTATTCTCTGGTCTCTGCAACAACAACAACCTTGAAAGGAAGGCCAGCGAGGGAAACGCTGGGTCCTTTGGCCAGGGCATCTCTTTATAGCTTGGGCATCAGCTGGCGTAAGAGCTGGACTCAAACGGTCAGAAAACAGAAGCTGAGTTTTGGATCAGGTCTAGCCAGAGGTTATCTAAGGTCCTCCTTTACCTGCTGCCTCTCGCAGCCAAAAATATCTGGATCAGTTGGGTGTCGAATGCCAGGCTGGAAAAAATCCCTGCTTGGCTGGCTCCCCTGCTCGGGAGGGGCTTGATCTGCAGAGATCACAATTGGGTGGGGGGCCGATAATCCCCAGCACTGCAGAATTGCCGGAGAGAAGTCGAAAAGCTGGCAATTCTCATTTCCAAATACAGAGGCAAAGCTGGCACTTCGTCCTTGAGCCGTGCCAGGTGCCAACCTGCCCCGTCTGACCCGAGGAGTTTACCCCAAAGTTGGTCTCTCTTTCCTGGAGATCACAAAGAACTGATGGGCAGGGAGTTTTCCCCCCACCCTTAATGTGAAGCACCGAGCCAGCCACGTGGTCGCCTCCAAAAATAGACGGTGTAATTAAATGAAATATTATGCCAATTAAAAATCCAAAGCTGGCTTCTTCCCCATCATCTTCTTCTTACCCGGGGCCACCTCGATATAAATTTAATATATTACTTCTCATCAACTGGCACATTATATTCCAGGCCCTCCGTTCGATCCACACGGAGGAGGGCTAATTTTAGCAGCTGCTCCAGCTGCCTTTTTCTTTTCCAGAAAGAGAGAAGAAGAAAAAAGGGGGGGGAGAGGAGGGAAGTGGTGTGGGAAAAGAAGGGGAGGGGGGTTTCAGAAAATTGAGTTGGAAGGCGGTGGGTGAGACGCTGTCAGAGGCTTTTTATCTGAGCGATAAACACACACACAAAGCGCTGGAGTCTCTGCCAAGGCTTGGAGAGCATTTGGAGTCTTCATTAAGGCGCTAGTCCTCATGAACTGGACCTGGGGGGGTTTTGGAAAGTGTTCAGAGTCTTTATTAAGGCACTAGTCTTCATGAACTTAACCCAGGGAGGTTTGGAGAGCATTTGGAGTCTTCATTAAGGTGCTAGTCCTCATGAAGTGGACCTGGGGAAGTTTGGAGTCTTCATTAAGGTGCTAGTCCTCATGGACTGGACTGGAGCAACCTCCTTAAATTATAAAAACACACAGATCTTCCTACATGTGATGTGTGACACTGACATCCAGAAAGTCTAATGAATATCACCTGGAGGGCAGCAAGCTGGGACCCCCTGTCCACACACAAACACACACACACACACACACACACACACACACAGAGTGTTCCTGGGCGTGCAAATGAGGGGGGGGGCTCCAAGGGTAAAGAGCAGGCGGGGGTGTCAAACTGGCTGCTGAGCCCCTCCCCTCCCCTGAGCCCTCCTGAGCTTTGGCACCGATGTCGGAAATTAAACTATTAATAATTCAGGGCCCGGCATTGCCGTTATAAATTCAGCGTCCTGCAGGAGTCATCCATGCAGCAAGCTGAGACGGGGGTGAGGCGCAGAAGTGTGTGTGTGTGGGGGGCTTTTTGGGGAGGGGGGGAAAAGGAAGGAGAGCCCAAAGCCTTTACGTTGCCTCTTATTGGAGATGGGAGCAAATGGGAAGGAAAGCGGAGCCTTAAAATTAAAAAAAAAAAAATCTCCCATGCTGGAGGATGGATGAAGTTATAAAACAATAGGAAAAGAGCCTCTGCACTCAAGGCGTGCTCAGAGGCACTCTTGTCTAGCAGGCTGAGCAGGGACAGAGCCCCCTGGGTGCCATTCTCCCCAGGCACCCGTTTCCCCATAGGAACATTAGGGGGAAAAAAACAATTAAAAGTCTCTCCTGAGTTGAACCCAATTCGTTTTGTGTACAGCAACATGGAAGCATTTTGCTTTTTCTCCTCCAAAGTTGGCTTTGTGCAAACAGATTCCCCTGAGACCCTTTCCCATTTTATTTAATCGCATTTTTTAATTTTATTTATTTAATCGCATTCCCATCCTCGTAGGGTCCCCAGTAGAACCCCCCACCCCCCCCGCAAAAAGGCACTTTATCTCTAACTACCCCAACTTAACCATGGGAACAGAAGCATTTGGGAGCAGAGCTAAATTATCTGGCTGCTGGGCCTTGGCAGAGAGACTCCATCTCAAACCCAGGTTTTAGCAAAGGGCCCCATCCCTCCAGCATCCCCGGGCCCTAATTCAGGTGCAAACCAAATAAATAAACCCCAATTTCATGTCCCTCCTTTGGAAGACGCTTGTCCCTGTTTCTAGAGAGCTGTAAAAATTCCAGTTTGGGAATCGGGGAGATGACATCGCCCCCGAACGGTCCGGCAATAACCGTATCAGAAGATTCGGGGGTTCCACTTTGCTGATATAAATCCCCACGGCCGCTTTGCCTCGATAAAACCCAGCCGGCCCAGCAGCTGAAGCAATGAAGACAGAAATAAAACAACGTTCACCCAGCAGTCAGTCTCCCAGTCGTACAAGTGAAGCCCTTTCGGTGCCAAAGGCCTGTCTGGATGGGGGAAAAAAATAAAAAACCCAGAGAAAGCAACCACTGGGGCCGGTTCCGAGGACACCCCCTATAGGGGATGTTGAGGGCGCTTCCTCCCAGGAAATTTGCAATGATCTCTCAGCCCTTTCCTTGCCAGATGTGCCAGAGTGGCTGGCTGGCTGGTCCTTTACCTCTCGCTTGTGCTTTGCGACATCATGAGTTTGATTGTTCCCTCTACCCTCCTCGCTCCTCCTTCCTCTTCTGCCACGCCTTTGGGAGAGGTGTGTGTTTGTGTTTGTTGTTTTGTTTTCCCCTCTAAATTTCCTCCGGGGACTTTCTGTGCATATCCTCAACCATCCAGAAGCAATTTGACTGAACGGATATTTTTTTGGCTGAGGTGCTTCGCCCTGTCTAAACAAAGGGCACCCAAAGGAATTGGGAGGTCAGTTCTCCAGGCAGCACCCGCAGGCGGAAGAGTAACAGGACAAATGAGCTGCACAAACCAGCCGCAAAGCTGGGACAAACAGGCCAGGCTCCAATCGGCGGAATTAAGCTTCTCTGCCCTCCCACCCCCCATACCTCCCCCCAGTCCTGCTGGCTTTGAAGGAAGCCAGGAAGAGGCGCGCAGAGGAGCAAAATCGCTCCGTCGGTCGAAACGGTTTGGCTTGGGCCGAGTAAAACTGGATTTTCCATTATGGGAAGAACAAAGATGGACTCCAGAATCCAGAAGGGGCTCAGAAGAGGAAGAAAGGAGAAAGCGAGAGGAAGAGTTTCCGAACTTGGCAACTTTAAGCTGGCTGGGGAATTCTGGGAGTTCAAGTCCACACGTCTTAAAGTTGCCAAGTTTGGAGAGCTCTATGCTGGAGACATTTGCTCTCCAGCAGATGACAAAGCCAGCCCTGGTTTCCTGGAGGAGACACAGCAGAGCCTTTGCCGTTTATCTAACGCTGGGAGGCAAAATGAGTTAGCTTTGCAAACGTTCTTGCAAGTGACCGGAGGGGCTACACAGGGTTCCTCCGGATTGTCCACTCCACACTCCACTCGGCGCCTCCAGCTCGGAGGTTTTTTGCTCGGCTGTTTTTTTGGCAAGCGATTCCCCCCATTAAGAGCTTGACTGTCCAAATGGGAGGCAGCCGGGTGGAAAAATCCAGAGGTTAAGAAAACACAGACAGAAACGGGCCCCGGTGAAGACAAACAGGCTGTTGTGTGCCCAGCGCCTCGCTAGGAAGCTGCCAGAGCACAAAAAGGCCGGGGAATCGTTTATTGGGGATGTATACCTTTCCAAGACTTCTTTTTGTCTTTTTCTTCTCTCCTTCCTTCTCTATCTCTCCCTTCCTTCTTTCCCTCACTTCTTTCTTCTCTATCTCTTCCTTCCTTCTTTCCCTCTCTCCTTTCTTCTCTATCTCTTCCTTCCTTCCTTCCTCCCTGTCTTCTCTATCCCTTCTTTCCCTTCCCCTCTCTCTCTCCCTCCTTCGTTCCTTCCTTCCCTCCCTAGATAGATAGAATAACTTTGTCACATCAAATGTACACTAATCGGCATACATTAAAATGAAATTTTGTTGCATACAGCTCTCAAAGGGTCAACACCTCCAATATACACTACATAAACATAACAAAATAATAAATACAAAATTACACATATATCCACATAGGTTATATGACACAGAAAAAACAGTCTAGTTCCCTCCCTCCCTCCCTCCCTTCCATTCCTTCCTTCCCTCCCTCCCTTTCCTTCTTTTCCTTCCCTTCCTCCCTCCCTTCTTCCTCCCTCCCTCCCTCCCTTTCCTTCTTTCCCCCACTCCTTCCTTCCTTCCTCATCTCCCTGCCACTCAGGGCCCCACGGGGCAGACCCCCCCCCAAACAGCGTTCAACACCCCTCTTCCTAACCGCCGCTCAGAAAAAGTCCAGGACAAAGATAAACCCACCGACTCTCCCTCTGATATCACAGGATAAAACGGCTTGTCACGAGATTAATCGCTCGCCCGCTGCTGTCCATTTCCACGCACCACGAGGCCACCCGCTGGCTCCCGATTCCTCCAACGGGTGTCCAATTTAGGTCTTATGATGATAATAAGACTCAGGAGGGGAAAAGACACGGCTATTTTCAAAAGAAGATCTGCTTTGTTCCAGTGCCCAAAAACAACTCGATCAGGGTCTCCCTTGATGTGGCTCCGAGTGGCAGCACAGAAGCTCCCGGCCTAAAATGCTTTCTTCAGAGTTTTTACTGGGAGTTGGTTTTTTTTTTTCTGGAATGCTGACATCAAGACCAGGTTCTTGGGTCGCAATAACACAAGTGAAGAGACCCCCCGCTTTCAAATTTCCACCTGACTGACCTGCTCCGAATCCTTCCTTTGAACTTAAATCAGTTTTGTTACCCAATCTTGAAAACCATCACAGGAGGTTAAACAAAGGGACGTTTGGTTTGCCTATTTCAACGTCTCCCTTACTTTGATGCCTGTTGTGTTGGACTACAAGGCCCATCTCCCTGCCCTGGAAGAGAAGCTTAGCTTCCCTGGGAATCCATCCGGAGAACCAGAAACCTCTACAATGCATAGGGACGAGCCTTTCCTTAAAAACAGACTCAAGCTGCTAGTCCTCTTTGTTGGATTAAAAAGCAGGCAAAGAGCAAGCCCAGCGTTTTTTGTTCGCATTGCCCCCCCTCCCCCCCAGCACCTGGCTCCATACTGCAACCCCAATTTCCAAACCTCCGGTTTCCCAGGTCCGCTGAAACAAACGTGCTACAATTCCCAGCGCCGTGGTGTCCACATCCTGGGAACTGCAGACCCTGCAGGTTTTCGGGGAAGGAATTGAGTCAGCCCCTTCTGTGTTTTGGAAGAAGCTGGGGTCTCTCATCCTGAGGGTCTGGATGTCCAAGTGCAGGAAACGGGGCGCAGGGAGGCCCAACACCCACCCCCCCGAGTTAGAGCCCCCAGACCACTTAATCTGTGCGGGGGCTGGACGGCTTGTGTCAGCCCCACCCCAGCTCCATCGATTCATCTGTTTGCTTGACAAATGGCGTCTTTTCTGCAGCCCCTGGATGGGATGGGCACTGAGAACCAGCCACGGTGATTTATGTGCCGCCCGACTTTAATTCGATTCTCTCTGAATATGGGCTGCGGTTCAATAACCTCCTTTGGCAATGCTTGGGCCGTGTGTGTGTGTGTGTGTGTGTGTGTGTGCGCGTGTGTTTACGTCCTCCCTCCTGCCAAGCATCAAGGCCCCACGTGGCTCAACTCGTGGTCTCTTTTTCAGAGCAGACAGCCCAGCTCTTTCTGTAGATGGAAGAAAAAGATGTCCTTTCAAAAAAGCAGCCGGTATGAATTGTCTCAAACTACAGCCGTTAGCCCTACAGAAAGGGGACCACAAGGAGATCTCGGTCCTATAGTCAAGGCCAAGGGAAAACATGGGCATCCAGCAACTCACTGCAGAAAATGGGGGAGGGAGGGGGAGAGAGAGAGAGAGGAAGGGAATAACAAGCCAGGCACGGATTCTAGCAATCGTACTGCAGTTGCAAGGAAGTGGCCCACAGCAACTCACTTGCAAGGATTATGGGCAGTGGAGTCCAAACCAAGGACCTGCGAGAAGGCCTCCTTCCAGTCTATGATTCTATATTCTACGCAAGATGTCCTTGAATCCACCTGCTCAGCCTTCTTACTCCGCTGAGTTTAAAAAAAATAATTATTTTCCAAATTCGCCCCTTTCTTAAAACAACAGCAGCCTCTATTATAACAGAAGTCTAATGGAGACGTATTAGCTTTTTATTTTTTTATTTTTCAAACAGAGTTGCCCAAATGGATAGAAATTAATCAAGGAAAGAACCAACCTAGAAATAAGGAGACATTTCCTGACAGTGAGAGCAATTAATCAGTGGAACAACTTCCCTCCAGCAGTTGTAAATGCTCTTAACACTGGAGGTTTTTAAGAAGGGATTGGACAGCCATTTTTTTTTTTTGTTTACATTTATATCCCGCCCTTCTCCGAAGACTCAGGGCGGCTTACAGTGTGTAAGGCAATAGTCTCATTCTATTTGTATATTTACAAAGTCAACTTATTGCCCCCCCAACAATCTGGGTCCTCATTTTACCTACCTTATAAAGGATGGAAGGCTGAGTCAACCTTGGACCTGGTGGGACTAGAACCTGCAGTAATTGCAGGCAGCTGGTTTTTAATAACAGGCTTCTTATAGCCTTGAGCCACCACGGCCTGCTTTTTAATCCAACAAAGAGGACTAGCAGCTTGAGTCTGTTTTTAAGGAAAGGCTCGTCCCTATGCATTGTAGAGGTTTCTGGTTCTCCGGATGGATTCCCAGGGAAGCTTGTCTGACATGGGATAGGGTCTCCTGCTTGAGCAGGGGGTTGGACTAGAAGACCTCCGAAGTCCCTTCCGACTCTGTTATCCTGTTCAATTTGAAGGATTAAAAAAGCTCCAGAGAAACCGATGGAAAAGCAATCATTTTTTGGAGGGGGAAGGTTTAAGGGACAAAAAATCTACCAGAAGCCAAGCATTTTGCAAAACTGATCCCAAATGTTTAGGAGGAACTTTTGGCAGCACTGATGCTGAGTTGGCATGATCAACCTCCTCAATCTCGATTTGTCGAATAAACCCTCATTATTCCTGCCACACGTGAACCAGCAAGTTGAGCGTGTGGTGCGAGCCCAGCCCAAGGCGGGGGGGAGGGGGGCAGGGGGGCAGAAATCGGCCAGGTTTTCACCGCCGCTGACCACTTCGGAGAAGCCGCCTCAGGTGTCCCAATCTCGTGTCCATTTATAGCACCTCGGCTAATCCCTTTTAATTCCCTTTCCAGCCACTGCCGAGCCCCGCCTGCTGGGCCCGCCTTTTCATGCCTCTCGGCGGAGCCCAGAAAAAAGGAAAGAGCCTTGGCTTCCTCAACAAATTCCCTGCTTTCGTTTGCAAAAACAACCGATAAAGAGAGAGAGGCAAAGCGGTCCTTTGGGGAAAGGAAGGCCACGCAGGGCCACACAAACAAAACAATATTAAAAGTGAAATCAAGGACGCTGGAGAAGAGCCGCGATTCCTCTTGAAAATGCTCCGCTTCTCTCCACATCCGCAGTGCTCCAGTTTACGTCCCCCTGCGGGAAAACAATTTGATGATTTCCCCGTATTGAGGCTTCAAGACGAGCCATGAGGACTAGCACCTTAGTTTCTTCTTTCAAGGGCAAGCAGCTTAGCTGCGCTTTTGTAAGGTTACCTGAAAAAAGGAACTAGATTTCGGAGGGGGGGGGGTCGCCTCCCCAAAGTCACAAGCATTCCCCAATGAGTTAACCCCAATTCAGCTGCCTTCTTCCCACCCCTCTTTTCAGACAAGCCAGCCTTGTGCATGGGAACCGCTTCATGACAAGCCTGGCGCCAGACCACGAATCATGTACAAACCGGACTTTCTATTTGTACACAATACAGTAATATACACTAGCCACGCAGCCTGTTTGCGTAGACGCTGCGCTCGAGCGAAGGGCCAGCCAGCCTCAGCCGTTTTGGGAAACGCAGCGGCCCGTCCTGCTGCCAAAGCAATGCAAATCCCGGGGGGGCCAGGCTGCCCCCAGAGTCGTGGGAAGAGCAGCAATTTGGCGGCACTGACCGCCCGGCCGCCCTTCCACCCACAGCTGCGGTGACCCCAGGCCTCTCTCGGCCGAGCTGGGAACCACCAGTCCCTGTGACAGTCTCTCTGGGAAGCTTCGCACCCGAGGCTTGACATCCGACGTGCCGGCCGCTTCCGAGTGTGGGAACAGTGTAGTTGGAGGACTCGCACGCAAGGCAGGGCTCCCTCGGGCCGCTTGCTGGACTGGAGATGGTCCTTTCCCAATGGAGCCCCAATTCCCAGCTGTGGGGAACAGAGGCTGCAGAATAAGGGGGGGGGGAGTCAGAGCCCAGAGATGGAGGGGCTGCTTTAGGGGCATCTGAAATGTCCCCGAGTCTGTTCCGGAAGCTCACCAGAGCCAGAATTTCTTATTTGGGGCGGGGGACTCCTTGAGGGTCTTCAATCATCCAAAATTCAAAGGAACTGGAGTGCAACACCCTTCGATCTTAGCCAGCCTGGTCTACCTCGCAAGGCTCTTGTGAAGATAAAGAGGTAGGAAGGATTGTACGTGCTCTTGCAGGCGTCTTTGGGAAAAGCAAAATTAAAAGGCCCCAAATCCATCAAGGATATGGTCCCTTCACCTGATGATCGCCCTGTGGCCTCCTTTCCCTAGCCTTTTCTCCTACAGATGCTTGGGACATTCTCCCCCACTGCACCCCCCCCCAACCAGGCCCAATGAAAGCCAAAAGTGACCTCAATGTGCGAGTCGAAGGACTGATGCCCCTCCCCAATTCAGATTTCTGGGCAAAGAAAAATTGAGGGGGGGGGTTTTGTTCATTTTTATCCAGAGCCCAGTCAGCACAAGACAAACTGGAAATTTCCCTCAAAATTTCCAGGAAGGAAGCTTCTTGAGGGCCGTTTGCAGAAGTGGAGGGGGGCAGAGAAATCTCTTAATGGCCTCTTTTCCCTAATGAGATGCTATTTTTGTTGGTTAAGGACCAACAAAAGAGAGCCCTGGGTGGCTGGAGAAAATTGGCGGTTAAAACAAGAATTAAGGAAATAATCCAGAAATGATTTCCAAGAAACAAGATGCTGCTGGCCAGGAAGGAGCCCAGCAATGGCCATTCATCTCCGTCCCCTCCCGCCACCAGGCGCTTTGCCCAGCCCCCCCCCCACTTTCCCCTGGGGCCCAGTTCCGGCTCATCCCCAAGCAGAATGAAGCCCCCTTCCCAAACAGAATTGGAGACTGAAAGCAAAGGTAGACAGGTCCCCCTGCTTTTATTCCAGAAGGCATTTGTAGATTCAGGTTTGTGGGGGGGTCTTGGAAAGGGGAAGCCCCTCCTTCATGCCGGTAGAAAGCTGAGTCCTCTCTCGGCCTGGCTTGATTAGCAATTAAAGGTGCAGAAATCCCTTCCCTCATTTGCAAATGGGGCAGCTGGAATGGAGGGGGGGGCTGGCAAGATTCAGCTAAGCACCTTCTGCCATTTTTCAAGGCTGCCGGGTGAGACCCCCACCCACTTCCCTTTCCTTGGCAGCTGGGTGAGATCCCTACCTGACTGCAGAACACTCCTGGGGGGCTGAAGGACCCTACCTGGACCCCCAGTGACATCCCCAGTCAGATACTGGACCTGCCCTGCCCTGCCCTGGATGCCAGTGTCCAAGCCCCCCTTAGATGAGCGGGTGATGCCAACTCAACCGGGAGAAAACAGGAATTGCACAATACAAGCCTTGCCTTCTGCACATCAAGCTAAACCATGGCTTGTTCTCCACACTGGACAAACCACGATGATTTGTAGGGCATGTCGTGCTGCCCTGTGGCTTGGCTAAACAAACTTTGTGGGGTATACACATTGCCAAGGGCTGTACAACAGCAACACTGCCACAGTTCCGCTGCGCCTTGCACACTCGGCCCCGAGCGAGGAAGCCGTATCTGGGTTAGTGCCAGGGTGATCCTCCCCTCGGGGTGAATTCCTGGCGTGGTTAGTTTACTCCTGGCTTCGCAAGGGGCACAACCTGGCCTCTTCCCAAAACGCTGGTCGGTTTCCCCAGCTCCAAACTCTAGCAAGCGGCTCAGCCAAAATTAAGCCAGGATCGTTACTCTGGAAATGATGGCTTATCGGCAATAGCCACCCACTCTTTTTTTTCAACGCAGTGACCATGTCGCAAAAGAATGAGAGAGTCTCAACGTTCGGAGAGCAAAGGCCGGCTGGAGCTGCTCTGCTGCCCCACTCAAGACAGGAAGGTCCCTGAGCACGTGCAAAGTGCTTTTTCATGCCAACAAGGCAAAAGACGCCTTCTTGGGGCGAACCTGGAAGCCATTCCGTGTTTTAACTGTAGGAATCAGGCAGGATTTGGCCAAGTCACGATAGCATCCTTGGGCACATGGTTCAACATCAGGGTTGGTTTGAAAGCTGCTGATGGGAAGCCCCCTCCCCTCCTTTTTCCGACCCCTTTAAGGGTTCAAGCAGCTTCCTCAAATAACCTTTGGAAGAGTTCAGCCCTCCACACGTTTGCTGAGTGTGCGATTGTGGAGGGGCACAACCTCCAGCAACGGGGTGGGGGGGGTGCGGGATCTTTCCAGACCGTTTCCTCTGCCAATTTTTCTATGCGCAGGAGATGCAGTTTTGTTTTTGCATAACTTTCCTCTTGTTTTGTTTTTGGCATTTTTTTGGGTGGGGGGCAGAGAATGGGCCAAAGACCACAATTTCTGCGGTGTCGCCTGGCACCCTGGCAGGGGGAGGGGGCCGAGACGGAGTTGTATTGAGCCCACCCCCAGGGAAAAAACCATGGCCACAGCTACGCGATAAGAAGACCAAGCTGCATAGAGGGTCCTTGATTTACGATGCCCACCGAGCCCAAAATTTCCATCGCTAAGCGAGACAGCTGTTCAGTGAGATTTCCCATGCTTTAGGATCTTTCTTGCCACCGCTGTTAAGAGAATCGCTGCATTTGTTAAACTAGCAACCCGGTTGTTAAGTGAATCCAGCTTCCCCATGGATTTAGCTCATCGGAAGGTTGCAACAGGGGATTACGTGACCTCACCCATAAACTCATATTTATGACGGCACTACGACTGTCATAAATATGAGCCGGTTGCCGAGCGTGTAAATTTTGATCACATGATTGGGGAGGGGATCTTGCAGTGGTTGTTGAAAAACAGTAATAATAAATGCACACAACTTTCCGGCTTAGGATAAACCTGGTTTCCCTCTCGCACCTTCATCTCATCCCATGAACATCCCTCCTACCCATGCTCTTCCGCAGAAAATATTTCTTTCCAGGCAGGCCTACTCTGCAGGGTTGTTTTGAGGCTAAAGTGGGCCTTTTGCCATCCAGGAATACATGAAAAGAGGCAGGATTTTGGAGCCATTTTTTTCCACGGGAACCAAAATTGGAAAAAAACCGACGGAGAGATACTGAAATGCAACTAATTTTGAACCATCTCATGTTTGGTCCACAACAAGCCCTGCCTTACAACAACTTTGCAAGGTAGGCCTTTATTATGAACCACAGGCGACAGAGACCTGGAGAGGGTGCTGAAAATCACAGATTATCCCCAAGCAACAATAAATGAAAACCTCCCCCCAAGGCAGAATTAAGCAGAATGTTTAGCAACGAATAACAAGGGACGAAGCGCACTTCGTCCATGCTCAAAGGAAGCACTTTTAGAACACTGTGCCACTTGGAAACTGAGACCCCCAAAGCGGTTCCATAATCTCCTGGCCTTAACCAATTAAAAAAGAAAAACTAACCAACACAGACACACACCCCGCAAACTTTCCAGGAACTACAACAACAATACAGCCAAGAATAAATTCCCTCTGCGAAGGCCAAAGACCCAGATATGATAGGAGGGGAAAAAAGGTCGAAGCCTTTGTGGTGTGAAGCAAAGCACACAACTGGGAGGAATCGCACTACAAAACCTTGAGCCGTTCAGTTTAAATTTGGCTTATTCTGCAAAGCTTTCACTACTCCTTGGAATCTGCTATCTTGATCCTCATCCAAATCTCTGCATTAACCTAGTTTCAGGTCGGGCCTTGCTAACTTTCTCAAGATTTCTTAATTTATTTCCACCAGAGGGGAAAGTTAGAGAGAGAAAGAGAGCGAGAGAAACAGGCATCGAAGTTATCCAGACCAGGGGTCTCCAACTTTGGCAACTTTAAGTCTGGAGGACTTCAGCACCCAGAATTCCCCAACCAGCTTTGCTTTGCTAGCTGAGGAATTCTGGGACTTGAAGTCCTCCAGGCTTAAAGTTGCCAAGGTTGGAGACCCCTGGTCCAGACCCTTGTCTAGCTCCAGAGAAGCCAGAGGCCTTCTCTGGGGGGGGGGGGAAACCAGCACCATCCACTTAATGCAGCTTTCTCCTTGCAACGTGGATCAGGAGTCAAAAGCAGAATATTAACAGGATTTGGCTAATCTAAGCAGTCAGCTGAGCCTCGGCTGTTCCCTTCCAGTCCAAGCTGGGTTACTATATTCCAGCTGTTGGTGCAGGCAGGGCTGGGCTTCATTATTAGCCAAGCCAAGCCAAAGACATTTGGGGAAATATTTCTTTTATTTTTTTTTTTCAACCGTTTTGCAAAAGGCGGCTGTGTGTGTGTGTGTGTGTGTGGACGTCAACACTCCCAGAGGGGCCTTTCCCACCCAGCAGATTCCCATAAGCAGCAGAGAGGTTTCCCTGCCCCCCTCAAATACACACACACACACATAAATGTCCCTTCTTGTGCCTCCTGTCCTTTCCACACACTGAATGCCCCCCCCCTTAAACAACAAAAACAAAAGTCTTGGTGGGGATTCAAAGACATCAACCCTGCTCTGTTTATTTGTGGGAGAGTTTTTTCTTCTTTCCTCCTGTTCTTTTAAAGTTTTGACTTTTATCCTCTTTTTTTTTTTTTTGGTGTGGGGGGAGGGAGAGATAGGGATGAAAACAGAATAATTTGATCGAACGGGGAGGGAGGACTGGAAGAAAAGGGGGAGATGCTTTTTAAAAGGCCGGTCTGTGCAGCAAAAGCAGCGGGAAGACAGCCCCCCCCCGCACCCTCCAGCGTTGCAAAACGCAAAGGAGCGAAGGAGCAGCTACCCGACCTTCTCAAACGGCGGGGGACGGGGGACGGGGGACGGCGACTACAATTCCCATCGCGCCTCCGTTAGTCCAGTTCAGGGCTTCCCGGGGGGATGATGGGCGTTGGAACCCCCGCGCCTGCGAAGGGCGCCCGGTCGGAGAAGGAGGCAGCGAAGAGACGCTCCTTTGGCTGCCCGCAATGGGGCGAGGCTGAACTTCCAAGGGGGTCGGGGAGCAAAGGGACCCTTCCACGGGTGGGGGGAGAGAGGGGCTTCGTGGGGGGTGCCCGGATGGCACGGAAGAGCCTGGCAGCGGATGCCCGCGGCGCTGGGGGAGCTCCGGAGGGCAGGCGGGAGAGGCGAGGAGCCGGGCTGGGCACCGAGAGGGAGGGGAGGGGGAGGACGGCAAAGAACCCCCCCTCCAGCCCTGGCCGCCCCCCTCCCATCCCGACGCCCCCGCCAGACACAAAGCGCAGCCGCGACGCCCGGCTCGGTCTCTTACCCGGGGGAGGAAGACCCCGCCCGTCCCCCGCGGGGCTGTCCGGTCCGGACGGGGCTGCAGGAGGGGGCAGCAGCGGGCCGCCAGCCCCCCACGCCGGGGAAAGCTGGTCGGAGGTGCCGAGCTTCCCGGAGCGCCCCGGGCAAGTGGCGGGGCGGGAGGGAGGGGCGGGCAGGGGGCCAGCCAGCCAGCCAGCCAGCCAGCCCGCCTGCGGCGGGGAAAGGCTCCGGAACAAAGCCGCGGCGGCAGAGCCGAGCCGAGCCCAACCGAGCCTCGCAACTCAGCGCCGAGCCCTGGCAGCCCTGCTCCAATCCGGGCGCGCGGCTCCGCCCCCTCCCCGACGGCCCCTCCCCCACCCGCGACCCCCCCGCCGACCCTCCGGAGGGCTCCCCACCCCGGACGCCCCCCAGAGGGGACAGGCGGGGGAGGCTCTGCTCGCGCGCGGGGTGGGGGTGCAGCCGGGGGGCGCCTTGGGCCCCTTCCCTCCCCGGCCGGGCTCGCGGAAGAAAGTTCGGTCCGCAGGCTTCCTTGGTTTGGGGGCGTCCGCTGAAGAGCATCCCCGCGGCCCATCAACAGACCTGGGCCGACGACGGTCCCGCAGGGTCGGCCAGTCGCGGGGTCCAAACGCAACCCGGGGAGGGGGAGAGGGCCGGGGGCTGCGGCAGAAGCGAGCCCGAACTCTGGTATGCTGGGGTCCCCCCGGTCCATCATCCTCGGCCTGCTGGGTCCAAGGAGGCGATGGGAAGGCTGGGAAGGCGGGGGGGGGAGGCAGATCAGCTTGGCAGCTGGACCGCAGCGGGAGGGGGGAGGCTCGCTCCGGGGCTCAACATCTGGCTAGAGACAGCGGCAACATTGGGGGCTTGGAAGCAACTGACACCGGCAGAGGCGCCCGAAGGCTCAACGGAGCTTCCTTTCCCAAGCTGTCACCTGCCGGCTGCTTCGCACCACCGCCCCCATCATCCCCGCCCGCAGGCCTTGGGCTCCGTATCTAGACGGATTTCAAAGGCCGGCCGAGGAAGCACTTCGGGGGAAAAGAGAGACCCCTGGCCTCGCGGGGGGGGGCGGCTCCGGACCCCCTCGTGCCTTTTCTCCCGGGTGCAGAAGCCCCCTCCCCAGGAGCATCTGAAGACTCGGGCGGGGGACTCTTAAATCGGGAGGGGGGTGTCTTTCTTTCCCCTCGCTGAAGGGGGGGGAGAGCCGGCCCCTCCGCAGCCCCTTCTCCGCCAAAGGAGCCCCGGCGACCAAAAAAATAATAAAATGCGATTTTGAAGATGCTAAACTAGGAGAGGAAAAAAAACAACCCACGAAGCTTAAAACCTCCAGAGGAAACTTTGGGCCACGAAGCTGGAGCTGAGTTGACAAACCTCCCCGCTTTTTCCCCATCCAGTCGGCAGGAAAACCATCCCCGGGATCTGTGCACGCGCGTGTTCGTGGCGCAGCCCACTGAATCGCCGCTCCGGAAAACGCACACACACAAAAGAACCGCAAAAGCGACAACCGGAGAGACGTCTTGCCCTGGCGTGGGAATCTGCTCACCCATCCCCCCAGTTCCGTGACCAACGAGCCACGCGGGGAGACCCACAGTGGAGGAGCCGAGGAGCCACCCCAAGGGGTCACTCCTGGATTGGATGTGGGGGGGAAGAGAGAGAGAGAGAAAACCGTGGCCAAACAATGAAAAGTTCATATTGCATAGAAGCAGTATGTCCCCCCCCCCTTAAAAATGGGGGGGGGGGAAATTGGGGGGAAAAGGTCGGAAAAGGCAGAGATTTTCCAGGAAAACTTTGGACTGTGGAGGGATGGTGCCAAAATTTGTGTGTGTGTGTGTGTTCTTCTGTCCCTTTTAGTACCTTTTTTTTAACCACCTCATCCATTTATTTCCCTTTTCCGTAAATGAAAGGGGAATGGCCCAGAAACGCCGCCCGCCCGTCCCTAAGCGGAAAAGATTGCGAACAGGACGGGAGGGGGGGCGAGGAGGGGGGAGAAAGTTCCCTACGGGGCGCCCCCCCTGCTCCCCCCCTTCCCTTGCCTGAGCTCATTAGCCGCTGCCAGCGGATCCATTAGCGAGAAGGGTAATTAAAAGTGTACAACGGGAAAGGCCTCGGAACAGCTGCTTCCTGCAGGGAGGGGCCGGTGCCCGGGGACCTTGCCGGGGTGGGGGGCCTTTTGCACCATCAAACATCTCTCTGCCTGCAGAGAAGGGGCGGATGGTAAGGGGGGGCGCTGTCCCCCCAGGGGCTAGCAAGGAGGGTGGGGGGAGGGCAGAAGGACCACTTTTGCATTCTGGTTTATGCAAACTTTTGTTTACTCTGCTCTGCAAATATTTTTTCCTTGTGAGATTGATGTTTGAGTGGGGGTGAGTGGGTGGGTGCGGGTGTTGGGCTCCCTTCCTCTCCCCCAAAAGAGCCTTAACCTCCCTCCCCCTCCTGCGGGAACTGAAGGCTAAACGCCCCCTCCCAGAAGTTCTCCGGGACAAATTTCGCAAGGAAATGAGCCTTAGAACTGCTGATGATTTTCCAAGGAGTTGAAAGAAGAGCCTGGAATAAAATAGATTTATAAAGGGAGTGGGACACACATTCAAAAAAGGCTAGGCAGATTCCAGATTCTGCAGTCCCTCCAATGTTGCACCCCATGTGCCTGGGCCACAGGGTGCAACATTGGACGGGTTGTAGAATCTGGAAACTGCCCAGCCTTTTCTGATATATTGAGGCCCCAAACCCAGATTCTACGTTGGGGGCCACCAGCCCCCTCTTTCAAACTCTGCTCCCCTTCTTTGCAGGTGGGTCAGACTTCAACTCCCTAGATTCCAAGCTGGTGAGGGGTTGGGGGGGTGTCGCCCCACAGTCTTCCAGCCTGGCCTGCCTCTCTGCACCCCAAAGGTGGAGATTTATTTTCCTAGACATCTTTTGCAGCCCCTTTGACAGCTGCCAAACACCAAGTTGTGGCTTGCAGAAGAATAATCCGAGGAAATGCTTATCAACACGCAAGCCCAGACTCGTTGCCGTTTGTGGGGTGTCTCGGCCCACCCCGAGTTCTTCTCCTCCACCCGCAGTTTCGGCAGCCAGGGACTTCCTTGCTGGTGATGACAGAGGTGTGGAGCAGGGCAAGAGAGTTTCAGGCACAAGAGGAGGAACTGGTTTTGCCCGTGGTGGACCCCCCCCCCAAAAAAAATCTGGCTGAGATTCGGACATCTCCCCAAGGGCTCCTCCTTTCTAAACCG
This sequence comes from Ahaetulla prasina, assembly GCF_028640845.1. NCBI lineage: Eukaryota > Metazoa > Chordata > Lepidosauria > Squamata > Colubridae > Ahaetulla > Ahaetulla prasina. The sequence continues at coordinate 757,004 of NC_080555.1, read as the reverse complement.
TTGTGCTTGGCCAAAAACTGCAGTTGTTTGCTAGGGCTCGGTGGGTTCATACAACACAGAAAACCTGTGTTTTGTCAACCTTGGTCTTTTGAAGATGGGTGGACTTCACCTCTCAGAATTCGGCAGGCAGGCAGGCAGGCAGGCAGGCAGGCAGGCAGGACCTCTGGACTTCAACTCCCAGGATTCCTAAGCCAGCATAAAATCCAGGCATGCTGCCTGTGGAATTCTGGGAGTTGAAGTCCACCCACCTTTAAGATGCCAAGGTTGACAAAACACTGTTCCTTAACTTGAAGAAATGGCAGCTGCATTCACAAAGCACCAATTGACGCTTCACAGCATCCACTTTTTCTGTCGTCGTTCCCCCCCCCCCACTTGGTCTCCCTTCTCCCTCCCCTCCTCCTTTCTCCCACCCCCCCCCAGGAAGTATGGATCCAGGCCGTGCCATGAATGCCAATTGAACTGTGGCAAAGTGGATTAAGCCTCGCCATTTATTTATTGATCTGTCTCGGTCTGCGCAAAAGTCACCCTTCCTCTGCAGGGAGCAGGGCCCCCGTAAGGAGGGGGGGACGAGAAGAGGGGTGGGGAAACAAGGAAAAGGAGCGTGTAAGAGGGATTTGGGGAGCCGGTGCCTCTTCTGGACTTCCGATTTGAAGGGGAGCGGAAGGGGATCATCGAAGCACGCTCAGTGATCTGGGTGGGCATCTCTGAGCATGTCAAGAGAGCATCTTTCAGCCCTGAAAGGGAGGATTTCGGGTCCCTGGATGGGGGGGGGTTTAAAAGTAATATTCCCCCCCCCCATTTTTCTTCTGGTTTCCCCCCCTTGTGGGACTTGCCTTGTGAGTAAAAAAAGAGACACCTGGTGGAAGACACGACACCCCCTCCTCAGGAAAAAAAATCAGCAAGGAGGCGGGGGGGTGGGGGGGTTTGGGGGACCTGAACAAAAAGTCTGGGGTGTTTTGTATCTTTGGAGAAATGCGTCTTCCACACAAAGGATGGGACCGAAAGGATGGGCAGCCAGCCACCTTCCCGGGGGAAGGAGAAGGATAAACGAATGAATGTAAAATGTCTTTTCTTTCCCCCCAAATGAATCCTTGCACTGCACAATTCCATCAGCGCCAGGAAATTGCTTCTCGGCTGGTGGCCTCCATGCAGCCTTCTGGGGCCCAGGGATGACGGTGGGCACTACACACACACAAACACAGAGACACACACACACATTCAGAAGAGCAACCATTGGCTTTCCAGAATTGGAGCAAGGGGAGGAAGAGGTAGATCCCCCTCCGCAGCTCCCCATATCAATCCCCCAGCCCCCCCAACTCAATTCAAGACCTCTTTTGCAGAGAAGGTCTTTGCACAATGCCAGATGTGTGTCTTTCAGTCCCCACCTTCTCCAGCCCCCCCCCACCCCCGGAACAAAGGGGGAAGCGTGGGAGGAAAGACAACAAAATCTGGCACAGCAAAGGACACCCCCTCTCTCTACTCCCCCCCCCTCAGGGCAGGAGAGGCTGAAAGGCCTGCAGACCCCCCAGGCTCAAAAACGGCTGCTGTTGCTGCTGCTGCTCCTCCTGTGGTGGGGAGAAAGCCGGGGGGGGGGTTGGTTGTCAAGCAGGAAAGGAAGGCTGCAAGGCCCGAGAAGACGACTTCCGAATTTAGCTTTAAAAGCAGATTTTCCTTTCCTTGCTTCAGAATTTAGGAAAGATGGGCTTAAAGGCAGGGCGGGGAAGTCCTGCACGGAAAGAATCAAGAGGAATGGGAGACTTTGGCCAAAGAAATCCAGAGGGTGTTTGTCTGCGGGGCTGTTATTCTTCCTTCTTTTTTTCACTCTCCTGTATTTTCCAAAAGGGAAACAAACCCTCCTCCCGTCTTGCTGTCACAGCAGAACTGCCTGGGAGGAGGGTTGCGACCTCTTGCAAAAAGACACACACGTTTGTTTTGGCACCCGCTGGTGGTGTTTTGGCCGCTTCGGGCCTCCTTGCTCTTGGACCCAACAGGGCAGAAAGGAAACCCAAGAAGCGGAGGGCGGGATCGTCCCTTCTGGGAGGTGGCCCGCCACAAAAATAGGTTCACGGCAGCTCTCCTGCATCCCCAGATTATCCTGCAACCACCAACAGAGCTGTTGCTGGACGCCCTCCTTGGTCACTCCCTGCTTCCGAGATAATTTTTACACGGTTTTCTCCCAGCTCGGGGTAAAGCTCAGCGTTGGGAAAACAGGTTCCTGCCCACAAGCCAGGTTTCTAGATCTAATTAAGGTTGCTGCTTTATCACGTTTTTAACAGGTCCTGGGCAGGGTGAGGCAAGAGGGATGGGGGTGTCATTAGGTGGGGAAGAGTTCTTTCTGGAAAGCCCCCACCCTCACAAAATAGGGGAGAAGTGGGGAAGGCCAAAGGCTTGCTGTGAAAGCAGGCAGAACAGAGGGAGAGAGAGAGATCGATGTTGGTTTGTAGAGTTGAGATGGCGGTTTAATCCCAGCAAGGGAGGGGGGAGGGTGGACAGCCAGCCCTGGAGACCAAACAGGTTCCCCAGCAGGTATCTGATCCTCCTCCCCTCTCCTTCTCTCCCTAATCTGGGCCTCCAAAACCTGCCCCATAGTCTCTCCCAGCATCTTCGCAGCCTGTCCGGGCATGTCACGCTAGGCATGGTGCCACATTGCTTGGCTCCAACCCACAGAGAAGGAAGTCACACAAACACCTGTTGCCACCTCTGGCTCTGTTTCCCCAAGCCAAGGACCCCATCCTGGACAGGTGAACATCTGGGTGCAAACCAATGCCAACCAGGGCGGTTTTGCTGTGTCAACCAAGCCTGGCAGGATGGTTGTGCCAAGGAGTAGGAGTCAGCTTCCCCCCACCCCTTCTGGAGAAATGCAGGGGGTTGCAACACAAACTTTGATGAGGAATTCAATTGAATTGTCAACTTCCTTCCAAATGGATTCCTGTAACTTGGTTAAATGTTTCTTCTGGTTGGCCAAGGAGGGGCAGTTGGAATCCCCACCCAGTGGTGAAATCCAATTTTTTTTACTACCGGTTCTGTGGGTGTAGCTTGGTGGGTGTGGCTTGGTGGGCGTGGCAGGGGGAGGATATTACAAAATCTCCATTCCCACCCCACTCTGGGGCCAGCCAGAGGTGACATTTGCCGGTTCTCCGAACTACTCAAAATTTCCGCTACCGGTTCTCCAGAATCTGTCAGAACCTGCTGGATTTCACCTCTGGCCCCAACCCACCCTGGACAACTCCCCTTGGTTGCAACTCATTTTGGGTGATATTTTCATTTTCATCCCATTCACAACAAATTTCTTCGCCTTTTGGACAAGCAACTGAGCAAGAAAAACATCATTTGAAGCCACCAGCCATACAGACATTCTACTATTTAAAAAAAAAAAAACTTCTTTCAACTCTAAATATTTGGCTTTTTCAAGAAAAAAGAGAAAGGGGGGGGAATAGGGGGGAGGGGGGACCAAACTAGGGCAGGAGCTGGTGATAACAGCCCCTCTCCTGCTTTATTTATCACAGGTGTCCCTTGGATGGAGATAATTAAAAAGTTGGCCATCTCCTCCGAGGAATTAATCATCCCCAAAGTGACAGAGGTCCTTTTTTTTGGGAACCAGAAATAGCAAGAGTCATCAGTGGGGTGAAAGTGAGGGGGGGGGAGGGCTGGTGGTTTGCTGGAATTCATAGATAATCTCCTTTCATTTCTGGAAAGTTGCGTGTTTGAAGATTAGCAGGCATTAGCCTTCTTAAATTAATAACTCAGAAGCAAAGAGCAGCGGGTGGTGGAGGGGTGAGAAAGGGTCCCCTGATCCGTCTTCACAGGCAGAACAGCGGCCCGCCCACCCTCCGGTGTTCAGAACCACAATCGCCAAACCATGATGGCTTGAAAGCTTGCCTGTTCTGTGGGTGCCAATCTGGTTTATACCCTACCTGAATCTCTGGCTTGCTTTGATCACGATACATACAGACAGACCCCCCCTCCCCTCCCCCCCCCACAGGTCGGGTTTGCAATCTGGGCTGAGCTGTAAACCATGGTTAGAGGTTGGAGTTTTTGTGCTGGCTGCCGTGAGCGACGGCTGCCTGCAAGAGATCCAAGGCAGAACCACGGTGGTGTCTCTCGTCTCATGAACGTAGCTACTTCCTCGCAGCCAATATAATCTGTTATGGACATGGGGCTCAAATCAGGTCTGAGCTCTTTGCTGCTGTTGCTGCTCCAATCTGGTTAATACCGAGTAAGAGCCAAACAAGACTGCGACCCAACAAGACAGACACAGACTTCAGAGGAGAATTAAAACTGCAAAAAAAACAATGGCTACCAACCTGCCTTCCATGGAGGACCTGTATACTGCATGAGTCAAAAAGAGGGCTGTGAAAATACTTACAGACCCCTCACATCCTGGACATAAACTGTTTCAACTCCTTGAATTTGTACCCTATGACCATCATTCAGTGTTGTAAGTGTTGTACCTTGATAAAGATCTTTTCTTTTATGTACACTGAGAGCCTATGTACCAAGAAAAATTCCTCGTGTGTCCAATCACACTTGGCCAATAAAAAATTCTATTCTATTCTAAATGCATGGAGTCGTTTCCTCGGAACCTTGAGGACTAGCAACTTGGCTTCAGGTTAAATCCTCAAAGATGGAAGCCTGCCACATTCAGCAGCAGAGGAAGCTTCGGAAGAGTTGTGGGGAAACAGTTTAGGGAGGAAACAATGTCCGCAGACACACGTTAAGGTGTGGCTGCACAATCACCCCGCCCCTTTTGCTGCCGAAGGAGGCACTTTCCTTCCCCCTTGTGTGTATGTGTGTCAAGAACAATAGAGGCTCTTCCTGCACACCCAGCAATACTGCAACCCACACCCTTTTGTCCTTCTTCCCATCCATCACAATTAGCAGGGCTGCCAGGGTCTCGGGGGGGGGGGTGGGGGGGGATGGGGGCCGGCTGGCTGGCCCTACAGAGGGGGCACCTGGCAGGCCCCATGTCTTCCTTCCCACCCGTGATGCCCGCATCTGTCTCTAAACAAGGATTAAGGCTCTATTTTTAGGGTGGAGTGAAAGTAATCCACTTTATCACCTTGGGATCAAGGAATCCTTCTCTTGAACCGTTCCATGCTGCCGGCCACCACCGGCTTTCTGGAAGAGCAAGAAAAGAGGGTTTCATTGGGAGGGTGGGATACAAAAGGCCAAGACGGGGAGACATAAATAGTAACGGAGGATGTGCAGAGTGCAACCACCCACGAATGGGGGGGGGATTGCTCTGCTCTCTTCGCAGCCCCACCAATCCGTAATCTTAGCAACACCGAGTCGGATCCAATCCCGCTTCAGCACGTTCTGGGAGAACCAATGACTTGGACGGCTCGTTTTTATACGATCTGATTACATTTTGAATTAAGGGCAACCGTCCCACACCGGTTGTAAACCACAGCTGGTCTCCGACTTTGCTAAAAATAAGGCACAGAAATTGTTGGAATCGGTCGGACACGAAACAAACAATAAACCAGCAGCACAGCCTGCCTGGAGAAGTTGTAGGTGCTTCATCCCCGGAAGATGTTAAAGAAAGACTGGACAGCTTCCTGTCTGAAATAGGGCAGGTAGGGTCTCCTGCCAGAGCAGGGGGCTGGGCTAGAAGACCTCCAAGGTCCCTTCCAGCTCCATAACTGATGAAACATCGAAGAATCAAAGTCAGGCCTTTGGACATCGTCCAGCCTGATTTGGTCTTTGACCAAAATGAGCGAAGGCAGGGGGCTCCAGCCTTGGCCACTTTTAAGACTTGTGGACTTCAACTCCCAGAATTCCCCAGCCAGCCATGCATGGGGGAAGTCCAGAGGTCTTAAAAGTGGCCAAAGTTAGACACCTCTGGACTAAGTGCGTAAATCTTGCTTGGATCCCCCCAAGGCAAGTTAACTCAACTTTTGCTCTGTTTAGTCAAGAAGTACCAGGTTTTTTTCGAATCCCAGAATCTGGGCGGTGTGTTAATTTTACCTTTCTTGGTGTGGATCCAGAAGCACACAAGCGTGCACCGCCTGACAGACACACAAGTCATCCAGGCAACCAGCTGGAAAAACATCCAGTCCCCTACAGAATTTCCTCTTCCAGCTACTGGGGTGGAAAAGACACAGATGAATGCAGAGGCAGTGGGGGAAGCAGAGGAGTAGGGAAGCCCCCTCCCCTAAAAGCAGATTCTGGCTGCAAGGATACCCAGCCGAGGGAATGCAATGCACAATAGCTGCGGTTGTGCCGGAAAAACACATCGTAAAAACTGGAAACGGAGCCGCTGAACTGCTTTCCAGGGCTTGTAGTTCATTGTTATTTTCTCAATGGCCATTTCTTAATTATTTATTTTTGCTCTGGATGCAGGGGAAGGAAGCCGAGCGTGTTTGGAAAAGGGGAAACAATGGCATTTTCCTTCCGGGTGGGAAAGCTAGGTTGGGTTTTGCTGCTCAGCTTCCGATTTAAGGAGGGGGGGCTCCAGGTCTGGTCAAGCCATCCCACCCCTCCAGCAAAGGGATGGATCCAATCTGAAGCGAAGGGCTTCAAATTGGATGCATCCCTGTGGGAAATCTTTTGAACAATGGAGGCAGCATGACCAAAGACCCAGAGGTCCCGAGTTCAAGAAAAGACCCTGCAGGGAGGGGGCAGAAGGGTTGGCCTGAAGGGCCTTTGGTTGAGGGCCAGCCTGCCAAAGCCCAAATCTGCTGGGTGGAAATTTTCCCACCCTGCCTGGGGCTCTTTTGACGCACAACAGCCCTGCAGAGTTGGACAGCATCTCGTCTTGGATAAGATGCCCTGGAAGGGCAAGGAATTAAAACCAGGTGGAAAAGGGGGAAAAAAATCCCCTTTAGTAAGGAAATACTGTATTGGCTAAATTCTCATGGCACCCAAAATTCTCTTTCCCCAAATTGTTTGAAGAGCTCGGCTGCTTGAGGTCCCCCCAGGAGCCAGGATGGGATGGATCAGTTCCAGCAGGGGCCAAAGGGCCCCAAATCCCTGGGACCTTCTTTAGGGCTATCGGGCATCGCTCCAGGGGGCTTGTGGGCCGAGAGAAGGCTGACCTTTCACCCTGACCCTGAATAAATGCTGCAGGGAGACCCCGGCAAGTAAACACGGCAGAAGCCAAACAGAGGGAGGCACGCATAGGTGTGTTCTGCCAGACTGCTCCTGTGGGTGGAGGCTCCATTCCTTTTCCTTGGCTGCCAGGAAGGAAGGGAGAAAGGAAGGAAGGAAGAAAAAAGGAAAAAATTAAGAAAAGTTCTGGAAAGTAATCATGTGTCTCAGCTGGCGCCTAATAGTGGGGCATGCCCTCCCCAGCCTACCGCTTCCTAGCTTAAAAGCCTGACCTTTCCAATTTTGAAGCTTTCCGCAATTTATTCTGCCCCCCTCCCTGCCGACTGGCGCAGAACATTGCTCCCTGTTTTTATTAAAGTCCCCACAGCAATAATTTCTCATAAGACTTTTGCCTGATCACTTCATGTCTTCGGCCCATTTCTTCCTCTCTCTTCAGCCTCCCCCCCACCCAAATCTCAATTTCTCATTTTCAGAAGGTGGTTCTCCCGGGGGCGCTGGGAGGGAAAAATAATATGAAGGGAAAGGGATTTATTAAAATGCAAATTTCTGGGATGCTTAAAATGTTTAACTTTTCGGCTCTCTTCCTCCTTCAACCCAGAGGAAAAAACATCCAAACTTTTTTGGGGGCAGAAGGACAGCTGTGCCAGGGGTGGCAAGTTAAGAATAGCAACTGGTGATGCCAGAACAGGTGGGGGAGGGAAGATGTGCCCACCTGGAGGATTTCATAATACGCGCTCGCCAACCACCTGACACGGTGGAACCGTGGGAGGCAGGCAGGATGAGTCCCAGCTGGAAGGACCTATTGAAGCACAGGGACCACAGTGGCACACCTGGGCAGGTGGCAAGGAATTGGAGAAGGGGGGGCGGGGAGTTTACAAAACAAACCCCACAGTTCAGGGGTTGCTCCATCCTGAGCCCAGGTGGAACACAGGCAGAAGACTCATGGCAAAGCCACCAAGAGGGCTAGAAACTTGAATCTGCCAAAACATCAGGAATCAGGAAGGGAATAAACAAAGAAGGTGGGGCTGTGTGTGTGGGTGTGTGGGAGTGGGGAGGAGCTCATTGTTCTTAATTGCTGGCGCTATTCATCCCCTTTCATCAAATTAGCTCAGGATTCTTGGTGGAAGAAAAACAGATTTTTTTCCCTCCCAAAGGGTGGTGAACACTGCCCTCTGGTGGCCAGCGCTGGGATGGCCCCGATGTCCCTTTTGCTCCACCATCTAGTGATGAATCCAGGTTGGTTCTGCCAATGGGGAGCTGTTTGCACCCTCACAACAACCTTGCAAGGTGGGGTGGGTTTAAGACTAAAGGAAGGAGCCCCATGTGGCCATCCCAGGCTGGCAGCCAGGTTTGATTCCAAGGCTCAGAAGCGTTGGAGTGTTAAAAGTGGACCTGGGGGCTTTTCTGCCCTTGAGGCGGGTGGGGGAAGTAGCATCCCAGCTGGCAGTGCCCCCTCCCCCTTTCTGCCTGGAAGAAAACTCTAAAAGGAGCAGCTGGGGAGGTCTCCCTGAAGAAGAAGAAGAAGGAGAAGAAGAAGGAGGAGGAGGAGGAGGAGGAGGAGGAGGAGGAGGAGGAGGAGGAGGAGGAGGAGGAGGAGGAGGAGGAGGAGGAGGAGGAGGAGGAGGAGGAGGAGGAGGAGAAGAGGAGGAAGAGGAGGAGGAGGAGGAGGAGGAGGAGGAGGAAGAGAAAGAAGAAGAAGAAGAAGAAGAAGAAGAAGAAGAAGAAACTGGCGTGGCTAGTCCTCATGATTTTGCTGGGCCTCTTCTTAGTGGAAACACAGAATTTTCAGATTTCAGCCTTGGCTAATTTCCTGCTTTCAATTACTCTGAATTATTCAGGGAGCCTCATTCAAAGGGAGGCAATGCATTTAATTCCCTGCCTGCACTCCTCTGAGGGAATTGCCCCCTGAGGGCTGTTGCGGAGGGGAGGGGAGGGGAGCGGGTGTTGGGCAAAAAAAGGAACAGCCTCCTGTTAACCTAGGACCCTGATGGCGAACCGATAGCACGCGTGACAAAGGTGGCACGCAGAGCCCCCCTCTGTGGGCACACGTGTCATCGCCAGCTACTCTTCTGGTTTCTGACATGCACATGCGTGCTGGGCATCTGGTCTTTGTGGGCGCCGGAGTGATGGAAATGGCCTGAAAAACGGCCAAAAAACAGACTGTTTTTGGGCTGTTTTCAGGCCATTTTTTTGGGCCCGTTTTCCAGACAAAACGACTCAAAAACAGCCCCCAAAACAGCCAAAACTGTCCCCAAAACAGGCATGTGTGCAGTGACCAAGCTGGTCTTTCGGTGCACACACGTGGACACGCACACATGCAAGCGCATTCTGGTTTGGGCACTTGGTGCCGACAAGGTTTGCCAACACTGACCTAGGAAGTGGAGGTTGGTTAATCAGTTTATGTGTGTGTGTGTGTGTTTGTGAATGTTCAAATAAAAGAGGTGAGCCAAGTTTCTAGACCTTAGGAAGCTGCTCAGATCATCTTTCTCTCTCTCTCTCTCTCTCTCTCTCTCTCTCGTTTTTTGTATTGTTCTGCTGTGGAAGGGTTCTGCCTTTGGGGCAGCCCTTAAAATGCCCCAACAGGAAACAGGAAACCAACCCAATGATGAACTGTGTGCATCTGTGTGTTTGTGTGTCGATACTGAACATTTGCTGGTTTAAAAAAAGGAATTTTTTTTCCTCCCCTAAGCAAGACTCTTGCGGGGCTTTTCTGGGTTCCAACAGTCAGACTGAAAAACAAAGATTGAATCGTAATCATGATGGCGCAGGCTGTCTCTTGTGAAATCCCCCCCCCTCTCTTTTCCCCTCACCCACCCACCCCCTCCCCACTCACTTCCTTTTTGTCTGTTGTGGTTTCCTTCCACTCTTCCTCTTTTCAACTTCCGGCTTTAAAGTTTCAGGCTGAGTTGGTAAGCAGAGCCCTTCAAAGCCCAGCCCAAGAAGACTCCCCCTCCCCAGGCCCAGAAATGGGGCGGGAGAACCCAGGTGCAACAGGGGCGTCCGTCCAGGGCCCCCTGATTTTGCCCTCGCCTGCTTTCCTGCCCACCTTGAGAAAGGTCTTGATTCCACTGCAGAATTCTGTCTTTCTGCCTCCTTTTCCTTGTCCATCAACAAGAACTTTTCAGATAAAAAAAAAGGGAGAAACAGACCGGGAGGTGGCCAGATTTTGTGCTGTTGTGTTGCTTTTTGAGAAACTGCACTGCTGACAAGGAGGCCTGAAGAGCTCAAGTAGCTTGTCAGTTTCAGCCTCTTGGGAAGCAGGTCAGATCCGATTTCTTTGGGACACACACAGCCCATCAGACAGAGGGTTAAAATCAGGAGGAGGAGAATGACGCAATACTGGAAATTCAACTCAAAGACCAGTCTGTCCTGGGGTTTCTCTTCCAGGTAATGGGGGGGGGGTGCAGTTGTAAAGAAACCACCCCCAAGGGAAAGGTATCCCCAGACTCAAACAAGCCTCATGCGGCTCCCGTGTGAGGGAGCCAAGCTGCAAGAGGCCACAATCAGTGTTTCAAAGTGAAGAGAGCAAAACTATGTTTTTTGGGGGGACTATAGCAGGCAGGGATTTCTAGCCATGCTCAGAAACTTGGTGTCTTCCCTCCTCCCTGCCTTTAGTGACATTAGTCCCACCTATAACCCCCCTGCAAGCAGAGACCCCGACCAGACGACCCCACAGGCACCACTGGCAGGCAGAGAGTTCCCGGCATCCCCTAACCCTTGACTCCCTCTGGGGTCACGTTTTGACATTCCCAGGATGGTTTTGAAAAGCTCTCCCACTTTTCCAGCCGGGCAGGGGGATGCTGCAGGCCTCTAGGGAAAGGGCTGGCCGGGAGGGGGGGGAGAATGCCCCCCTCCAGCCAGGAGGGAAAGGCGCGGACACGGGTCTGCCCAGACGTGTGAGCAGAGGTCTCAGACCAGAGTCCAGACCTTCTTGGGAAGAAAGCGGCTGCAGAGGTGCGGGAACCCGGGTGACGCCGCGCACCAAATATGCGGACCGTCCAGTTTTCCTGTCTTGCCTTCGGCGGGAGCTTCAGCGCCGAGACTGCCTCGCTTCGGGGGTGCGCCGGGTTTTGCTCGGGCGGGTCAGCTGACGGGGCGGGCTCGCCGCGGGAGGAAGTCTTGGTGGGACCCGAAGCGGTGGGGGGGGGACCTTCCCGAGGCTCTTCTCCCGCCCTCGGGGTGCAAAGCCGGCAGGGGCGTCTCGGACGCGCCAGCAGGACCGCGGAGCTCCGGTGAGTGAGCGCCGCGCGCTTTGGGGTACCTCCCGGGCAGGTTTCTTGGGGGGAGAAGGGGATGATGGAGCCTCTTCCTTTCCTTTGGGGTGGATGGGGGGGGGCTTCATTCGCCTCCCCCTTGTGTTGCAACCGGCTCCAGCTCTCAAGTCAGCGGGATGGCGAAAGACAATTAGGGAAGGTTCTGGTTTTTTAGAAAGTCGGGTTTTTTTTCTTTTGCGCCAGAAAATGCGCCCTCTTCATCTAAGGCTGAAAGCGGCGTGGAGAGGCTCAGGTGAGCCTCTGGACATATGCAAAGCGTGCTCCTTCCTTCCCCCTCCCTGAGCATCCCCCTCCAGACGTCCCAGGGCGGGCCACCCCCTCCCCACCCCCTTCAGGGATTCCTGCGCCGCCTTTCCTCCCAGGACGCATCTTCCAGGGGCCAGCAGCTTGCCAGGTGTGTGTGCGGAATGGGCTTCGGTTTCGCCCTGGGGCTGCACGTGCCGAGCTCCGCCGCCTCCAGCATCCCGGGACCGCAACTCGGGGGGCGTCGGCGGGCAGGGGTGGGGGAAAGCTGCTTTGAAAACGAGGAGGCACCCGCCGGATGCCTCTTAGCGGGCACCCACTCCGCTTCCTTTCCTCCGTTCTGGCCTCTCCTCCAGCACTCGGACCGGGCTGCCTGCTGGTCGCTGAGCACGGTCTTTGGGGACCCAGCCCTCTGCACCTGCTCAGAGGCACCCTTTTCCTCTCTCTCCTCCAAGTAGGCAGAGAAAGGAGATTCCACCTTTGGCCCTCGGAGTCTCTGGAAGAGCAACGGGGACCAGACTGGGTGGCATCGCTGTTCACCCTCCACCCAACCCCATACGTTTTACTCTCCCATCTCTGGCTGGGTCTGCATTCCCCTGGCTTTTTCAGCATTTAAGGGCCAACGGTCTCCCTGCCCGGAGATCCGAAAAGAATGCAGGATGCAGCTAAAAGCAGGAAGCCCCCTTGGCACCTGGAGCGGAGAGGGTGGGTGAGGGGTAGCCAGGAAGAAAAAACGGGGGGGGGGAATAGCTAAAAAAAAAAAAAGCAGACAGGCTCATCAAAGCCACTCCTTGCAAACAAGGCATGGGGCAAATCCAGCACTGGATACCGTAAGATTAAAGGCTCCCCTCAATTCCCCAATATTTCTACCAGGGCAACCTTTCTCTTGGGCCCACTCAGAAGGGACCAGCTTTGGAGACAGGCAGGTCTCTTCCTCAGGCAAAAGGAACAAAGAGCTGAAAGGAGAGAGAAGTCGGAAGAGGAACTGTTTGGTATACAGAGGAAGTCGAAGCAAACCAGCAGAATTGGCCTCTCAAAAAAATATTTTTTTTTTAAAAAAAAGCCAAGCTTTACTTAACGTGGCATCCATTTCAGAAATCAGATCTGACGCAGCAAACCTGATTTATTTCCCCTAAAAAATAATAGTAATAAGCTGTTTTTTTTTTAAAAAAAATCTTTATGCAGGACTGGCATAAAACGGGTTTTAAATTGGGTTTTAAATGGGGTTTTATAATGTATGTTATTTTTAAATTATTGGCTATATTGAATAAGTTTTTTTAATTTTGGTTTTATTGTATTGTATTGTATTGTTATTTTATCTGGCTGTTAACCGCCCTGAGTCCTTCAGGAGAAGGGCAGTATAAAAATTAAAATATTATTATTATTATTATTATTATTATTTTACACAATCTGACAAACACAATATATATAGCATATAAATATTTCCTATTTCTAAACAGTGTTTCTTAGTGGTCTTCTTTTGCTTTTATACCTTTCCCCCCATATCACATTTGTTATTTTCTTTTCTTTCTTATCCCCCTTTTTTTTGTTTACATTAAATTATTTAACATTAATAAGCTTTTCTAGATTCTTATATATTTATTATTTACATATTGTACATTCCTAATACATTCCGTACATTCTAATTTCTCCTTTATTTTTTTCCCTTTATTTCTAGACTCAAGCCATTCATACCTCATCTTTTTTTTTGGTCGGAAAACGTCCCCCTGGTTCAAGGAGTTCTCCTGGGGAGCCCCCCCCCATTCTGAGCCTGGGGTCGTGCCCCCCCAACCTCACCCTGCTGCTCCTTTTCTCCCCCCTCCCCCCAGCCAAGATGGAGGCCTTCAGCTCGCGCAACCTGGCCTTGCAAGCGGAGAAGAAGATCCTGAGCCGCATGGCCAGCAAATCCACCGTCACCATGTTTATCGATGAGACCAGCGGAGCTGTGCTGGACGAGCTCTACCGCATCTCCAAGGAGCACACGCAGGACCGGGCGGCCTCCCAGAAGGTCATCAAGAACCTGGTGAAAGTGGCAGTCAAGGTCTCCGTCCTTTTCCGCAATGGCCGCTTCAACGAAGCCGAGCTGGCCGTGGCCGAGGACTTCAAGCGGAAGCTGCGCCAGGGAGCCATGACGGCCGTCAGCTTCCACCAGGTGGCCTTCACCTTTGAGCAGGGCGTGCTGGGCCAGCTGCTGGAGGAGTGCCGGGACCTGCTGCTCCGGCTGGTGGAGAAGCACCTGACCCCCAAGTCCCACGGGCGCATCCGCCACGTCTTCGACCACTTCGCGGATGCCGAACTGCTGGGCCGGCTCTACAGCCCCGGGAGTCCCTTTGAATCGCACCTGGAGAGGGTCTGCCAGGGGCTGAACCAGCTCATGGACCAAGGGAAGCTGTGACGGCCCCAAAAGGAGGGAGGAGAGGGGGATGGAATGGGGAGGGGGGGGTCTCTGGGTCAGCCGATGGAACTCACGGCCACTTGGGCATCCGCTGGGATTTCGTACCGGGGACATTTTAAAGGAGGGGGGCAGCTTCAGATTTCTGGAAGGAAGCACCCACCCACCCACCGACCCTCCAGAGCTTGCTTTTGGGGCCTAAAGACTCAGCAGGTTGTGTTTGCAATGGATCAATGAGGACTAGGAGCTTGGAATGAAAGTTCTTGGCTTCTTCAGCTGGATGGAAGAGTCCCTGAATGCAAATGGGGTCCACTTGATGGACAATTCCTTCTGGTCAAAGGATGTGGGTTTTTTTCTTCATGACTTGGATGGGGGGAGGGATTGTGGTCAGTTGGAAAAGCGGAAAATGCTTTCCTTCCTTCCTTTTTGCTTTCTCCGGCAAGCAGTGCTTGGAAAGTGCCTGTTACGGCATCTGCGGTGAGCCAAAACTCAGAATTGGACCTGCTTTGTGACCTCAAGGGGACCCCACCCCCTTTCAGTTTGGCTGGCTGGAATAGTCTGGAATAAGAGATGATCCTCTGGAAATGATTGAAATGGATTCCTAGCTTGGCTTTTGGGGTGGGGGAAACTCAGAAATGCCCCCTCCCCCACATCCCATCTCCTTCCTATCTCTGGGTTTGGACTTTTCCCCAGCGTGGAATTTTTGTCTCAGGGAATGCAAAATCTGAAAATACAATGATTGTGGTTTTTCAAGTGCTGTGTTTCTGGGGTTATTTTTCCCCCCTTCCATGCAGGCCAGGGACTCATCAGGAGAGACAACAGGCACCCTCAGGAAGGAAAAGCCCTTCTCTGGGGCCTCCACTGCAGGAGCGTTGGGCAGCTAATTGGATCCCATTCACATCAGCCTGACCCGAGCGAGGGAATCACGCAGAGACACGACAGGGAGGCTCCTTGAGACTCCATGGGGAGGGGGGGGGAAAGGATTCCTGGGGCTGCTGAAGACCCCCAGGGTGTTCTCGGGTGTCACTTCCTGAAAACATTCCGACAGCCACATTCGGCACAGACAACAGCAGCACAACCAATTCGCAAAACCTGTATTTCTTTAATCAGAGAATTACGGGCCACAAATTCCAAACGAGAAAAATCAGAAGGCGGAGGGTTGGTGGGCGAGGTGGGAAAGGAGGCACGCGCTGCTCACTATCCTCCCCTCTGGCCCATACTCCACAGCCCTTCCCAGGAACCCGGATGGACCCGAAGAGCCTGAGAAGGCAGAGGGAGGAGGTGCAGATGTGGGGCCGTTTCCCCCCCCACCTCCAAGGTCAAGCTACTGGACAAAGAAGCACTTGAGGCAATAAATATTAGGGGTAGGGGGTGAATGGGGGGGAAACAAAGCAAGGGACCCACTCAGGCGCCCATCGTCCTGGCCGGCTGGCGGGGGGAGGGGTGTCCAAGGGAAGTAGAGCTGAAACCAGAGCTGGAAGTCCCTTTGCGTGGAATCTTTTATTCCCCATAGCGTGATGGGGGTCAGGCTGATGCCTTTTGGGCCGGGGGGTCTCAGAGCTTGAAGATTTCGTCCTCCTGGTCCAGCAGAGCATCGGCACGGGCGATCCGGGTGAGGGGCACGGGGCCGAGGACTGCCCGCTGCTGGGTCTGGGGTGAAGGCTCGCCCTGGTAGGAGCCGGAGGAGGAAGGTGTGGGGTTCATTCCTGATGTCTCCCCCAAAATCCTGCAGGGGGAGGACGGAAGAGAGAGAGAGAGGGAGGGGGTGACGCCAGGTGCCAGTGGGTGCCAGGGAAAACAAGCATCTTGCCTTGCCCAGTTTCTTTGCCTGGCATTTCATGAAAGCGCCCTTTAGCCGCAACGGATGAATTCGAGCGAAACAGACGTTGAGCCTCCAGAGCGAGGGGCAGTCTACCACCAAGCCAATCCACCCACCCATCTACGTTTCCTGGCTGTGTTAACATCCATTAGTAGCCTTATTTGATGCCACCTGTATTTATTGTATTTTGTACCATCTTGGTTGTTTCAATAGTTTTTAAGCTGTAGAAATTAGACAAATATAGAAAATAAAAATGAACATTCATTTTTATGGGTTGGGAGGGAAATAGAGGAAGCTGTTAACATTTCCCCATCAGCAGTTTAAGAGTCTGCAACTATCTTCTTGTTACATGGGCGTCTTTTGTAAGAATTTAAAACACAAACTTCCCTCGAATACAAAGCCGTTTAGAGCAAGGGCGCCCCCTGGTGGACAACACAGAGGCCGGAAGAACATTTAGTCAGGTTGAATTAAAGGTGAGTTTTACTAACATGGTCTCCAGAATATTAATATCCTGCCGGCCTGGAATTACCTGGTGGTGCCCCATCCACGCCTGACTCAGGTCTTAACTGTTTTTTTTAAGGTAGCGAACATAATAAAAAGTTTTTCCTCTCTCAAGCAAACACTTCCACACTTCTGCCTCCATCCCGAGAAAAAAAAAAGTCAAGTTATTCATTCCCAAACGCAGCTTGGCTCATTTGCGCCGAGCTACCTAAAACAGCGCTCCCTGCAAGCAGCTGGGCCAGCACTGCCTGCATGTAGACCCCCCCCCCCCACACTGTTAATCGTCTGCTCCTTGCAACCCCCCCCCCTCACCTGCTCTCTCCTTCTCGCAGCTTCTTGGCGGCTGCTTGCTTGGACCGTCGGATCTCGGAATCCAGTTTGAAGAGAAAATCGGCAGCCGAGAGGTCGTGTTTGGGGACTGAGCCCCCCGAAGAGCCGTTCTTCCGGGGCTGCTTCTGCTTTTTGGTCGACTCGGGCAGGACAGCCTCCCGCTGCCCTTCCTCTTCCTCCTCATCCTCAAAGTTCAGTCCGTTGGAAAAAGCTTTCGGTTTGGTGGGGATCAAGAGCGTCTTTTTGAGGAAGATGGAGTCGTTGGTGTACAGCCGGTTGGCCCTCTTGATCTGCTCCGTCTGGAAAAGGAAGGAAGAAGGATGCAACGCAGAAGGAGGACAAAGCAAGGGGCTAGTCCTCATTCGGTCAAAAAAACAACACCGCCCTGAGCAGACACAACATCCCCTTGGTCCTCTCTGTGCCAAATTTTAAATTCGAATTGTAGATCCCAGGGTCCGTTGGCTGATTTTAGGGGCAATGTTTTTGGAGACATTCTGCACAGGCAGAGCCTCTGACCTTGCGGTGCTGGGCTGCCTGCTGTGGCTTATGGGAGTTGTGGCTAAAACAAAACTGAACTTCCCTGCAGATTGGGGGGGGGTCTGGTTTAGAAGAGGAAATACCCAGTTCCGAAGGCCTTAACAGGAGATGGGATCAGATCAGTGGTGAAATCCAGCAGGTTCTGGAGAACCGGTAGCGGAAATTTTGAGCAGTTCAGAGAACCGGCAAATACCATCACTGGCTGGCCCCAGAATGGGGTGGGAATGGGGATTTTGCAGTATCCTTCTCCTGCCACGCCCACCGAGCCGGTAGTAAAAGACATTTGGATTTCTCCACTGGATCAGGTGCCCTTGCAAGAACGGAGCTTCCACAGGGAGAGGCCGTCTATCTTAGAGGGGGGAGGGGTTGGTGGTGCTCTGACCGCCTCTTGCAGATTCGATGAGCTCCCCTTCCGGAAACACACTCTGTGCATGCTCAGAGGCTGCTGCCTTTTCCAACCCAGCCCGGGGAGGGGACACGCACCCGTCCCACCCCACCGCACGCTCACCGTCACCCCGTACATGACGGCCAGGCCCTGCAAGGTGTCTCCGGGGCGCAGCTGGTGCTCCAGCCGCCGTTCGCGCACCGGCGAGCTGACCAGGCTGCCGTAAGACCGCGCCCGGCTCCCCCGCAGCAGCCCGGCGGCCCCCGGAGACCCCTGGCCGGAGGGGGAGGCCATCCCGCCGCCCGCGAGGCTCGCCCCGAGGAGGGAAGGAAGCTGCTGCCCCGCTGCTGCCGCCGCCCACCGCCCGCCCGGGGCATCTCAGCAGGCGCCCCCCGCCAGGGCCGGCAGAAGGCGGGCGAGCGGCCCCATGGAGACCCCCGAGATCGCGGCTGCTGCCCCGCTGCTGCCGCCGCCCACCGCCCGCCCGGGGCATCTCAGCAGGCGCCCCCCGCCAGGGCCGGCAGAAGGCGGGCGAGCGGCCCCATGGAGACCCCCGAGATCGCGGCTGCTGCGCTCCGGCGGTCAGTTGAACAGAAGCCCCGCCCCGGCCCCGCCCTCTCGGCCGGTGGATCGCCCGCAAAGGCTGCTGGGAGTTGTGGTCCTGGCCCTTCCCCTCCCCCCAGCCTCCCCCACCCCTTCTTTCAAATAATAGAATTTTTTTATTGGCCAAGTGTGATTGGACACGCAAGGAATTTGTCTTCGGTGCATAGGCTCTCAGTGTACATAAAAGGAAAGATACGTTCATCAAGGTACAAGACTTGCAACACTTAATGATAGTCATAGGGTGCAAATTTAAGACTTAATAAGTTTCCCTATTTTAAAATTCCCCCCCCCGACGTCGTTCCTGGTTGCTTTGCCCATTGACGTGCCTGGCCGCCCCAGTTGCTTCTCCCCCCGCCCCTCGTCTGGGGTGCAGAAAACAAACTACATAGCCCATGCTGCCCCTCTGGCAAAGCCGTCCTAGAAGGAAGGGCTCCTCTTTTTTTTTTCTCCTCCCCCTCCCCATCCGAATGGAGGAGCTTTTTCTCATTGCAATGGGAGGGTGGGGGAAAAGGCCCCTTCCTCGGGACAATAAGAGATAATTTCACGATTTTTTCTATTATGATGGATAATTTTGCAAGATTTTCCGGGCTCTGCTTTTGCAGCAAACAAAACTTCCCGCGGGGCCTGCTGGGAAATGGAGTCTCTCGCCTGCAGGTCGCAGAGAAAAGTAGGCCGGAGCGCCCCCTGCCGGTCCGCCGGGAGTCGCGTCCTGATTGGCGGAGAGGGAAAAGGGCTCGGCCGGCCCGCTGCCTGCTGGGCAATGTAGTCCGGTCGTCCCTCCAGCCAGGAAGCCCTTGCCTGTCCGGGCGGGGGGCAGCGGTGGGGCGAGCGGGTGGGTTTTTTTGGGGCGGGGGAGCATGTCCTTCAAGCGGGAGGGCGACGACCCCAGCCAGCTGCAGGTGCTCAAGGTGAGGAAGGGGCATCTGGGGCATGGCGGGGGTCTTCTGCCCGGGGTCCCCCCGTCCTTTGCTCGCAGCTCTTCGCTGCTCGGTGTCCAGGCAGTGCCGGAGCACGTGCAGAGTGCCGGCCAGCGCAGATTGCCCGTTAAGGGTTGCCAGTCGTCGACAGCCAGAAGTTGGGGATTGTAGTCCAGCATCCAAGGCGGCCACCATTCGGGTGGGGTGGGGGGCTCGCCCCCTTCCTTTCACAGACACACACAGGCTTCCTCCCTCCCTGGAGCACGACAACAGCCACCGGGTCTCCCTCGCTGGGTTGTTGTAGGAAGCGCTTCACACATGGAGAGGTGCCCTGTGATCGCCCCCCCCCCGTGCTTCTGCAAACAACCTGACCTGTTGGATTTCTGCCTTTTTTGCTCCCTGTGCAGAAACGGAGGGTGGCAGAGCTTCTGGCCAATTATATTCCCGAGGACGAAGCCTTGTTGCTGCGCGATGGCAGGTGAGGTCTGGCTGGCTCGGCCCCGAGTGCTGATCCTGAGCCTGCTGTGTACACCAGGCGTGTAGGGTGTGAGCAAAGCTTGCCTTTCCCCCCCCCCCTCCCTTTTTTAGGTATTCCTGCACCGTTTGCTTCCAAAGGCCGGTTTTTGATACTCTGGACATGCTCACGATTCACCGTTCTGGAAAGAAACATTTAGCCAGTAAGTCCTGCCAGGATCCTCCCGGGCTCGGGGCTTCAGCTAATTTCAGTATCTCCCTCAGCTTTGCAACCAGGGTAAACACCTAACCCTGGCTCTGAACTCGGTGAGGCTCTCTGCCAAATCAGTTTGCATGCCTTTACAAGCCACAGAGAGCTTAGTCCCATTTTACAGACTGAGGCCCTGAGATTTTGCTTCCAGTCCAGGTGGCTTAAAAGACCGGCTGCTGAGCACGTTTTTTGACCCTCTCCATCACAGGTTTGCAGAAGTTTTACGGGAAGAAACGCTCCCTCGAGAACGAAATTCAGAAGCGTCGGCATCAGGCGTACGTGGACGCGGAAGAAAATGGCGCCCAGGTAGATCCCGCAGAGTGCATTTCTTTAAAAATAAGTCCTTATTCTGAAATAAATGCTTAGCATGGAGGGAGCCTTAGAGTCGCCGCTGAGAACTTAGTTGGTTAAATTAAAAACCCTCCAGATTCTGGCTTTGTTTTCTAGGTGGCTCAGGGACCGGCGCCATTGCTTGCCCAAACGCGGAGGATTACCCAGAATGCATTGCTGAAAACCGTGCCCTACAACAGCTGCTGCCGCCCCAAAAGGTGAGACCCACCTCTGGAAAGGGCCAACCGCTGTTTCTCTGCTTTCTATGCCAGGAAAGTCACTTAATATGAACATCTGGATCTCCGCGGTTTCTGATTTGGTGCAGGAATGAGGCTGCTGCCGGCAGTTCAGGGGCGAGTGCCGGCTTCAGAGCAGCGGAAATGCCAGTGATGCCCAAACCCTCCGGTTCTGACTCGGTGGACGAAGAGAGGCAAGTTGAAGAGGAAGCGAGCCCCTCTGCCCGTTTGTCCGGCTGTGGACACGCAACAGCAGGTCAGAAGCTGTTTTGAGATCTTGTAAGTAAGCCCAGACACAAAATGGGCAGGGAAGGGAGGTCCACCTCGCAGGGAGCATAAACCCTAATCCTGGGAAAGGACCAGAGTTAGCCAGGGAAGTGTCGAGGACAGGAAGAGGGAACGTGGGACGTGAATCTTGTTTAGGTCCAAGAACCATTTGTGCATGAAAGGTGGCTTAAACGTGGCTTATTGTTTTATATCTGCCCAGAGTCTCTGGAAACCAGATGGGGCAGGGGTGAAATGTAAAATTTGTTACTACCGGTTCTGTGGGCGTGGCTTAGTGGGGGGGGGTAATGTGCCTGGGTGGGCGTGGTCAACTTTTTTTTTTTACTTTTAAAAGCATTTTTTCTACAACCTCTTCGGCCAAAGAGGTTGTGGAAAAAATGCTTTTAAAAGGCTCTGATGATCCCAGCTGAACCGGGCGATCATCAGAGGCTTTTTCTTACTTTTAAAAGCATTTTTTCAGCCAAAGAAAAAATGCTTTTAAAAGTAAAAAAAGAAACCCTCTGATGATCGCATGGCTCAGCTGGGCATGGACGGGGGCGGGCAGGGATTTTTGCTACTGGTTCTCCGAATTACCCGCCACCATCGCTACCCGATCGGGCAATCTAGTCCGAACCGGGAGCATTTCACCCCTGAGATGGGGGCAAATACATTTCATGACAAATAAATAAACAAACTCCACTTGGCTCCACCTGCACAACAAATGGCCTTTGCAATCCACAGGGGGGTCCTGCGTGAGCAAAGCTCAGTCATTTTCACCGTTGTTCTTTCTCGCAGAGACTCGGGAGAAAAAGGCTGCCCGACAAAGAAAGAGGCGCACAACCCGGAAATCGTCCGAGCCCAACGATCCGGAGAAGAGACGCACCTTGGAGCATTACCTGAAGCTGAAAAGGTAAGGGCAGGGAAGAGGCCCTGGGGGAGGGGCCTTATGCGTTATTCTGGAGTCTCCTTCCTCAGCTCAAATGTTCTTTTCTTGCAGTTCAGGGTGGATTCAAGACGGGTCGGGCAAATGGGTCAAAGATGAGAACGTTGAGTTCGATTCGGACGAGGAGGAGCCCCCAACGCTGCCCCCATCCTGATGGCGGATGGAAAATGCCCCCACCCCACCCCGCCGTACTTTGGAAGTGTGTGAAGAACATCCTGGAAATCTGGAATGAAAGAGCACAACTCTCAGAAAAAGCACTTTTGGCCCGAACACTGTGACCTTCGTGCATTGAAAGCATCCTTTTTGCCACCTTTGTGTTTTGTCTTTTACTCGTACAGTTTTTGGCGTTTATTTGTCTTTGGTTGCAGTTTGCATTTTGTTTCCCTGGGTGCATTTCTGACAATGCCTTCGTTTCAGTTGGTTGGAAAGTTTCCAAGCAGTTTCTGAGCAAGGGAGCGGCTGGAGAAGAAAAGCCCCCAAGACAACTTTAAAGTAAATAAAAATAGAATTTAGGGGAACTGCTGCGGAGAAAGAGCTGGCCTTCTCCCTCAGCTGCTCTTTCTTATTTACGTCGCGCAGAACCACGAAGATGGGAAATCTGATTTTTCTATTTTGGAAAGTGAAAAGGAACCAACTGGTTTAGATTCCTTGTCTGAGTGGTTTAGGTCTGAAAATTTGGAAACTCGGTGCCAGTTTAATACAGTTCGAATTCCCATTTGTTTTTTTCCGCTCATAATCTACATTTGGGTGCCCGCGGATGGAGCAGTTTTAAATGCAGTTTTGTTGGTTCCTTTCTTCACATTGTAAAAGCTGTTGCTTGCATGCTCCCTGCAGGCAAGGATTTGTACCGTCCTTGGGAATTTCAGAGACCTGCGACTCCCCTTCCTCCTCCTCCTCCTCCTCCTCCTCCTCCTCCTCCTCCTCCTCAGGCGGCCATTCCAGGATCCTTGCAACCCGACCCCCTGGTTCTCCCATTTCGCCTGCTGTGTCTCAAGGACGGGCTGGGGGTTGCGCCCAGCAACACCTGCTTGGGATAATTCTCCCCCGTGGCAGCTTCTTCGGACAGCGGACAGCCTTGGTCTTCTCTGGTTTCAGGCAGGGACGGAGGCCCTGGGCCACCGGAAGCCAAGCCAGCCGAGAGGAAAACCAAGGCGAGTTGGATCCTGTTCTGGTCCTGCCTGCCCTCCCCCCCCCACTGACTGTTTCTTATTTCTCTTGCCCCCACCCCCACCCCAGGTTGCCTAGATAGGTCTGACCCTCCCCAAATCTTTGAGCCATTTCTTGTCCCCAGCAAAGGAATCCGATGAAGCTTCCCCCCCACCCCAGTGCTTAAATGTTCAATAATCCCTCTTCATCTCTGAAGGGTCTCAGCTGCCTTTCCTGTGGACTGGAGAACCAAGCCCCTCCCTCCTTCCACCCCAGGCCCCTTTATTTATGGAAAAGACGTCCCCCCCCCAAGTCTACGGTCAAAATTCCTGCCTACCAAGTACAGGTAGTCCTTGACTTACAATAATTCATTTAGTGACCATTTGAAGTTATATTTTGAGCTCAGTTGTGGCCGTAAGTCGACCACCTGTAATTAAGAGCCTTAACTGCCTCGGGAAGATCACAGACGCCTGAGTGGCAGAACGGAAGCCAGTTGGGAAGAAGAAAAGACAGGTCATCCCTGGGGAGGGAGGGGAGGGGTAGCATCCTTCGGATCTCTTTTATTTACAGAGGTATTTAAAAGACGGGGGGGCCCTCGGAGGTGAAGGGAGGAAAAAAAACCTGAGTTGGGCACGTGAGACCCAGAATGGCTCTTGGGCCGCTTTGGAGTTATAGCCATGGGGAGATGCCTGAGCCATGAAAGTCGCTTCCGGGATGATGGATTGTACCCCCAATTTATGTCTTCTTCTGTTTGCGTCCTGCAAAAGGAAAAAAAAAAAGATGAAAAGGAAGAGGGCTGAGCAAATGACCACTCCCCCCCCCCCACTGATCCAGCTCCTCCCTCCTTCCCTCCCTCCCTCCCCTTCCTTCTCATCCTTCCCTTCCCCTCCCTCCCTCCCTTCTTCGCTTCCCTCCCCCATCCTCTCCTCTATCCTCCACTCCTCCCTCCCCTTTCTCATCCTTCCTTTCCGCTCCCTCCCTCCGTTCTTCGCTTCCCTAACCCATCTTTTTCTTCCCTTCCCTTTCTCATCTTCTCCCCTATCCTCCATTTCCCCGTTTCCCTCCCTCCCTCCCTTTCTCTTTCTTGCACCCCATTGCTCCTTCCTCCCTCCTTCCCTTCCTCATCCATTTCTTCTCTCCCCTCCTCTTCCCTGCATTGCTCCTTCTCCCTCTCTTTCTCCACTCTCGGCCAACCTACGCAGTTCATTGTTCCTGGTGATGGCGATGGAGGCTCGGGCTCTCGGGCCCTGCTGCGTGAAGTGGTACCCAAACCGGGTGATGGAGGTGCAGTTCTCCAGCATGGCAGCCATCTCCATCTCCACCGAGTCGCCCAGCCGCTGGCGCTGCAAGGAGGGAGGGGAAACAGTGTCAGGTGGAAACTTGGGAGGGTGTCTAAAATGTCATTGTTCCACAGTTGGGGAAATGCAGGATCCCTAAGTCTGGCTCGATGGTGTTGGACACTTCTTAACCGTGTCAACTTTAAGCTGGGTGGACTTCAACTCCCAGAATTCCCCAGCCAGCAACTTTGGGAGTTGTAGTCCACCAGCTTAAAGTTGAGGGCCCCTCACCTGGTTGTCCACCTTCAGTTCGGCCAAGGTGCTGTTTCCCTTCATGGCTTTGATGACCTCCATCATCCCTGCGCTGGTGATGAAGTTGGACTCGATGCTGAGGCTCTGGAGGGTCTTGTTCTCCTTTAGCATCTCGGCCACCGCCTGGATAGGAAAAGGGGTCGGAGGAGGAGAGAATCACGGGGGTGGGAATTAAAGCCCAAGGGCAGCCAGGCTCAACGGCCACTGGGTGCCGATCCCTGGAAGAGGATTTTGGAGCTTACGTGGGCCACTGGATCGTTGCTTCTGGTGGCCACTAAGCTGAGCTTCTTCACGTGGGTGTTTGTTTTCATCGCTTCGCAGATCTCCTTCAGGGTCTGGATGGGGATGTCCTGCACGACAGAAGAGAGGAAACGACCATTTTTGTTGAGGTCACACCTTGGATGGCCACGTTTTTCCTCTGCCCTCCTCATCGGCCTTTCCTTTTAGGCCACTTCTTCCTTTCCAGATTCTTAACTTGAAGCTGCTGGCAAGGAAAAATTGTGACACACACCCCCCCTCACAGGTGTGGGGTGTGAACGACAACCTCCGTGTTCACAATATGGGCTCCTGCTTTCTTGTAGTCTTCGACTTACGACCTCCATTGGAGTCGGAACGTCTGTCAGAAGTCATTGCGGTCGTAATTGGGATCAGATTTGCAGCCGTTTTGACAAGGGTTGTTAATCCAGCTCCCCAACGGGAAAAAAAACCCTCACAAATCGTGCTCCTGTGACCACAGGACGCGGCAACTGGTCGTAAAGGTGAGACAGTGCCAAGCACCTGAATTGTGATCTGATAACCGCAGAGTGGAGCAACGGTTATTAAGTGTGAGTACAGGCCATTAAGTTAATTTTTGCAGGGCAGTCATAACTTGGAATTGTTGTTCGACAAACAGCCGTAGATCAAGGACTAAGAACAGGATAATCCCAGGATAAGACCATTTTTTAAATCCATTTTTTTTACTACTGGTTCTGGGGGCGTGGCTTTGTGGGCATGGCAGGGGAAGGATACTGCAAAACGTCCATTCCAACCCCACTCCAGGGGAAGGATACTGCAAAATGTCCATTCCCACCCCACTCTGAGGCCAGCCAGAGGTGTTATTTTCCGGTTCTCAAAATTTCTGCTACCGGTTCTCCAGAACCTGTCAGAACCTGCTGGATTTCATCCCTGATTGGACCATTCCACGTCTCCCTGGTCAATTCACTATGGGGTAATCTTGTGGGTTTGGCACTCACTCACCTGGATGTTATTCAGGTTCACCTCTTCCAGGTCTCTGTCGTTGCTACG
Source organism: Ahaetulla prasina (assembly GCF_028640845.1). Taxonomy (NCBI): domain Eukaryota; kingdom Metazoa; phylum Chordata; class Lepidosauria; order Squamata; family Colubridae; genus Ahaetulla; species Ahaetulla prasina. The sequence continues at coordinate 731,437 of NC_080555.1, read as the reverse complement.
GACTTTCGCTAGGGTTTCTTCGACGTTGGTGGGGTTAGGGGGCTCATCCGGGACCGGCTTGTACTTGTCTGGCTGGACGACACCTGTGCAGAAGAGGATTGGGGGGTTGGGGGGAGAAAGAGGTCTGGCTAACCCTCTTCTTACATCTTGGTGTTGCCCTCAAGTCTTAATCTTTGGCTGAGAAGCGAGATGGAAGCCAACAGAAGCTCCTAGTCTGAAGACCACCCTCTTCTGTCCCCTCCCCCAGGTTGTCCCCCCCTTGGCAGGGGATGATGAGCTGTGTAGTGAACGATACAGTGTTCAGCCAACTGGTAAATTGGGTAGGGGGATCTATTCAGTCAAATTGGGTAGGGGCATCTTTTGAATCAAGAGAATTGGGTTGGTCTCCTCGAAGCCCCTCCGTTGACAGGGAATCAAATGATCTCTACCTGCCCAAACTGTTTTAAATGCGCCTTGTAACAACACGGTAGGAAAATATTAATTTCCCACCAGCCGAAGTGTTCTTTCTCTCGTTCTTTCACCTCTGCAGCTGAGGCAGGGGAAGGCGTGGCTGTCACTAGGACTAGAAACTTGACGGGAAAGCGACTCCTCTCTTAAGTGTTTCACTGCCCTGAAACCCAACCCTACCCACTCACTGTTGATGCCTTCGGTGCTGGTGATGTTGCCGCTGCAGATGGCATCGTAATATTGCTTGTTGCTCATCAGGGTGTACATGCCCAGGATGGCTGCAAGGAGGCAGAAGGAAAACAAGCCCAGTTGCATCCAGGTTCAAAAAATAACCAGGTTTGCTGCAAAATCAGGCACGCTCTGGCCCGGCCGAGCCTGGCCTGGCACAGTTGCTAAAGCTGAGCGAGCGACGGGGCTGGCAGAGTGCCAGGCAGGGACTAAAAGGAGAAAGGCTGCTGCCCTATCGGCTTACACCTGTCAAGGGACAGACTTTCTTGCTGAGTATTGATGTGGGGCAGGCCGCTGACCCCCCTCCTCCCCTCCCCCCATTTCTCTGCCACTGGCTGGGCCAGGCGAGGCTGCAAAATGTGGAGGGATTGATCTCCTGTGGTATTTGCTACAAAGAAGCTGCATCCCAAAAACCAAACCTTGAAGCTTTTTTTGTGTGTGTGTGTGCGTGCATTGATCCAAAGCGGGATTGGGCCCTGCCTGCAACAGCGGCAGCAAAGGGCGGTTCGCAGCCAACTGCCCCTGGATAGGGAGGCTCCATGGGGGCCCTGGATGCGCCTCGCTGTTTGGCACCTGTTGGCCTCCTTCTTACCTGCGATGTCGCACATTTCAGCATCGGTGGCATTGGCCAGAGCTTCTTCCAGTTCGGGCTCCAGGATCACGTCCTCTTCTTTGATGACTTCTTTCTTCTGAACTTTTGGGATGAAAGGCTTCCCTGTGGACAGAGAGACAGAAAAGGGTGAGAAACGGAAGAGAAAAGGAGGATGCAAAGAAATTGAAGTCAGTTGTAGTGCGGTGGGGGACTCATGCGGGGTTCGAACAGGCAGCCTCCTTCATAAGCAACTAGAACTGCAGAAAAAACAATGGCTACCAACCTGCCTTCCATTGAGGACCTGTATACTGCACGAATCAAAAAGAGGGCTGGGAAAATATTTACAGACCCCTCACATCCTGGACATAAACTGTTTCAACTCCTACCCTCAAAACGACGCTATAGAGCACTGCACACCAGAACAACTAGACACAAGAACAGTTTTTTCCCGAATGCCATCACTCTGCTGAACAAATTATTCCCTCAACACTGTCAAACTATTCACTAAATCTGCACTATTATTAATCTTCTCATCATTCTTATCACCCATCTCCTCCCACTTATGTTTGATTATAATTTTGTTGCTTGTATCCTTACGATTTATATTGATATTGATTTTTTCCTGATTGCTTATTTGTAGCTTATGGCTATCATTAAGTGTTGTACCTTATGATTCTTGATGAACGTATCTTTTCTTTTATGTACATTGAGAGCCTATGCACCAAGACAAATTCCTTGTGTGTCCAATCACACTTGGCCAATAAAAAATTCTATTCTATATTCTATTAGAGCTCACAAAATTCTTTCCTTCCTTGCTTCCTTCTTCCCTCCCTCCCTCCCTCCCTCCCTCCCTCCTTCTATCCTTCCTTCCTTCCTTCTTTCCTTTTCCTTCTTCTCTCCCTCTATCCTTTCCTTCCTTCCTTCTTTCCTTCCTTCCTTCTTCCCTCCCTCCCTCCCCTCTAAGAATAGAGGGGATTTTCCTTGGTTTTTCTGCTTTGGTTGGGGCTGGCTCTCTCCTTCCCCCTCTGGGTCCTGAAACCCCCTGGGGAGGGAAGGAGGGACCCCAGGCGTCACCCAAGCCTTGCCAGCATGGACAGTGGAGGCCAGGTGGGCAGTGCGGCCCTTGCCTTTCTTCTCCCCCGTGAAGGGCACCAGGTCTTCCCGCTCCTTCGCTTCCATCGCCTGCTTCTCCAGGTGCTGCATCAGGGCGTCTCGGTCCAGGGGCCCCGTGGGGTCCTTCTTCGTCTGGTCCCGTTGCCGGAGCCCAGCCGGGAGCATCATATTCTAGGAAGCAGAGCAGACATCAGGGTACCAAGGATGGCCAGAGCAAAACCTCCTTCAATGCCCTGTAAAAACCCACCAGGAGCATTGTGGGGGGGGGGGCACACTACTGTCCCCTGGCGCAGGAGTCTAAATAGTGCTTAAAAGGGGGGCAGGATGATGGGCTTGGGGATGGGTTAATCTTTTAAGCAGTGATAAAAATGTGCCAAATGAACGAATGAATTTATTTTATTGATAACATTTATCACTCCCCCAATCTTATCATAGGGCTGTGATGGCGAACCTATGGCACATGAGCTCAGCTCTGGCGTGCATGCCAGCTGATTTTCACCGGAAATAGGGAAACAGATTGTTTCCAGCCTCCGGAGGGCTTGTGGGGTGGGTGGGGAAGGCCCATTTTTTGCTCTCCCCAGGCTCCTAGAAAGGATCTGGAACCTAGGGAGGGTGAAAAACGGGCCCACCGTGCCATTGAGTGCCAAAAGTGGGGGTCGCGCGTGCATGTGAGGTGGGGGCATAAAATTATGGTTGTGGGCACACACACACACACACGACCCCCCCGCAGTCCCCCCGCTTTTGGCACGCGATGGCAAAAAGGCTAGCCATCACTGCCCTAGGGTAAGTCACAACTAAATAAGTCACAACTTTCTGATTCTCCCCAAAAGATGGCACAATTTTGCTACTTTGGGCAGGACTGCCGTCTTCCCAATCTCTCAACGGAAGAGGCTCCAAGTCCGTTTGATTTGGAGCGTTTCAGAGTGAAATCCAGAGTTTGGCAGAGTCCTCCCTCCCCCCCCCACCCCGCCCCGGTTGCCCCTGATCTCACTTCTGGATCCATTTCCTGCAGCTCCATATCGAGCTGGTCCAGCTCCTCCGGGGAGAGTTCCTTGAGGAGTTTGTCTTCATCGATATCTCGGTATTTCTCCAGCTCTTGTCGGTAGGAAGTCGTCATGGTGAGGGTAGCCAAGAGGCAGTTGGCGGAGGGTCTTTCCTGTAAGAAAACCCAGCCAGGCCGGGGGTGGGGGGTGGGGGTGGGGGGTAGAGCTGTAGCTTATGGGTAGCCCAAAGAACGTGCTGCAAACATGCTTACCGAGCAACAGGGGGCACTATTAGTGGATGGGTCAGCAGAACTCCCTGCCTCATGATTGTCGGAATGCTCTTATCATCTTAATCTCGCCAGCTGTGCCGCCTGGAATTTGGGGGACAGCTGGATGAATCTTGCATGGGAGGCGGGGGGCGTTGATGCCTTCCTTTGCAGATTCCCTCATTGTTTCGAGGATCAATGGAAGAGGCACTTAGCAGCAGCTTCCAGAGTTTCGTCAGCCGCTGAGCTGTCTTGGCCTTTTGGGTTGGCCAGCTGTTGATGGCGGGCAGGAAGGAGAAGGGTGTTGAATGAGCTATGGGACCAGCTGACTCTGCTCCCACCCGGTTTACGGCCCCAGATTCAGTTCCTCCGAGGCCTCCTTTTATGCCTCGAGAAATCTAAGACGAGCAGCGATTGCTGTGGTTTTAGCCAGAGCTCCCTGCACATGGAAATCTAAGCATTCATAAAGATGTCTCGGCCAGGCACTGACTCCCCCCCACCCCCCACTCCGGTGCTGTAGCCAGATTTGAGGTCCACCGGTAGGAGGGGACGAACCACATCTGGATGCCCCCCCCCCGCTTTTTAGGCATCTTCACAACTTTTCCAACACTTTGTCCCAAGTTGTGAAGTTGCAAACCATCTCTTTGTGTGTCAGCCGGCTGCCAATCAGTCAATTCCTATTGCAACTAAGGGATCCAGTCGATCCCAAAGAGTGGAACCTGCACAACTTTTGGGAACAAGCTAGGTGGAGGGGGGGAAAATCCCACCCACCCACCCACCCAACTCCCCACGAAACAAGTGAATTTGCCATGGGAGAAACAAGTTTAGCAAATGTCCCCGTTTCAGGCCTTCCCCCCTCCTCTTTCTTCACATGTCACCCAGGCCAGCAGGTAGAAATTTGAGCTGGAGGGTTGAACTTCTGCCTTGGCCGCTGGTGACCTACAAGAAGCCGCTGGGACTGGATCCCCTTTTTCTCTTTGGCAATGGAGGGATCACCAACCAGGATCCCTTTGCTTACGTTTCCTGTCTGCGGTTTCTGCTTTGCTCCATCTTCAAGAAAGTTGCCCAAAATATTTTGTGTATTTTGCCCACACACACATACACTCAGGGAAGGAAAACCTGCATTTGTCCAGTATGAGGGAAGCTGGACATTTCAAGGACTTATGGAAGATCAGATTTGGGGGGTGTTATGTTTTTTATTGGTGCCATTTTAGAGGGAATTCATCTAATAATCAATCTCTTTGGATGATTTTAGCCTTATGGGGCGGGGGGAGAGGAGGGAAGTGGCTTCTTTTGTGCAGGCAAGCCACTTTGTCCAGGAGCCGAAAGCAGCTGTAAGCTCAGAGGCACTCTTATTCCTGAATGGCACATTTATTTCCAGACCCCTGTTTTGCTCCCCACCTCCGGGTCTCATCCCCACATAAACTCCCCTGTGGACCAGAGCATTTTTCTCTCCGGGGCTAAACTAGCTCAAAGCAAAACTCCCACCCTCCAGACGTCGGGCTCTCTGTCCTGCTCACCCACCCACCCGTTCCCCAAATCTTTGGCCCCAGAGGACCCTCCTGGCCTGGAGTAGCCCCCCCCCCGCGCGCTCCATCACGGGTGTGGCCAGGTAGCGGGACGCCAAGCCCAGATCAAAGCGAGCTTGTTTATTTCTCCGGTTTCCGACTCGCAAAGGAGCCTTGGCGCTGAATTCGCACCCGGAGGAGCATCGGCGGGAGTCTCGGACTGACCCCCGCCGGCCTGGGAGATGGAAACCGCCGCCCCCCCTCCCGCAGAAGCGAGCCTGCTGAAGCCGGACGACCCCCGCCCTGCCCTGCCCTGCCCTGCCCAGGTGCGCCCAGGTGCGGCGAGAAGCGCGGAGCGGCGGGAGGGCTCCGGATGCTTACCTTGGTCAGCGGCAGCCTCTGCCTGGCCCCCGCCGGCCCCCCCGGCGCTGTGCATCCAGCGGGCGGCCAATGGCGAGGCGGCCGAGGGGAGGGTGAGCTCAGCGCTTTTTTATTTTAGCCTGGCAGAAGGGCGGGGGGGGGGATCGCCCGGCAGGCTCGCTTATCAATCACTCCGCAGCCGCCCTGCGGAGCCCCGCCGGCCTCCAGTGGCCGCGGGGGGGAATGACCGGCTCCGGAGGGAGAGGCTGCCTGCCTTCCTGCCTTCCTTCCCCCCCCCCACCCTCTCTCTTTCCTTCCTTCTTCCTTCCTTTCCTTCCTGCCCTCCCTTTTTCCTTTCTTCACTTCCTCTTTCCTCTCTCCTTTTCCTTCCTTCCTCTCCCTTTCTCCTTCCTCCTTTTCCTTCCTTCCTCTCCCTTTCTCCTTCCTCCTTTTCCTTCCTTCCTTCCTCTCCCTTTCTCCTTCTTTCCATGTCTCCTTCTCTTCCATCCATGGTGGTAAAGTGCTTAAAAATCTTTGCTTGCTTTAATTCGCACCCCCATTCCCATACAGGTCAGTCAAAGAAAAAGACACTCTGCAAATATGACCAATAATCATCCTGCTCCCAAGTGATGATAGAGGTAAACTGCCTCTGAACCCGGAGTCTCACCAAGCCTCCATGGTTTTGCTCAGAGCAGAAGAGCCCCCCCCCATCAAAACAGCCCCCAGCCTGTCTAAATCAGTACTTTTCCTTCTTCATTGGCCAAGAGAGGCTTCCAGCAGATTTCCTGGCTGGGACACAACAGCCCTCGCTTGCGGTCTGCCTTTAGTTTTCAGATACACTGCCCCTGACCTTGGAGGTTCTGCGGGGCATCCTGCAGCCCCGGACAGGGTTACGCTTTCTGGCCGGGCTGTTTCCCACAGGCGTGCGAGCGAAGAAGTGTTGAAATAAGGCTGCCATTCCAGCTAATCAAGTTCTACCATTAATATTTCTGATAAAACTTTTATATTCCTCCATTCGCCAATGGGATTATTGGGAGATTTAACCTCTGCTGACATGATTTGATCAGCAAATGTGGAAATCTCAGTTTGAAACTCCTCCCTGTTCAGGAGCTTTCTCACATCCCGAAATCTCTGCGCTGGGACCTAAACATGACCTTTCTCCGCCTGATCTTCAGGAAAATATTCCTAAAGCTGATCAAGGCTTCCCCTGACCGAGGCAACCCAGGACAGGAATGCTGGCAGAGCGATCTATTCCAGCTTTGATGGGGTCAGTTTAATTAAGAATCAGGACTTACTATGAAGCTATGCATTTATCATTTTTATTTTTTTTTAAAAAAAGAAATACTAGCAAACGAATATCGAGCCATGGCTGGGATTACCGCTTTTCCTGCCCTGATCCAGCCTGGAAGATTTGAGGGCGGCAGAATTTCCCAGCAGAGTGAAGGAGCCACTCTCTACAACAGTCCCATATGGGACACAAAAAAAGGACAGAAAATAAATAACTTGAGAGTCACAACGGAAACAAAAATCTAACCAGAAACAAGAAACTAACAGAAATAAAAATCATGAGATGTTTTAGGAAAGAATCAGAATTATGCACAATCGTGAAGGAGCTGGCACTAAGCTATTGTGGCTCATGTCCGGTTTGTTAGCGACAGATCGGAAACTCTGCCTGTGCTCAGGCGCCGTTCCACCATCAGGATAACGTAGCGAATCGGAAAGGAATAAACTGGGAATAAAAGGAAATATTAAGCTTCCACCATAGACTGAGATTGCAGATGGGGTGTGGTTGGGGGTTGGGGTTCAGCTGCAGTCCCCTCTTGAACTGGTCAGAAACTGACTAAATCCACCCCCACCCCAAAAGTCAAGAAAGCTGTCAATGCTGGTCTGCCACGATTTTGGTGCCAAATGACCTATGGTGGAAACGGGGAGGCCACCTGGCCTTCAGGTGGCCGGCACGCTCTGCTTGATGATGATTTTCTGCCTGGTGGGCCGGACGCCGGGGTCGGGCATGGGGGAGCCAGCCGCCAGGGCAGCCGAGGCGCCAGCGCTGGGCAGTCCGTGGGCGGTGATGTACTTCTTGTAAGCCTCCCGGATGATCTTGAAGGAGCGGATGTTGGAGTAGGGGATGTCGGTGACGGGGTCGCGGTAGATGGCGGTCTTGTGGGTGACGGGGCAGACCTCCTTGACGGGCAGCTTGGGGGGCGGGGCTCTGGGGAAGACGCGCTCGAAGGTCTCGTCGTCGCTGAAGGTGATGAAGGTGCGGGAACATTTTGCGGCGGGTGCGGCGGCCGAGGGGGTCTCCAGAAGACCCTCCTGCTCTAACCTAAGAGACGGAGAAGGAAGCAGAGGTCAGTTCTCAGACCCTGGTCAGGCTGGCGAAATGGCCTTTGGGGCAGGACCCACAACGGCAGCCGGGTGTCCTAAATGCCATTGTGGTAGAGATAATCCTCGACTTACGACCGCAACTGAGGCCAAAATGTATGTTGGTAAGTCCTGGGCAAAGCTGCTGCTCTCCGCCCCCTGCCCAGCGAGCATGAGGGAAGGGGGCACTTACCCCTCCACGTCCACGTTCTCCTCCTTGTAGCCCAGGTCGGAGATGAGGGGCATCGTCCCTGAATAGTAGCGGATGGTGGGCCCTGTGCACTTCCGCTTCTTCTGTACCTGCCTCTTCTTATCCGCTTCCAAGCGTTCATAGGTCTCTGCAAGAGAGAGGCAAGCTCTGAGGGAGGGGCTCAGCGGCATGGGAAGGGCTCCCACCTTTGACCCCCTCCCCCATCAGTCGTGTCCCACTCCTCCGCTGACGGCCGGGTCAGGGAAATCCGAATCAGGCTTGCCTCTGCAGCTCTGCCAAAGTCCTAGCAAAGTTCTCAAGGCAGGCAGGAGACCAGAAAGTGACTTCAGCAAGATAAGTTCGACTTTGCCTGACTCAGAGAATGCCAGAAAGCAGGTCCTTTATATAGGCCATGGGGTGTGGCTCCATGACTCAGCACTTATCCAGGCCTGCCCCTCCCTTCCTTCTGACGCCGCCGCCTATCAATTCTTCTGAAGCGAGGGTCACTCCAGTCAGCAGCTGTTGGCAATTGAACTCCCTCAGGCTCACATGCTGTGGGGGAGGGGGAGGGGTCTAGTTGCTCCGTTTGCCTGGGCATGGAGCCAGGGCTGGGGCCGGGAGGTGCTTCCTCCTCCTCAGCCTGTCTGGGCATGGAGCCAGGGCTGGGGCCGGGAGGCATACTAGGACATTCCTCAGCGTTCGGAAGCAGATAAGAAGGCCCCGGCTGTGGTGAGAGCGGGCAAGACACATCACCATTCAGCAAACCTCTGGCCCCAAATCCTGGAATCCTTCCTACTTTCCTGTGAGAATAGAGGCCTTCCTTTTTTCAAAATGGATTATTTCTGCTCCATTTGTCCCAGAGACCAACAACGTTCATTACGCCGACCAACGCGTTCCATAAAATATGACGAGGGGACGTAGATTAAAACCCCTCGAAACAGGCCAATAATTGAGAGCTGCTCGAAAAAGCGCTTCTGTCTTCCTCAATGTGGACTAGCTGCTTTGGCAAGCGAATTGGCCCGGCTTACCCAGAGAGCGCAGGTTGAGCTCCTCGGTGATCTTGGCCTCCCTCAGGAGTTCTTCCTGGGTCAGGGGTCTGTCGTAGCTGGGGCCGCCCCCCTTCTTGCGCCTGGACTGCACCTGGCGCTCCTGGAGGCGTAGAAACGTCTGGCGGGTGTGTTCGGTAGTCGACTGGCGCATGTATTTCCGGCCTGCAGGGTGGTGGGAGGAAGAAGAGGAGCTGGGAGGCCGAGCAAGGGGGCTTCGGGTCAGGCTTGGGAGAGAAGGAAGCATCACACAGACACACAAACACACACAGAGACACACACAGAGCTGCCCCCTCCCTCCAGGGACACTCACTGTCCACCGTGTCTTCCAGTTCTGCAGGTGCTGATCTTTCCTCTCGGGTCTTCTGCGAGCTGCTGGCCGGAACATCAGGCTTCTTCAGCCTCAGGCTTTTGAGGGGTTCCTGCAAAAGGTTCAGACTCACTCAGTGGCACGTTGCTAAGTGGGTGGAAAAGTCTTTAGGGGCCTGGAAGAATAGGATCCGCTCTTCCTGAGAAAGAAGAGCCACTAAGATGATTAAAGGCCTGGGGGCAAAAACATGGTTGCAGGAACTGGACTTGGCCAGTCTAGAGAAAAGGAGAACTAGGGGAAACATGATAGCAGTCTTCCAGTATCTGAGGGGCTGCCCCAAAGAAGAGGGAGTCAAGTTGTTCTCCAAAGCACCTAAAGGATCAACGGATGGAAACTTATCAAGGAGAGAAGCAACCTGGAACTAAGGAGAAACTTCATGACTGTGAGAACAATTAATCAGTGGAACAACTTGCCACCAGAAGTTGTGGGTGCTCCATCACTGGAGGTTTTTAAATGGCATAGGGTCTCCTGCTTGAGCAGCGGGTTGGACTAGAGGACCTCCAAGGTCCCTTCCGGCTCTATTCTGATTGAAACGGGGCCGCTTTGGGGCTGGCGCTGCCCAGACGCCACCAATGCTGCCGCCCAGCAGGGACTCTCACCTTGTAGGCCTTGGTGACCACCCTCCTCTTCCTCTTGGGCACCGAGTCGTCCTGGTCGCTGCTGGGCTCGTCCCCTTCGTCGATGTCGAAGTCGGAGTCCACTTCGTCCTCGCTGTCCGACTGGTCCCCCTTGTACTCGTCGTCGCCCGATTCCTGCCAGAAGATTTCAGACTCCAGAGCTCCATCCTTCCTTTGGACTACAATACCCATCTCCCAGGAAGATGGATAGGGTAACCCCGCATCTCCCGAGAGGGGAAAGGCTGCAAGATCTCTCACAAGAAAGCCCATCCTTCCCACCCTGAAACCGAGACGGGGAGGATGGGTATGGGAATCAAGGGCGGCCCGGGGGCGACCGGTTGGGGACGCGGGCCCTGGAGGAATTCTTAGCCCCGCCCCCTGCCTTTATTCCAGCCAATCCCGCCCGAGCCCCGCCTCCTCCGTCCTGGCCCCGCCCCCCCCCCCGCGGTCCTCCGCCGCCGACCTCGGTGAAGCCCCCGTAGGTGGTCTGGTAGAACTCGTCCTCCTCCTCGGCCTCCAGCAGCCCCGAGAGCCGGTTCCCCGCCGTCCGCCGTGGCGCTCGCCCGCCGGCCAGGCCCGACGAAGACCCGGAGGCCGACGAGCCCGCCGCTCCCGCCGCCGCCATCATGCCGCCGCCGCCTCCTCCTCCTCCTGCGCTCGATCCATGCGCTCGGCTCGCCACTGCGGCGCCTGCGGGGGCGGAAGCGCTGAGCCGGGCGGCCAGGCGCGACAAGTCGAGCGCCGATGCGGCGATCGGGGAATGAGCCAAGCGAGCGCCCATGGAGGCGGGGGCGCCCTCGCAGCAGCCAGCCCGGCTCCTCCGGCCTCCTTTTAAGGCGGGAGAGCGGGCGGCTTCCAGCCTTGGCTTGGCGGCCCCCGGGAATAGGTAGGGGGAGGGCTGCTCCAGGTAGACTGCTGCTGGACCTGGAGGCTCCATTGGAGTCCTGGGCTGATTTATGAGTCCACGGCCGGGGCTGCAAGTAGCGCTGCGTCTCAACCCCCCCCTTTTTTTTCCCGGGCTGTCCGGGGTGGGTGGGTCGCAAGCCGTGCTGGGAATTTGCAACGATTAATGGGAGGGAAATAAAAAATCAAATCCTGCACTTTTTCCTTTAATGGCTGGTTAGGAGACTTTGGGTGTGGTTGTATTTTTAGGGGACAATTTATATATTGCATTTCAGCCTTGGGGGGGGGAGGGGAGGGGTTACCCCAAAGAGGGAATAAAACGAATTTATTGCAGAGTCTGCAAATAAATCATTCTAAGGCTTGACGTCACTCTCGCCCGGCTCGTGACGTTTGGAGGCGGGCGCCCAACGTTGGTGGCGTTGCCTTGGCGACGGGCGTGCCTCCGACGTCAGGACCACGCAGGCCTGCCCCTCCCACTGCAACGTTGACGCGGGCAGCCACGATCCTCTGTTTTCTCTTCTGCGGCTGCGCGGCACCGATGTCCCTGCCCCTTTCCTGACGGTCAGTTTTCCGTTAGGATAAACAAGGAGGCGCTGCCTCTGCTTCTCTTTCTCCCCCCACGTCGCCGGCGGAAAGTGGTTTCTCCCGACGCCTGCCGGGCGGGCCGATTCCAGGAAGCCGGGGGGAGGAGGCGCTTCCAGAGAGCGACCGGGAGGAGGCGTGGCCACCCCTCCGGAGGCGAGCGTGGCACGGCCCACAGCGGCGGCCGGAGCGGGGCGGGCGAGACCAAGGGGGCGCCGCGGGGGGAGGCGAGCGGAAAAGCCGGGGACGGAGGCGCTGCGGCGGGAGAAGCGCTAAAATGGCGTCGGCCGGGCCCGAGTCCGGGGGGAGCAGCAGCAGCAGCAGCGGAGCCGCCACGGGTAAGGGTCCCCGGGGACCTCGTGAGGCGGGGCGGTGGGCGGAGGGAGCCCCGTTGAGTCTGGGGGACCGGAAGAAGGGGGCAGGGCAAGGGGCAACGGTGAAATGAGGGGCGAAGGTGGGAATGTGGGAGGGGCCGTTGGGGAGGGGCGCTAGGGATCCTCCTTCTTCAAGGATTGGGCCAGGGAACCAGAGCCCCCCCTGCAGGAGGGACCATCAAGAGCCCCAATGGGAGCCCTCGGGGGGGGGAGGGAGGAGGGCAAATGAAGGGGGGGGCGGATCCTCTTTCTCCACGGCCGCTGTTGCCATGGCGACGAGGCGGCCCCCGGAGGGGCTCTTCGGGGAGCCTCCTGCCTCCCCTCGCCCACCTTCCGCCTCCCGGATGGGCTGGCAGGATCCCACCCAGCCGTGGCCACTCATGGACCCCCACCCCACCCGAAGGCCACCCGAGGGGAGGGGGGCGAACTGCCTCCCCCAAGCTTGTCCTGAGTCACAAGGTGTGTCTGTGGGGGGGGGAAGCTTTGGGGGGGGCTAGAGCAGCTCCCCCCCCCCGTTGTCTCCCCAGTGTCTCTGTATCTGTGGCTGCCTCTCTTTATTTCCTTCCGAATATCTGCTGGCTCATTTTGAGCATTGAAAAGTTGGTCCAAGGGCTGCCAACGCCTCGATCGATACCACTGATGGCTTCAAGCTCTCTTCCGGCTAATTCGGACCGTAGAGCTGAAATAAAGCCCAAAATTCCTCCGAATTCATGAATTCATCAGTTGTGCTTCCCACTCCCTTCATCCCCGGCCGGAGAGACCAGATAAGAAAGCAGATGTTAGCCTGGGTTTTCCTGACTCAGCAAGGCAGCAGCCTTTTTAAAAAAGAAGAATGCGTTAATTGGAAAGGCGTTTCTGTCATTGCTCTGATTCTCTCACATGTCTCCTACTTGTACCAAACAATAAAATCCTGACCGTGCCATGGAAAATGGGAAATGCTGTGATGTCTTTGCCAGACAAATATCTTGATTGATTCTTCTGTGTAGGTTGCTATTTTCCACTGTCTTAACACCAGGTGGTTTCCTTTCCGGCCAAACATGTTAGGAGAGAGATTAGTTTATGGCCATCGGCCTCTAAGGGCCCCCTTTCTTTTTTCGGGAGATACTCTGCTATTCAACCGCCTCCTTCCTTACCGTTGCTTTCCTTGAGGACAGCCAAAATCTTCAGTTGGGAAATAAGCTATTTTAGGCGTTGCCTTTTAAAAATAGGCATTGATTCTTCCTGCAGCAGTTCTGCTCTTTGGAATGAGGGCTGATTCTAGCCCCTTTTTTTCTCCCTCCGATTTTAATTTTTGCAAGCTTGAGTGTTGCAACCTTGTGGGATCCAGATGTCAATAAACCGCCTGTTGGATGGACCCAGTGCCATCCACCTTCCCTTTTAATGCCGTTTCCTGGAAGCTTTTTGCGCGGAAGCGTTTTGGATTCGAACTGTGTGGTCCGAAACTCATCAGGATGTCTGCTAAAGCCCCCCCCCCATCTTTTGCAACATTTCCTGGTCGCCTCTGCTCTGGATGGTCTCTTTGCCTTTCCCGGTTAATGTGATTCTGACTTCTCCCTTCCTTGCAAGCTGCCTGTTCCTCCTTTAACCAGTGGAACATGCAAGACGTGTTTCCGTGTTTCCGTTCTCTTTCTTTTGGGTCTCAAGTGGCTCGGATGTAGCTCCAGCATCCTGGAGTGGTTATCTTCTAATATTCCTTTACAGTCTCAGTGAGGAAATTCAGCCTTAGCCTAGGGAAGGAAGGAAGTAGGGAGGGGGAGGGGCCGTTGGGGAGGGGCGCTAGGATCCTCCTTCTTCAAGGGGCGATTGGGGCAGGAAGCAGAGCCCCCTGCAAGAGGGACCATCAAGACCCCAATGGGAGCCCTCGGGGAGGAGGAGGGCAAATGAAGGGGGCGGATCCTCTTTCTGCAGGGCCGCTGTTGCCATGGCGACGAGGGCGGCCCCCCCCCGGGAGGGGCTCTTCGGGGGGGGAGCCCTCCTGCCTCTCCTCGCCCACCTTCCGCCTCCCGGATGGGCTGGCAGGATCCCACCCAGCCGTGGCCACTCATGGACCCCCACCCCACCCGAAGGCCACCCGAGGGGAGGGGGGCGAACTGCCTCCCCCAAGCTTGTCCTGAGTCACAAGGTGTGTCTGTGGGGGGGGGAAGCTTTGGGGGGGGCTAGAGCAGCTCCCCCCCCCCGTTGTCTCCCCAGTGTCTCTGTATCTGTGGCTGCCTCTCTTTATTTCCTTCCGAATATCTGCTGGCTCATTTTGAGCATTGAAAAGTTGGTCCAAGGGCTGCCAACGCCTCGATCGATACCACTGATGGCTTCAAGCTCTCTTCCGGCTAATTCGGACCGTAGAGCTGAAATAAAGCCCAAAATTCCTCCGAATTCATGAATTCATCAGTTGTGCTTCCACTCCCTTCATCCCCGGCCGGAGAGACCAGATAAGAAAGCAGATGTTAGCCTGGGTTTTCCTGACTCAGCAAGGCAGCAGCCTTTTTAAAAAAGAAGAATGCGTTAATTGGAAAGGCGTTTCTGTCATTGCTCTGATTCTCTCACATGTCTCCTACTTGTACCAAACAATAAAATCCTGACCGTGCCATGGAAAATGGGAAATGCTGTGATGTCTTTGCCAGACAAATATCTTGATTGATTCTTCTGTGTAGGTTGCTATTTTCCACTGTCTTAACACCAGGTGGTTTCCTTTCCGGCCAAACATGTTAGGAGAGAGATTAGTTTATGGCCATCGGCCTCTAAGGGCCCCCTTTCTTTTTTCGGGAGATACTCTGCTATTCAACCGCCTCCTTCCTTACCGTTGCTTTCCTTGAGGACAGCCAAAATCTTCAGTTGGGAAATAAGCTATTTTAGGCGTTGCCTTTTAAAAATAGGCATTGATTCTTCCTGCAGCAGTTCTGCTCTTTGGAATGAGGGCTGATTCTAGCCCCTTTTTTTCTCCCTCCGATTTTAATTTTTGCAAGCTTGAGTGTTGCAACCTTGTGGGATCCAGATGTCAATAAACCGCCTGTTGGATGGACCCAGTGCCATCCACCTTCCCTTTTAATGCCGTTTCCTGGAAGCTTTTGCGCGGAAGCGTTTTGGATTCCGAACTGTGTGGTCCGAAACTCATCAGGATGTCTGCTAAAGCCCCCCCCCCATCTTTTGCAACATTTCCTGGTCGCCTCTGCTCTGGATGGTCTCTTTGCCTTTCCCGGTTAATGTGATTCTGACTTCTCCCTTCCTTGCAAGCTGCCTGTTCCTCCTTTAACCAGTGGAACATGCAAGACGTGTTTCCGTGTTTCCGTTCTCTTTCTTTTGGGTCTCAAGTGGCTCGGATGTAGCTCCAGCATCCTGGAGTGGTTATCTTCTAATATTCCTTTACAGTCTCAGTGAGGAAATTCAGCCTTAGCCTAGGGAAGGAAGGAAGTAGGGAGGGGGGGAGGGAGGGGCCACCCTTAGGAGGCTGCTCCTCATCCCAGGGAGATTAAAGGGCTTATCTGAGGGCAGTTCTCATTTCTCTTTTTTAAGATGACTCGTTTCCCCCATTCTTGAGCCCAAGGCTCCAATGTGTATGAAGCAGGAGCCATTCCAGGCCTTGTAATGGGGGAGGGGGGCAGATCAGACCCTGCTTTGCACAGAGGGAGGTGTTGTCCTATTGAGGAATTCAAACAGGTCTCCCAAATGGGGTTAGCCAAACAGGCAGAGGTCAAAAGCAGCAGAGCTGACTTTACAAAAAAAGAGGGGGGGAAATTTTTTTTTGTTCCTCCCAGCATGGGAAAGCTGCACCTCCAAGCCAGCTCCTTTCTCTGCGTCTTCTTCAGAAGCGTCCAGCCTTTTCAGACTTCAGGGGGAAGCCGCTCGAAATCTGTGCTGTCAGCATGGGAGGAGGCCAGTTCTGACCCAGAGTTTCCTTCTCTGGAAATCTCAGCCGCTGTTCCGGATGCTCTGCCCCGGAGATGTGTTTTAATTAGGAGCAGCGGTTCAAAGGTGGCTTCCCAAAAGGGCGAAAACAGCCCTTTTCATGATGCCGGTCTGCGGCCTGTAATAAAGACGGGAGTCGGCAGCCCTTTCGCCGAGCGAGCGGAAAAGCTGCTCCTCTCAGGGAGGGCGTGTCGGCAGGCGAGCCCGGCGGTGCCAGAACCGGGATTGCCAGGTTTTCATCACAGGGAGATATTCAAACCAGGGCGTTGCGGGCACGATGGAGGATGGGGAGGATTAGATGGGCAGGTGACAGAAAGTCAGTCTCTGGTGAGCTTCCCGGCCTCAGTAAAGGAGAATGTTTGTAGCTCAGGGTTGAAGTGATACGCTCCGAGTTTGATGGTGATCTTACAGACGTTTCACGACCCAACTAGGTGATGCCATCAGTGCTGGAAGGGAAGGGGGTTTGTGGAGAGAAGGAGGACGTTGATGATGACGTTGATGGGTCCTTGGTGCCCTCTGAGCTTCGTTCTTGCAGACGTTTCATGATCCAAACTAGGTCACATCATCAGTGCTGGTGGGGTTGGCGGCAAATGCTTCTTCTAGCACTGATGTTGTGACCTAGTTGGGTCATGAAATGCTTGCAAGAAAACAAGCGAGGACTTCTGAGCTCTTGCGCTGTTTTGTTCCTGGGGAGATGCAGAAGGAAGGGAGGGGGAAGAGACGTGTGGGAGGGGCGGTGTTTCCTACTTGTAGGTGAACCCACAACTGACACCACCCTTTGTGGTGGTTTTCATGGACAGCCTTCCTTCCCTTCCTCTCCAACTGAACTTCAGTTCTTCGTGATCCCGACTATCTGCTGAGCAAGCACTCTTTCCTTCCGGAAAATTTCTATTGCTTCCTCTTTTCTCTCTCTCTCTCTCTCTCTCTTTCTCTTTCTCTCCTCTTTGCCAGCCTTTAGCTTCCTCTGCTGCTCCGTGATGCCCTCTCGAAGACGTAGATGTATGGGTAAAACCATGGCCTGAGCATGACCTTCCGCTAATCCGCCTGGCCCGTCATTGCCTGCCGTGGTGGTGTGGAAGTGACCGGGTGATGCACTGGCATTTTTGCCCCCCAGGCAGGGCTGGTTTGACATGAAGCAGCTGCTTCGCTTCCTCCTCCCTTCTGGTCTTAAAGAATCCCCGGCCTCGCACTCGGGCCCCTTCTGGGTTAACTCCCTGGCAGGGTCTGGGGGTGATCTCAGAAATGCTTGGCGGGTCACTCCTTGGGGAAACATACCCCACTTTTAGAGATGGAAAGCTGGAGGCCTCAAGGCCAAAGTCGTCTTCAGAGCGTTGACAATGAAATCTCTTTTCCCCAGGATTTAGCCTTGCTGGCCTCTTCCCAGCGCAAGCTTGCTAGAGCTGTGGAATCAACCGCGACAGAAAAATGTGAACTAACCTGGGGTTTCCCCCCCCCCCCCCCGCATCAAACGGGGCTAATCTTGCTGCAGACGTGGTGCTGGCAACACCGCCGTCTTCTCTCCTTTAGAGCTTTTGCAAGTTCAGCGCATGGTTTGGCCAAGCTTCGCCTGCTTTGCAGCACGTCTTCCCGCTTGGGGGCTGGAGCTCCATGGGGCTGGGCCTGGCCAGGGTGTCTCCCGGTCAAACTGGAAGCGGCAGAGAACAAGGTCTCTGCAGAGTGTGTTGAGACAGGAGGCGTCTGACCCAGATGCCTGAGAGAAAATGGGGATGAAGGGGGGGGTCCCCTCTGCTAAATATTTCCCCCACGTGCTGCAGCACCAAGGGTGAAGCCCACTCTCCCCTGCCCCCCCCAGGGCCTGTACAGTGCCCCCCACCAGCCTCCCTCCCTCCCTTCCCCACAAGTGGCTGCGGACTGAATTCCGGACACAAAGGAAGAGCAAATCCAGAGCAAAGCCACATACCTGGTGAAGATGTCCTGCAACTCCTTTGTGTGGAACCTGACTGTCAAAAGTCCAGGGTTCAGAGCCGAGGGGCCCTTGAGATCATCAAGCCCATCTGCTCAGGGCAGGACCCCAAACTCACCTGCTCCCTGCCTGGCAGGCAAGCAAGCAAGTGACTATTCAGTGGCTTTTGCAAATTTCCCAAAGCAGAGAGAGCCACGACAGGAGAATTGGAAACCGAACCATCATTGTTTATTCAAATTGTTACAGCCGCCAACTTTTGACAGATCCTGCATTTTCTCAACCAGCCTAATGAAGGCTGGAAAATGAAGCTGGCGCTCTCCCCTCCAGCCCCTCCTAAGGACCAGTCTTGATCTCTTCGCTGAGCCAAGCTTTGGCCCGCAGCCCCAGGGAAAAGCCTGCGTTCGGCGGGCTGATGCAGTGACGCCTTAACCACCTCCTTCTCCTTCAGTGCCCGCTGGGCTCACAGCACTGCCGTGGCTGCCTTGGCCCACTAGAGGGCGCTGTTCCCCTGGCCCCCTCTGCCAAAGGGCACCCCTTAGAGGACGGGTCTCCAACCTTGGCTACTTTAAGGCTTGTGGACTTCAACTCCCAGAATTCCACAACTCTTTAAAGTGACCAAATTTGGAGACCCTTCCTCTAAGGCTGTGATGGCAAACATATGGCACGTGTGCACAGGTGGCACGTGGAGTCATATTGGTGGGCACGCGAGCCAGCTGATTTTCAAGCCTTCTGGGCCCACCAGAAGTAGGGAAACAGGCTGTTTCCTGCCTCCGGAGGGCCTGGGGAAGGCCCGTTTCTTGCTCTCCCCAGGCTCCTAGATAGGCTCTGGAGGCTGGAGAGAGCAAAAAAAGGGCCCGCCGGGCCATTGCATGGCAAAAGCAGGGGAAGTGCACGCACATGCATGGTGGCAGGGTGCATATTATGGGTGTGGGCCCACACACACGCAAACCTCCACCCCCCGCTTTTGGCACGCGATGGCACAAAGGTTAGCCATGACTGCTTTAAGGGGTGCCCTTTAACAGGGGGCCGAGTGAAGGAGGGGCCGCTTTCAGTGCCCAGCCCCACCCGGGTGGGGTGTGTTTCCCAGAGCAGGGGGGGGGGGAAGTCCTGGCCGAAGTGCAAGGCTTGTGGGGCTGGCGTTTCTCCCCCTCAGCCAAAGGCACCTGGGGTTGCTAGCAGTGGAGAGCCGGCCGCTGCCTGCAGGCCTTCCTGGGGGCCTATCGCAGAGCTGTTCGGATAGATTGCAGGCAGCTGGAGTTTCCCCGAGGCTGGGTCCACCCCTTGGCCCCAGGCGCTGAGCCCTTGGCATCTGGGTGACTCAGCCCCGAATGACGTGGGTGGCTCCCTTGACAGAAAATGGGTGGGATTTGGAGAATCCCTCTGCGGTGGCACCTGGATACGTCAGGCCACAAGCCAGGGAGAGCCGCTAGGTGCAGGGGGTGGGGAAGATGGAGGGGCAGCCTTGCAGGTTCTCCCCCCCACACCTCCCTGCAAGGCAGAAGTGAGCAAAAGCACCTGCCAGGCTGAGCAGAAGACCCTTTGGGTTTGATTCATTGCAAATCCCCCGCCCACCCACCCACCCACCCCCTTGGGCCAGTTATTCCTGCAGGGACATTGACCGGGGTCAGCTTAATCTCTGCCTTCCTCTTGGTTGCCTGCCAGGGGTCTCACCCCCTCCCCTTTTCCCTTCCAGGGGCGCCCTCAGCCGGGACCTTCAAAAAGTCCTTGGAGGTGAGTTTCCATTCAGTTGGGTTTTTTAAAAAAACAACAGAACCCGGGGGGGGGGGGGGGCTGGTGCCGAAAGCGGCTACCACTCATTGTTCGGTGGGGAGGGTGAAGGGAGCAGCCTGGGATCACAAGGCAGTGACTGCAAACTTCTGACTTTGCACCCTGTTGTAAACGTGGAGGAAGACCTTCCTGCCCCTGTGGAGAAGCTTGGGAAATAAGGAGGGAAGGGGCTGCTGAGCCGAGCCCTGTCCCCTTCCCCATAAAGGCAGGGGCCGCCTGCTCTCCAGCTTCAGGCCTCTCAGGGGGCCTTCCAAGTGCAGGGCCTCCCGGCCTTCAGGTGGGGCCGCGCTGGCCTTGTCCCAGGCACACCGAAGCTGTGTGTGCACATAGTCTTATTCTCCCCCCCCCCCCACCGCTGATGGTCTGGTGCTGCCCCCACCTGAGTGGGGAGAGGTGCCCCGATTTTGGGGGGCTTGTTCCACTCTGCCAGCGGGAGGATTGGAAACCCTGGGGCCTTTCTCCTCTTCTGCCCCCAGGTGCCAGGCTCCTCCGGGCACGGGTCCTCGCAGACCATCAAGAAAGGCCACCGGAGCGTGGATTCCAGCGGAGAGACCACCTACAAGAAGGTAGGCAGGTCGGTCGGTGGGTTGTTGGTGCCAGGCTGCTGCCGCCGCCTCTGAATTCCTCTCTCCTCCCCTTCTTCTCCCGGGCCCGCCTGCCTGCCCGCCTCCTCCTCCTCGCATTCCCCAGCCTCTGAGTCACCCCACTCGCGCTCGGCATAAAAGGCCCAGGTGCGGTTTCGGAGACAGGTTTCTACTGGCAGATTCAGGCAGAGCAGATCCAGGAGATTTGAAGGCCTCTCAGTTGGTCGGTCACTGCTGCTGCTCAGGATCTCTCTCGTGGATCGAGGGGGGGGGGAGGACGGTTTCTTTCGTCCTTTCGGTGCTTTGGACTATTGAAGACGGTGGCAGCAGAGCGATCTGGGATTCCCTTGAAGGGTCTCTTTCCCCCCCAAAAAAGATGCAGAGGTGCTCTCTGGAGCATGCATAACTTCCTCCTCTCCTCCGCACGGGGGTTGTGCTGACGCTCCCTGGATCCAAGGGGGCTTGGATCTGGGCCGGCATGTTCCAGTGGACTCTGAAATGGATATTAGCCGGGATGGGTCCTTTCGGAAGCCGCCTTTATCCGTAAGTGGCCGCCTTGCTGTGCCCAGAGATACGCCTGAGATTGTGGAGGTGATGGGTACTTGGGGACCCTGAGGATAGTGGTTGCTGTGGGTGGGGGGAAATACCCAGGGGAGATTGGAGGAGGCCTTTCCTCCCCTGGTTTGTTTCTGTGTACAGCAAACCAAGCAACAGTTGGTGGAATTTGAAAGTTTACACAAGAAATTTCACTCCTCCCTCCCTTCCTATCCTTCCTTCCTTTCCTCCCTCCCTTCCCCTTCCTCCCTCCCTCCCTCCCTCCCTCCCTCCCTTCCTTCCTTCCTTCCTTCCTTCCTTCCAACCT
The DNA here is from genome assembly GCF_028640845.1 of Ahaetulla prasina. Lineage (NCBI taxonomy): Eukaryota > Metazoa > Chordata > Lepidosauria > Squamata > Colubridae > Ahaetulla > Ahaetulla prasina. Next base: position 710,436 of record NC_080555.1, on the reverse strand, counting down.
TTTGTGGCAGCTTCTTGGCCTCCAGTGCCTTGTTGTGCATCACTTCTGTCCACCCTCCTGAAGGGTGTCCCTGACACGGGGTGGGGATGGGAGGGGCAGCCCTCTTTCTCCTGGGGTTCCTCATCCCTTTGGTGGGTGGCTGTTGGATGCTTCTCCGGAGCCTGGTCCCCAAGATTGAGGCAGTGTGGGTGGCGAGGAAGCCCTCTCTAAGCTCCCCCTGGCTTAGCTGCCCTCCAGGCTGTGAAGTGATCCGTTTTGGCACACGGCGCCTGTAGCTTGGCACAAGTCCCCTCCGCGTGCCACCGGGTCCCTGGCCCCTCCAGCCCTCTGCCCTCCCAGGAGGCATCCGGGCATCCATAGCTCACCTGGAGACCCCCTGGCTCACCTGGTTTTACTTCTAAGAGAGCCAAGGGTGGCCCCAGAAGTTAGCAGCAGCCCTGCCCCTGGCAGGCAGAGAAAGAGGCACCTCCCTGGCATCCTTAGAGGGGAGAAGAAGCCCCGATTGGGAGCTTTCCAGGGGCATGAAGGTCTCTGATCTTCCCAAGAAACAAGCGGAAAGGTCCACCGTTCAGGGCTTGGGTGGTGGACTGGCCATCCCGTCCCCCCAAGAGATCGAGTGGGAGATCCCTGTTTCGGGCTGCCAGGAGGGGAATCAGGAAGCAAAAGCAGCCAGGGGAATTTCCAGGCAGAGAAGGCGCCCCGCCTTTGCCTTTGACGTAAACAGCCCTGTGATTTACGGGAGGCTCCCGCAGGTGAAGCCCCGTCAGTTCTCAGGAGAGACTTAAAGACACTTGAGGCAGGCCAGTTTCCCCCCCCCCTCCTCCTTATGGGGGCAGTGAGGGGTTTCCTTCATCCGAAAATCAGCCATCAAGTTTCTCCTCTCCTCCGTTCAGCCCCAAACACCGGACTTATCAGGCCTGGCCAAATTAAAAGGGCTCCCAGATTAATGAAGAGGGCAGGTGGGGGGGGGGTGTTTAAGGTTCAGGTGGGCTCCAGGCGGACGGCAGGTCTGCGGAGCTTCCTTGGGTGGGTGCAGTCTGGCGGAAACGGGCTGGATTCCGTGACAGTCGTTTCCTGCCTGTGAGCTCCCAAAAGGTGTTTCTCCAGCTATGGGGAACCTGGGATTGAATGTGCAGCCCCTGCCCCCCCCCCTTTCAAGAGTTTCTCCAAGGAATAACCCGGCTCAAAAGTTATGGTAAAATGCTGATTTGGCAGCAGGAACGGCCTAAACTCGCTTGCTCAGCAAACTCCAAGTGAGCCGGGAAACGTTTGGGGTGCAAAAAGACGAGGGTTGTTTTTTCCCCCCTTGAAATCAGCTCTTTTTTTTTCCCCCTCCCTCTTCTAGACGACTTCCTCGGCTCTCAAAGGTGCCATCCAGCTGGGCATCACCCACACGGTGGGCAGCCTCAGCACCAAGCCGGAGCGGGACGTCCTGATGCAGGATTTCTACGTGGTGGAGAGCATCTTCTTCCCCGGGTGAGCCGCCACCTGCCCACCCCCAGGTCAGCCGCAGCCAGGCTGGGAGGCTTCCTCCGCCCTCCCCTCCCGACGGGGGATGCTGACCCCGGCCCCTCCCCTCTCTCCCTGCAGCGAAGGCAGCAACCTGACCCCGGCCCACCACTACAACGACTTCCGCTTCAAGACTTACGCCCCCGTGGCCTTCCGCTACTTCCGGGAGCTTTTTGGCATCCGGCCAGACGACTACTTGGTGAGTGGGCTTCACGGGGAGGCCCTTGGCTTGGATGGAAGCAGCTTTGGAGGAGGGGAGGAGGAGAGGGTCAAAGCACTGATCCTTCTGTCCGTGTCGTTCCCCCCCCCCCGACAGTGTTCCCTCTGCAGCGAGCCCCTCATTGAGCTCTCCAACTCCGGCGCCAGCGGCTCCATCTTCTACGTCTCCAGCGACGACGAATTCATCATCAAGACCGTCCAGCACAAGGAAGCTGAGTTTCTGCAGAAGCTGCTGCCGGGATACTACATGGTGAGCTGGAGGGGAGGCAGCCCAGGCTGAGCGGCCTTCCTTGGGATGGAGGACGGGGGGGGGGGAACCAGTCCCGGGAGACCCTCCCTCCCTCCCTCTCCCTTGCCTTGCCCCCTGGAGCCAGGACCCCCGAGGCTCCTCCTCCACCCTCCTCGGTCAGCCTTTGTGGCAGGAGGAGGAAAGGGCTCCGGTGCCTTGAACGGTGTCGTATAAGCTATCAGGAAAAACTGACTGAGGAACTGTACAGGGAGTCCTTGACTTACGACTGCAATTCAGCCCCAAATCAATGTTGCTAAGTGAGATATTTGTTAAATGAGTTTTGCCCCGTCTTGCCGCCTTCCTTGCCACAGGGAATCGCGGCCGTCAGAAAGCTAGTAACACGGCCGTTAAGCGAATCTGGCTTCCCCGTGGACTTGCCAGAAGGTCGCCAGAAGGGATCACGTGACCGTTGTCATAAATGTGAACCAGTTGCCAGGCGTCTGGATTTTGCTCGCGTAACCTCACAATGGTCATAAGTGTGAAAAACGGTCATCAGTCCCTTTTTTCAGTGCCGTCGTGACTTGGAACCATTGCCGGATGGACAGTTGTAGGTCGAGGACTACCTGTGGGGCCAGGCAGCATGCTGAAGGTGGAGGAGGGTCACCTGCTTGCACCACGAGCCCCCTTCCCCTTCTTTGCACTCCAGCCTGCAACCTCCTGTCCCTGGTGGTGGTCCCTGCCCTTCGCCTTAAGGACCCCCCTCTCTCCCTCCCCTCCCCCCCAGAACCTGAACCAGAACCCCCGGACGCTGCTGCCCAAGTTCTACGGCCTCTACTGCGTCCAGGCGGGCGGGAAGAACATCCGCATCGTAGTGATGAACAACCTGCTCCCCCGCTCGGTGCGCATGCACCAGAAGTACGACCTGAAGGGCTCCACCTACAAGCGCCGGGCGTCGCAGAAGGAGCGCGAGAAGGTCTTCCCCACCTACAAGGACCTGGACTTCCTGCAGGACATCCCCGACGGGCTCTTCCTGGACGCCGACATGTACAGCGCCCTGTGCAAGACCCTGCAGAGGGACTGCCTGGTAGGTGGGGCAGCCGCCTGGGGGTCTGGCTGGCCAGCCAGTTTGGGGGGGGGTCTCCAAGGATCCGAGTTGTCCTCATTTGGGGGTTTGCAGGAGAGGATGGGCGAGATGGGCTCCCATCCCCAAATTTTGAAGCCAGGAGGGGTCCGTTTCTTCTTTATTTTGAGGCTGGGGGCCTCTCAAAGCAATCTTGGCTCTAGCAAGGAGAGAAGGGAAAACCAGGAATGAATGAATCCACTTTCACGAGTGGGGTGTGTGTGAAACCAAGGGGGTCTTGAGATGGGGCCCGCAGGCCGGGCTGGGTTGAGAGGCAGGGGGCTGTTTTGGGAAGGGGGGTTCAGGGCGGCTTCTCCAGCCGGGCCCTGGGCCTCCTTGAGGAAGAGGCCTCCTGGGGTTCTTCAGGGTCAGTTTGCATAAAGGCCTTTTATAACTTCCTGGGACAAAGTCTGCCTTTCATTCTCCACTCACCTGAGCTGTGACATTGCTGCTCCAGGGGGTGGGAAAAGGGAGCACAGGGAGTCCGGACCGGACCTGGCAGGATCGTGGCCTTGTGGCTTAATTTGGGGGCTTCCTTTTCTCTTCTGTTCCCCCCCCCCTCACCCAGGTCCTTCAGAGCTTCAAGATCATGGATTACAGTCTGCTGGTGGCCGTTCATAACCTGGATCTGGCCCAACGGGAACGGGCGGTAGCCGACGGGGCCTCCCTGGCAGACACACGGCGGCCGGCCGGCCAGAGGGCCCTCTACTCCACGGCCATGGAGGCCATCCAGGGGGAGGCCCGGCGGGGGGGCACCATCGAGACGGACGACCAGTAAGTGCAGCGGCAGAGAAGGGAGGCTGGGGAGGCCCACTTAGACAAGGCCCTGCGCCAGTTTGCGAGCAAAGCCACGGGGTCTCGGAGGAGGGATGTGGTATCCTGTGTGGGTGGGGGGTGGTCTTCCAGTCAGCACTAGCTCCAGTCTGAGCCACCCACCCATCCCATGCCTCCGTTTCCTCTCTCCTGCAGGATGGGAGGCATCCCAGCCCGAAACGCCAAGGGGGAGAGGCTGCTTCTGTACGTGGGGATCATTGATGTGCTGCAGTCCTACAGGTGAAGCACCCTGGCCTTCTCCCCTCGGTTGGGGCCCTGCAGGATGCCAGCCTGGCAAATGGGCCACCTGCCTCCCTGATGGAGGAAGCCAGGAGCCCCCCCTCCCCCCGGAGGTTTCTTTCCCTCTCCCAGCCGGCAGGAAGCAGCCCCGGTGCAACTGCCCTCCCTGCCCAGCCTACTCAGAGGCTCCGTGGCTGCTGGCAAAAAGAGGGCGGAAGTGAATAATGGTGGCAGGGAAGCCGTGGGAGGCTGGAACGGAGGAGAGCCAGATCAGCCTCCAGAAGCAGATCCCAGCGGGAGGAGAGCAGCCCAGATGGGCAGTGGGGGGGCAGATCCAACCCCCCTCCCAGCCTGGTTTTCAAAGTGACCTTCTCTTCCCTCCCTCCTTCCTTCCTTCCGATCTCTCCAGGTTCATGAAGAAGCTGGAGCACTCCTGGAAAGCCCTGGTTCACGACGGGGTAAGCAGCCGAAATGGCCACTTCGGTCTTTGGACGCAGCAAGTGGGAGAAAACAGAGGTCTGGAGGGGGAGGGAAGGCAGAGATCCTCTGTCCCCTCCACCCACTCCCCGTACCCCAGATTTCTTTTGGGGGTGACTTTCGCCCACTTTCCTGCAGGATACGGTCTCGGTTCACCGGCCGAGTTTTTATGCCGAGAGGTTCCAGCGCTTCATGTGCCAGGCGGTCTTTAAGAAGATTCCGCGTGAGTCCCTTCGGGCCACCAGTCGGTCTGGTGGGAGTGGGGGGTCTCCTTCCCGTGCCCCCCCCATATTATTAGCATTAGAGACCCTCCAAAGACTTCTCAGCTGATTTTGGTGTCTTTCTCTCCAAAGTAAAATCCTCTCCTTCAAAAAAGAGCCGTTCCGGGATGGGTCCTCCTCGTCGGCCGGGCCAGACTGGGACCCCCGCCCAGGTGCTAAGCGAGATGAAAGTCCAGGTCACGATGGAGGCAGAGATGGAGCCAGGTGGGGGGCCCTTTGCCTGCAACCCTGTTCTTGTCATCCAAGTTGGGGAGAGGCTCCATATTCAAACCCCTCTCCCCTCCCCCGCTTCCAGCCCTTTGCACAAACAGGAAGCTTCCACCCCCCCAACCAGGAGCCCTTCTAAAGCAGGGGGGTCCAACCTTGGCCTCTTTAAGGCCAGTGGACTTCAACTCCCAGAATTCCCCAGCCAGTCATGCATGGAATTCTGGGAGTTGAAGTGCACCACCGGTCTTAACGAGGCCAAGGTTGGACACCCTATTCTACAAGGTCTTCCGGAGATTACTCACCCCCTCTATCGCCCTTCCCAGCCTTCCCACCCCTATACCCAGGAAGGGTTGTTCAGCCTTTCTCTCCCCCACCCCAAACCCTTTCTCAGGTTCCCAGCTGGGGCGTCCTGATCTGCTCCCCCAGACGCCCCCCGTTGAAGAGGCCAACAGCGACTCGGCGGCGACCACCTTGTCCACCTCTTCTCTGGGCAGCCCCGGGCACAGCTCTCCAGCCAATCGGTCAGTTGCTGTCCCCCAGCAGGGCGGGGAGCGGGCTGGAGAGTCCCTGGAGCCATTGGGGTGCTTGGACAGCACGGCCAGGGGGCAGAACAGCCTCGTCCACCCTGGGTGAGATTTCGGAAGGCTGATTCGTGGGGGTATCTCGTTTGGAGATGGGTCTGGCGTTCACGCTCTTCCCCTCTTTCTCCCTTCAGCTCTATGGGGGCAGAAGCGCCCCCACCGGACACCCCCAAGGACCTGGCTGTCTTCCATCTGGAAAGGTGAGGGGCGGGGAAGAGATTGGAGACCCCCAAAGGGCCTCTGCGTTCTCGTCCATCTTGGTTTTGATGACCGAAGGAGACCTTTTGCAAGAACAGCGTAGTTCTCTGAAAACTTTGAAGCCCTTGGAAAGGGACGGGGTGGGGGAGGACCTTCTCTTTCCTACAACTCCCCCCCCTCCCCAGTTGACCAAAGGTCTGTCTCCTAATCTCCACGTAGGTCAGAGAGCCGAGAGTTTGTCAGATCAGACAAGTTGCCTACGGAGCTAGATAGTGCAGGATGCTTTCAAGTAGGTGAGGCGGAGTCTAGGCAGATGTGGGCGAGGAAGCCCCCCACCCCACCCTGGGGCCAAGGAAGCGGCTCCTGGGAGCCCCCAATCCTGCCCTTCTGGCCAAAGAGGGTTGCTCTCATCCAGGGAACACGAGTGGCCGTGAAGGGCACCACATCCTTCTCCACAGCTTGGAAAGAGCTTTCCGGCACACTCGGATGGCGCCTCTCGATGGCACAAGGGGTTTGTGTCACAGGACCAGGACACTCTGTGTAGGTGGGGGTGGGGGTGGGGGGTCACCTACTCTTCTCGGCCTCCCCCTGGCTCACCCCTGCCCCAGACAGCTTAAGGCGAACCCCGTTGACTGCTGTGGCTCTTGGGCAGCCGTGCCGGGGATGTGTGAGGACTTTGGTCCAAGAATGGTGCCCCCCTCCTCTCTGCTCATCCTCTGCTTTCCTCCCCCCCCCCCCCCAGTGCTTCCCCCAGCCCTTCAGTCACAGGGCAGCCTTCTGAGCTGATGCAGCAACTTGGAGATTTGGCCGAAACGGAAATCAATTGTGTGAGTCTCTCTCTCTCCCTCCTCCCCAGCCCCCATCCCACCCCGTTTGGGGGACCGTTTTGGGGAGGGGCACACAGAGGAAAGGGTGCCTGCCCTCACCGAGACTGGCAGCACCCCGTCTCAAGCCGCCCCCCCCCCCCCGGGCTTGGAGCCTCCCCAGATCTGATTCTCCTTCCTTCCTTTTTTCTTCTTGCAGTGAAAGTGCCCTGGGGGGGTTTCCTTTTTCCCCCCTGGGGGAGGAACGTGAGCAGAAGATCTTCTCTGCGCTCTGCATGGCCTGTCTTTTTGTGGGGGGGAGGGGGTGGACCAGCCCCACCCCCACCCCTAGGAACTGCAGATACCACAAACTCCTTTGAACTGAGCAAACTGAAAGAAGCCTGGGGCCCACTCGCACCCCCCCCTCGGGCAGCCAGCTCCGGGGTGCAGGGACTCATGGAAGGCGTCTAGCCCCCTCCAGCCTGGGCAGAGGACAGAGCGGCCCAGCCTGGGGGGGCTTCAGAGGAGAGGGGCGTCCAGAGGAGTGCCGGCACCAGCCCCTCTCCCCACGCCCCACAAATGACCATTCCATAGTCGCTTCCTCCTGGGGTGTGTGGAAACGGATGCCGCCCGCTTGGAGAAGATTGCAAAAGACACACGATCTCTCGTAATTTTAGCTTCCTAAAGTATAGCGATGTTTCTTCTCTCGTCCATTGCCATATCGGGGCAGGGGGAGGGGCTTGTTTGAAAGACAGCCGGCTGAGGCCAGGATCCTCTCAGCCGGCCTGTATCGGGAGGGGGGGGAGCCCCTTTTTCAGTGCTGTATTGTGGTGGAAGGTGGGTCCAGAATCTCCCCCCCTCACCCATCTCCCTGCTCCAGGACACTTGTGGGCCTTGTTTGGTCGGCTCCACCAGCCCACCCGTGACCTCCGGGCCTCCCTGCCAGGCTTGCCCAGAGGGATGGGAGCTGGAGTCCAGATGCAGCTGCTTTGCTCAATGCTGCCAAGTATAGTTTTCCAGGGCTTTTAGTATTGTACTGACGGACCAAACTTTACCTCCTGGCTTTGTGGCAATGGGAGATTTCAGTATTAAACCCCTTTTGAGAAGCCTGTAAAACTTCAGGGTTTCCTAGCTCTGCCTTCAACCTCCGTTCTGACTAATATTGTTTAGCAACTTGTAAGAATTGCTAAATTCACCCCTGAATTCTTTTGCACATACAGAGGGGGTGTTTCCCCCACCCCTTTCGAGCATTGGGTTGCATTCGGAGATGGCCACCCTCAGCGTGGCTTTCCTTGCCCCAAGCACGTTTTTCTGGCCCGAGCGAAGCCTCTGCAGCTACCACGGGAGGAATTCTTGGAAGTGGCGAATGTTCAGAAAAGGTTTTAGGGCGTTGTCAAGAGAGACATCTCACTGTCTGGGAGGGAGAACACATATTTTTGTTCCTTCCGACCCATATTTGGAGGGAGAGCAAGAAAGAAAAAGAAAAAACCACAGTTGTGTTCCCAGTGAGTTTTATAGATATTTTTGTGAAGCATTTAACAAGAAACAGACTAGCATTGAATGTTGGCTGCAGAAAAGGGGCAACTCAGCCCCTGAACGAAGGTGAGATCAGGGTAAATAAAATGGCCAATTCTATTTTTGAGAAAAGAATTTGAAAGGGAGCAGTGCATCTGTTACACCTCCAAAATATATATATATATAATCACATGGCTGGTTGTGAATATGGGATCTGCCTTGAGAGCCCCCTTTGGGGGGGGGGGATCTTGTTAAACTTGAGCCTTTGAATCTCTCCCCAAACTGTTACATACATGTTAAGGAAATGTCTACATTAGACCGGTTTGGAAGTTTCCTGCCACAAACGTTTGTAATTTATAAACTTATATTTCAAGTCTGTTTGTAGTGGTGCCTGTCTCTTCCCCCAGGGAAATCGATTTTCAGACTCCATCGAGGTCATTGGAGACTTTGGGGGAATGAAGTGGGAACTGACTGCAGGTCGGAAGCAAAAAATAAAAAATGGTTGTGTGACATCCCAGTGGGGTATCTGAAGTGCTGCCCTGCCCCTCCCCATTGTGTCATGAGGGGTCTCCATCGGGGTCTCCACCTTTGCTCACTTTTAAGACTTCAACTCCCAGAATTCCCTAGCCAGCCAGTGATGGCTAAGGAATTCTGGGTGTTTAAGCCCACAGGTCTTAAAAGTGAGCAAAGTTGGAGACCCTTAACCTAAGGGCCCCTCTCATACCTGGTCAGAATGTATAGACCCTCTGCCCAAATTCCCTGAACATGGTGAGGGGGAAAGAGTTCATGTCACCCAATTATATAATTCCCCCCACCATCCCTTAGACATTCAAAAGACTTTAGTATGTGGATTTGAACACCAAGCCAGAACTATGTGCACCTTTTATTGGGGAGGGCGACACTCCAGGGGTCATGAGGCTTTGCAGTCTCCTACAGGGAAGAATAGAATTCTTTATTGGCCAAGTGTGATTGGACACAAGGAATTTGTCTTTGGTGCATAGGCTCTCAGCGTACGTAAAAGAAGATACCTTCATCAAGAATCATAAGTACAACACTTAATGAGTGATAGGGTACAAATAAGCAATTAGGAAACAATATCAATGGAAATCATAAGGATACAAGCAACAAAGCCAGTCACAGTCATAATCAAAAGGAGATGGGTACCATGCATTTAGTAATAGCTTGACAGTGCCGATAGAATTATTTGTTTAGCAGTGATGGTATTCAGGGGAAGAAACTTCTTTGTTTAGTTGTTCTGGTGTGCAGTGCTCCCTAACGTCGTTTTGAGGGTAGGAATTGAAACTTTTTATGTCCAAGATGTGAGGGGTCTGTAAATATTTTCCCAGCCCTCTTTTTGACTCCATGGAAGGCAGGTTGGGAGCAATTGAGAACCTGAGAAGAGAACCTGAGCATCCCAGTCTTCCCCTGGGTCCAGCCAATAAGGGCTGCAGGGGACACGTATTGAGCCTGTGATTTCACGCTCGCCCTCCTGGTCAGTTCGCAGGGTTCCCATCAGGGCCAGTCCCTTCGCCTCTTCTCGCGAACTGCGCTTCTACCCCACCGATGGGACCTCTATTTATACTTGGCGCTGTCCGGCTCCTAGCCAATAGCGCGTGGCTGCCTCACTGAAGGCCGCTCCATTGGTCCGTGGCCAGTGACCAATCGAGAGCCCGTTTTTCGGTGACTCCGCCCATTCCCAGGGGTACCAATGAGATGCGTCCCTTCCGAAGCCCCCCCCTCGCCCTATATAAAAAGCAGGAACGCGCCTCAGTTTCCTTTCTGTTGGACTGAGACTGGGTTGCTGTTCTTTTTAGTTCGCCATTCGGGCTCTGCTTCACTTTCGTTCGGTCGCTTCGAGGCGAGCGGCTTTCTTTCTTTCCGTGCCTGAGCAGGCATGGCTGGGCTCGAGCCGCTCCCCGCACTGGCGCGCCTCCAGACTAGCTAAACTCCAGTCCTCATCAGCCCCAGCCAGCAGGAAGAATAGAATAGAATTTTTAGAATAGAATAGAATAGAATAGAATTTTAGTGGCCAAGTGTGATTGGACACACAAGGAATTTGTCTTGGTGGATAGGCTCTCAGTGTACATAAAAGAAAAGATAGGTTCGTGAAGAATTCTAAGGTACAACACTTAATGATAGTCATAGAGAACAAATAAGCAATCGGGAAACAATATCAATATAAATCATAAGGATACCAGCAAGAAAGTTACAGTCATACAGCCATAAGTGGAAGGAGATGGGAACGAAGAGTGGGACATGGATGATAGATATCCCCCTATATCAAATAAACGATCTCCAGAACAGAACAGAATTCTTTATTGGCTAAATGTAATTGGACACACAAGGAATTTGTTTTTGGTGCATATGCTCTGAGTGTACATAAAATAAAAGATACAAGAATCATAAGGTACAACACTAATGATAGTCATAGGGGACAAATAAGGATATATATGCATGCATGTAAATAGATATGTATTTTTGTATACATATTTATACCTACACATATATGTATAATTTATAAATTATATTTATACTATATACAAATTATACAATTTATACGTATTTCGGGAGAACCTGTATGTAACACACCTTGGAAAAGAGAAAGAAAAAACCTGCGCCTGCGCGTTCCGCCCACGAAAGCTCCCGCGCAGGCGCTAGAACTACCCCTCCCGGGATGCCCCGCGCCCTGACCTGCCAAGAAGAGCGACGCTGATTGGCGGTGGGGCAGCGGCCGGTCGGCCGGAGGGACAGAGGCAGGAAGCAGAGTCGGGGGGCGCCGGTGGGGCGAGCAAAGGGGCCGCGATGGTGCTGGAGAGCACGATGGTCTGGTGAGCGTCGGGGGCACCTGGGGCCGGAGGTGGAGGAGCGGCCGGAGGGGCGGGAGCGGGTTTCCCTGAGTCACGGCGGAGTCTGGGGCGGCGGGTTGGGGGCGGGAGGGAGGCGGGGAGGAGGGGCTCCCTCAGGAGGACGGCCGCCTTCCTCGCCCGCGGGGGCTCTGGGGCTTCCCGAGGCCCCCAAGTGCCCCCTAAGCCCCCTCCCCCCAATTCGCAGCGTGGACAACAGCGAGTACATGCGCAACGGGGACTTCCTGCCCACCCGCCTGCAGGCGCAGCAGGACGCCGTCAACATCGTCTGCCACTCCAAGACCCGCTCCAACCCCGAGAACAACGTGGGGCTCATCACGCTGGCCAAGTGGGTCCCTTCCCCCGCCCCGCTTCGGGCCCTCCTGGCCTCTGAGGGGGTGGACTGGATGACCTCTGGGGGTAGCCCCCTGGGACTCTTAACTGGGAAGGGGGTCGGACTAGATGACCTTTGTGCGGGGCCTTGCCAGCCCTGGGAGTCTCTAACCTCTGCCTTTATCCCCCCCCCCCCCCGCTTGGCTTGACGTGCCTGTCTGTCCCAAATACACACACGCACACACGTGTCTCTGTCAACCTGGCCTGTCTTGTGTTGCGGCACCTGGGAAGAGGGTCAGATTAGATGACCTCTGTGAGGGCCCTGCCAGCCCTGGGAGTCTCTAACCTCTGCCTTTATCCCCCCCCCCCCCGCTTGGCTTGACGTGCCTGTCTGTCCCAAATACACACACACGCACACACGTGTCTCTGTCAACCTGGCCTGTCTTGTGTTGCGGCACCTGGGAAGAGGGTCAGATTAGATGACCTCTGTGAGGGCCCTGCCAGCCCTGGGAGTCTCTAACCTCTGCCTATATTCCCCCTGCTTGGCGTGCCTTTCCTGGATCTCGCTGGGGCCTTCTTGGGAGGGAGGGAGGGAGGGCTTTGCTTTTTGACCCTGGCCGGTTTGTGTTGCAGCAACTGTGAAGTGCTGACCACCCTGACGCCGGACACCGGCCGGATCTTGTCCAAGCTGCATTCAGTGCAGCCCAGAGGGAGGATCACCTTCTGCACCGGCATCCGAGTGGCTCACGTAAGCCGCCTCTCTCCCCCCCCCCCACCCCCAGGTCTCTCCCTCTCTGCCTGGATGGAGTCATTCCCCGCACACCCACATTGGCTCTTGCCTCGGCTGTGCCTGCTGGGATCTATGAGACTTGAGCTCTGCTTGCTCAGAGAAGCTTTGAGCAAACTTCCAGAGAACTCTGGTGTTCTCTCTGCTTAGTAGATGGGCAGAAAAGTGGGGGGGGAATGGAAATGGACTACAGCCTCTCCCCTAAAACACTTCCTCCTTTGCAGCTGGCTCTGAAGCACCGCCAGGGGAAGAATCACAAAATGCGCATCATTGCCTTTGTTGGGAGCCCGGTGGAAGACAACGAGAAGGATGTGAGTGACACAAAAGACAAAACACCTCAACGTATTTTAAAAACGTAGATGCCACAGTCCCGAGAGAGACTTTCAATAGAATAAACTTCAGAAACGCTGCTGAAGCATTTCTGGTCCCAGCATTCCTCACCCTAGAGCTGGGATTCATCCAGAGGGCCCAACATCCAGCCTTAGTCTTCCCAAACGGAGCTCCTGTCCTTGGTTCAGGTTGCCCCATGGAAGGAAGGATGCCCTCCCAACGCCTCCTTTATTTACAGCTGGTGAAACTGGCCAAGCGGCTGAAGAAGGAGAAAGTGAACGTGGACATCATCAACTTTGGAGAAGAGGTGAGGGGACCCCCAAGGTTGGCTTTGCAAATCAAGTCTTTGGGGTGACCTCATCTCCCCTAACATCTCCTTCCCTCCCTGCTCTCTAGGAGGCCAACACGGACAAGTTGACGGCTTTTATCAACACCCTGAACGGCAAAGACGGCACCGGTTCCCACCTGGTGACGGTGCCTCCCGGGCCGAGCTTGGCCGATGCCCTCATCAGCTCCCCCATCTTGGCCGGAGAGGGAGGAGCCATGCTGGGCCTGGGGGCAAGCGACTTTGAGTTCGGCGTGGATCCCAGCGCCGACCCAGAGCTGGCCTTGGTAAGGCAGGCCGTGGCGCTCTGGAAATCTGCTTATTCCAACTTTTCAAGCCGGCTGGTTTGCAGTTCCCTGAATGTCTGAGTTCACTATGAATTGTGCAAGGCAAGGCTGCCCAACTTGCCCACTGGGGAATTCTGGGAGTTGAAGTCTACAGGTCTTAAAAGTTTCCAAGGTTGGGCCCCCCATAATGTAAAGCATTCTGGTAAATGGATCCCAAACTGCCTGGGCATCCAGCACCATTGGGGAAGGGGCTGCTGATGTTTTTTTCCTGCCCTTCCAGGCTCTCCGAGTGTCCATGGAAGAGCAGCGGCAGCGGCAGGAGGAAGAGGCTCGCAGGGCGGCTGCCGCCTCTGCTGCCGAGGCTGGCATTCCTGCCACGGGTGGGGATGGTAAGAGAAGAGCTTGGCGGCGGGGCGAGGGGGGCAGCACGCACTTCCTCTCTTTCGAGGCCCCTTGGCTTTCCTCGTTTTCTGAGCAAGCAAGAATTGAACTCATGTATGTGTTCAAAACGGGAGAAACTAACGTTGTGGCATTATATTTACCTGTAATCAACCAAGGGGCAATATGTGTGTTTGTCTTTTGTCCTTTTTAACAAATGTTTTTCTTAATGTTTTGTCCTTTTTTTTTGTTTGTTTCTTTTTTGCTTGTAATTTTTTGGGGGGAATTTGTATTTTAGCTTTCTGAATTGCATAATTTTTTTAAAAAAACTGGCTCTCTTTAGCTGGATGGCATACAGAATTAATTTCAAAGCCATCTTTGAAAATGCGGAAAGAAAGCCGGGCATTTGCATGCCACCAGGCAGACCCTTGGGAAAGCTGAGAAATCGTCTCGTTCAACCCTCGCTCGGGGCAGCTTTGAAGCCCACCACCTGCCAACGTGAACTCGCCTCTTTTCTATGTTTCAGATTCAGACGATGCTTTGTTGAAAATGACCATCGGGCAGCAGGATTTTGGCCGAGCCGGTCTTCCCGACCTCAGCACCATGACCGAAGAGGAGCAGATAGCTTATGCTATGCAGATGTCTCTTCAGGGAGCTGGTGAGCTGGGAGGAAGGGGTGGCAGGCTGGGGCAAGATTCAGGCCTGAAGAAGCTTGACCAGTGAAACTGACGTTGCCACCAATCTCTTTTCTTTCTTTCTTTCTCTCTCTCTCTCTCCAGAATTTGGGCAAGGCGAGTCGGTGGAGGGGGAGAGTTCGGCTGATATGGACACGTCAGAACCTGCCAAGGTTTGAGTTTTGGGGGCGCGCGAAGGTGGGCTTGAAGGGGCAGCACTGAAGACAGTAGCCTCTCCAGACTGCTTGGAGGTGGGGGGGGGTGTCTCATGAGACGGGATGTCCCCTGGCCCAGGTTCTGTTGCAGCTTGGGGAAAGCTTGCCAAGCAATTTTTTATTTTTAAATGAGACGTCGCCGATGATAGCAATGCAGGAAAGGGAAATTCTTGCATGGTGCGTCCCTGGGCCTGGTCTCCTCTCCTGCCCACCCAGCTTTCCTAGAACACCTGGTTGAGGGGGTGGAGGGGCTCCCATTGTGGTCTGTTCCCTAATCCCAGATTAACCCAGTTGTGGTCTACTGTGACATCTGACCCCTCCCTCAGGAAGAAGATGACTATGATGTCATGCAGGATCCTGAATTCCTCCAGAGCGTTTTGGAAAACCTGCCAGGGGTGGACCCCAACAATGAGGCCATCCGCAATGCTATGGGGTCCCTGGCCTCCCAGGCCTCCAAGGAGAACAAGGAGAAAAAGGAGGAAGACAAGAAATGAGTGTGGGGGGATGGGGGCGGCCGAGTCCCTCCTCCTCCTTCCATCCACACACCTCCCCAGGTTGTGTGGCCTGGTAGCGTTCGGTTTCCATAATCTTTCTGGGCTTGTCTGTCTGCAGGGACGTGGGGTCCCGGGGGAGGGGTGGGGTCCTTTTCGCATTTTGCTTCTGGTTCAACAGTTAATAAAATCCTTAAATTTTCTCCGTACCTGGTGTGTTTCTTTGAAGCAGGCACCTAAAGTGTCCCGGGGGGAGGGGGAGCGGGGAGTGGACGTGGTATGTAAACCTGTCTCTGAAAAAAGTGAAAATTCATCCCTGTGTAATTGGAGAATGCCCAACTCCTAAGCCTCCATCCAGATCTTATTTCTCCCCAGGCTTCTGCATCTTTGTCCGTTAGATGCTCCCGGAGAGGATTCTAGCAACACATGGAAACAGCCCTCTCCTAGAACTATGATTACTGCCGATTGTAAAGCACTGCATCACTTACACCAGCGAGTATCTCTCTCTCTATGGTGGGTTGCAGGAACATCAGAAGGTGCCTGGAATTGCGTCCGACGAGGTGAACAATCCCTAGTGCCTGTGATTAAGCTTTGTTAAGTTTGCTGCAACCATCCCCGGCTCCTATTTTTAGTTCAACATTTTAAAGATTGGTGGCTGTGAATGAGACGCTTCTGGCCCCCTCCGTCCTTCCCGTGTTCTTAAAAGAGTTGGGAACTTTGGAAATGCAGAGGGTTTTTCTGAACTGAATTATCCAGACCAAAGACTTCCGCGTTCTCTCTTCTTTATTAAGTGCTACAAATTCAGCGAGGGGGGTGGAAGACGGTCTCGTGGCTTGTGGCTTGTCTTCTTCCACAGCCATGCAGCCGTCTCGTGGCCTCTTCCGTGGCAAGGGAAGATTTTAGCAGGAAGGAATAAGGGGATCTCTTTCCTAAGTAGCTCTGGTTCTCGGAGAAGCCACTGGGGAAAGAAGTGAAGAAGAAGAAGAAGAGGGTCTGGCTCTGTTGGAATGAGGGAAGGAAGGTGGGTTATGTTAGGCCTTGCATTCCACACACACACCCCAGTTTGGGATGCAGAGGGAGGCCTCTTGCCCACCTTGACCCATCCATGCAACTTACATGCTGAGCTTCCAACCAGGTATGTTGGCTTGTTGCTGCACAGCAAAGTGACCAGGCCTCCCAGGGCCCCCGTTCCCATCATCTGTACCTCCGCGGTGATCCCCAGAGTGACGTTTTTCTACAAGGGAATTGAGAGCAGATTTGGCTTTGGATCACCCCATCCTCCTTCCCTTGCCCCCCCCCCCCTTTCTCTGCTTCCCTAGAGAAAGAGAAAAGGGAAAGAGCAAGAAGCAAAGCTGGATGGCTGGACCATTTTAGGCAGAGCCTCTGGGAGCGTCTGCTCTGTAAGGGGAATAAATTGCACCCCTGCCCCTTCCCTTTGCCCCAAAGCAGCAGAGAGAATTACCAGGACAGCTTGGAAGAAACTTTCCAGCTCTTGGCAGGACGGCAGCAGTTCAGAGGGGTCCATTTTGCGGGTCACACACCCCTCCGGCTGGCCGTGATACACCATCAAGCGCTGGAGAGAAAACAGCCCATAGACAAGGGGTTGGCATTGCCTGCACCTAAGTTTCAACTAAACGCCTCTTTTTCCTCTCCTACACATTAGAGGGATCGTTACTCCCACTGGGCAAAACAGGATCCAAACAACACACCCCACCACCGTTCAATTAAATCTGATCAGCCTTGGGGAGGGGGGGGGCGGAATCCATTTCTGTAGCTGCAAAATGACAAAGGGAGACGATGCATTCACCAAAAAGTGCATCTGAAGCTTTCCTTCATGGCTCTCCACTCCCTGGAAAACCAAGAGTGGCTTTTCCTTCCACCGAGAGTTTTGCTATTTAAACATCGTTGCTTTAAAAGAAGGGTAAAACGCAAACACATTTTACATTTGTAACCGAGATTGATTAAGAATACTCTGTCCTGGCTCTCTCCGTTTTGCAACGCAAGCAAAATGATGAGGGATATTGGCAAGCGCTTTAAATTCCCTGCTCTGGAGATGGTGACGGGAAAACGCTCAATGATTCCAGGACCCTTTGGCTAAACTAACGAGGCTACGCCAGAAAAGAGGGGAAAGGCAGAGACCAGCCCAGGTCACCCCTCGAAGCTCCGGCTTGATGCCGTGACTCACGTTTCTCAAATCGCAGGTAATGCCGGGCGAGAGGCCCTGTTCGTCGAGCTCGCTGAGAGCCAGGAGCAGGGATGCTTCGTTTTGGACGTTGACTTGTGCAGGGTAGGCAATGGCGCCTCTCTTTGAGCAGGGGAAGGGAAAAGGAAAGTGGGGAGACCGTCAGATTTGGGTTCAAGGCTGCCTTCCATCCGGACTTTGCCAGCAGAGCATCTGAAATGCCAGCTGTGTCACGGGACACAATCCTACCCAATCTCATTCCCAGCCTACATGTCCCACAGTTTATTTACTTTTATGGATCCAATATCGGGTGTCTGGGATGCAGTATCCCCACCTTTATTCTGGTGCTCCTTCACAAAATTAGTACAGGACGTGCAGTTTTGGCATATTCCGATCGCTGCCTATGTTGGTGCTGTGTTGTGATCACGCTTTATGATTGCATTGGCTCCTGGCCAGATGCTGCCTGTGACCTCCCTCTTTTAACCTGACTGGCTCAGAAATGTAAACCTGGCCATCTCTGCTCTGTGCTCCGGCCCCTTCCATTCAGAGACAGACAGTCCAGCCGCCGCCTCCCTTTTGGTACCTGGAGACAAGAGGTTCGCCCCAGGAAAGTCGCCACGAGGATCCCAACGATGCTGATGGAAAGAGCAGCGATGGCACCCACTGTCAGGATCACCAGCTTGTGGTTCGAGACCGCGGGAGTCTTGGTGAGCTCCAGTCCTGAGTGGAGAGACTGTCGAACCAATTGAGAAGTTCAGAAAGAGACAGACGATACAACTCAAGGTCAATGATCACAAACGCCCAGTCCGTATGCCTTGAACCCCACTTACATAAGGAGGGCTCTTCGGGTGCAGCCCTTCTGGCCAGGAATCGGGGTGCTTCTCTTCATTGGCCATGTCCTGTGGGAAGCACACGGATGGTAAGGAAAAAGGGGTCACATTGCCTCTTTTATAGCATTTGACTCATCAAAGCCTCACCCACCTGGCTGGGAGCCGAGGCGAACAATGCGCCTCTATAAATTTCCCAGCTCAGCATCCTCTGAGCTAGAAATCCTTCTGCGCCTCTCTGACACCCAGTAAGTTTGAAGGTCATGAGGCAGGATTAGAAAACAGGTATTTTTCTCTCAGGTAAGAAAGTCCCTTTATTAGAGAAAATGCAGAGATACCCAGGCTAGGTGTAGGATATTGACTTCCCCCCCCCTTTTTTTTTAAGTAAGTTACTAGAGTTGAGTTTACGCAATTCAAAGTCTTGCTAATTTTTTGGAGGTATTGCTTTATCTCTTCCGACACTCCGAAAAGTATTATTTTGGTGACTGTTGGCCAAGGTCCATGCCAAGGAGCAGAACGGGGAGGTTCAGTCTATTGCTGCATCATCCTTTGCAATCCGATGTCCATTGAATAAGGTGTTTCTTTCTAAAAGGTGAAAGGAAAAAAGGTTGAAAACAGCGCAGGAGAGAAGTCCAAGTCCAAGCCAAAAACAAAGCCATCCATTTCATCTCTCCTGTTGCAAGAAAAGCGAGAAGAGAGGCAAGCAAGAAGGCGGCCTTTGTTTCAGGGTCCAAGAAGATGGCGGGAGGGCCCGTCTCTGTTTCTCTCTCATTTTGTTCAGGTCAGGTTGCACCATCTGAGATTGGGAACAAGGCGCTTTTGAGAGGGAGGCCCCAGGGCTGGCCGTTCACCCCAACTGGGCCCAAGCAAGGCCACCACTCTCCCTTCGAGGAAAAATGCCTCGTCACGGCGGCCTTGGAAAGTATCCAAAGCCCGGCCTTGGGGAGGGGGAGACTGAGACCCTGGCCTCAATGGAGCACAAAGGGAAGATTGTTCCAGGCTGGACCGGCATGGCAAGCCGGGCCAGGGAGATCAAGATCTGGCTTAGCATGAGGCAGGTGGAGAAACAAAGCACAAGGAGAGTCAGGAGGCCAAGGGTCTCGCTTTTTCTCTGGGCCTGAGACTCCGGCCTCCTCAGGGCTCTAGTCCTCATGGGCAAATCTGCCTTGCAGGGTTGGTGTGCAGAGCTGAAAAAGCGATTAGGGTTGCAAGAGCAAAGGTCATCTGCTGCAAAGCTTTTTTCCACTGATTTTCCCAGCCATCTCTCAGCAATACCCCTGTGAGGTAGGCCAGGAAGAGCAATAGTGGCTTGGATAGGGTTTTCCATGCTGGCTTATGCAATAAGCCTTGGCTTGGAGTGGAAAGGAAGCCGACTTTTTGACCAGGCCTCCTTCCTCCAGGCCAAGGCTCTCAAACTTGGCAACTTTTAAGATTTGTGGACCTCTCAACTCCCAGAATCCCCCAAAATAGCTGGCTGAGGAATTCTGGGAGTTGAAGTCCACAAGTCTTAAAAGTTGCCAAGTTTGGAGAGCCTTGGCCTAGAGAATTTTTAAATTTTTATTTTTTTTAAACACAAATCAGTTTCATTGGGTTTTTTTATTTAAAAAAGCACATTTTCCCCTGGCCGGAAGTCTAGGTTGGTCAATGTCGCCCACAATCCTTTGCGCTCTCCCTCAGGCGCCGGAGTCATTTTCTCCCAGTCGCCCTTGCGCGGCTTCCGTGGCCTCTCCCTCCCATCATGCCTTGCGAGTTGGTGTTTTTCATGTTTTCAAGCCCTTTGAGGGCGGACAATTTATTTGAATGACGGGAATAATACGCAATAGGATGATTGGAACACGAGGACAAAGCCCCGCCCCTTCATAGTCGAACACCAATAGGCGGTTCGTTACACCTGCTGCAGTCGCTGTGTTCTCAAGCAATGAGTCAATATAATGAATGTCCCGCCTGAGGCGGATTATCACCAATTGAAAAGCGACCTTCGGTGTCAGTCTGAGTGACGTTCGTAAGAGCCAATCGCGACGAGAAGTCCCTGGGCAACTATGGCACTCTTAGCCAATAAAACCATTGGGGGGAAGCTCACCCTGCCGAGTGAATTTACCCAGCTGGGTCTCACAAACCGATCTCCCCCGGCCAGCGGATGAGGCGTGCCGAGCGTCGATAGGCAGGCCGTCCAACCAATAGATCCACAAGGCGACAGGAACATGCCAGCCCCCTCTGCTCCCTCGCCTCCAATGAGTACTGAGGTCGAAGTGGGCGGTGCATCCCTCTGTAGCGAAGGCCCTTGACCCTATAGCCACCCGGAGCGCCTGCTCCCGCCCTTGAGTGACGTCCCTCTCGACCAATGGCAACCCGCTAAGCCTCTGGAGTGGCGGGCGAGCGTTCCAATGTCGATTCGCGAGCGCTGGAGGGGGGCGAAGCAGGAAGCGGCCGAGGAGGCGGAGGCCCTCGGAACAGTCGGAGAAGCGCCGCGCCGACCGCGAAACCTCCACGCCGGGCTGCCGAGGAGGCTGGGCCCGCGCAGGTAGGAGGCCGTGGGGCCGCCTCGGGGTTCTCTTCCCCTCCCCCGGGACCTCCAAGCGTGGGGGAGGGGCAGGGCAGCCGCGTGGGGGGTCTCCCCCCTGGGGAGCCCCCTCCCTCCCCGCCCGGAGGCCTCTGCAACCCCACCCCCGCCTTCGAGGGGTAGGACTACAAACCCCATTTCCCCTGGACTCCAGATCCCATCAACTTCGCCCGCTCCCCTCCCCCCCATCTGTGCCTTTTTTTAAAGGGAACTTCCAAAATAAATACAGCCCCCCCCTCAAAATAAAGCCTACCTGGAGGGAGGGGGGGCTGCTGAAAATTGCAGTGTCCCTGATTTCCCCCCCCCCAAACCAGGAAGACCCCCTTCCCCCATTATGACACTGGGCTAAAATTTCATTAATGCAAAAAAAGGGTGGATATTTTTCCATGGGGGGGCAGATCTGGGGGAGACCCCAACCCTAAAAAAAAAAAAGAGGAGAAGCTTTGAAGGAGCTCAAGGGGGCTTCCTGGGGGCTTCTCCCCTTTCCCCCTTAAGAGGGATGAGAATTAAGGGAGATGGGGGGGGCTTCCTGTGGTTCCCCCCCCCCCCGCATTAAGAGAGCAGAATAAATGGAAATGAAGAGTTTTGGGAGTCCTGCAAATCCCCCTCCCCCAAAACATTAACATGCAGCATCTTCTCTGGTGACTTATTCCTGCTCTTTTTGTGGCAATGCCAGCATTTTAATATTTCACAATTTTAAAGCAGTTTGCCGGTGTAACTTCAACAGCTTCCAAATTTCCTGCCCGCCCGCCCTGTGAGTCCTTACCAGCCCTGGACCTGTTCAGCTTTTTCCCCTTAATTTTTAACAAAATTAATCAAAAGGCGCGCCTAGATTACGGGCATCATCATCTGCCTGGGTTGGGGAGTTGGAAAGTGTGCTTGGCAATATTGAATTGATGCATCAGTTTTGGGCAATGCGAGGTCATCTTGTGCAGGATCTAAATGGGGGCGGTGATGGATTTTATGTACTTTTTATTTTATGCACTTTTGAAGTCTGGAAATTTCTCTTGAGAGGCGGCTCATATCTTTGTGTTATCGATGAAACTCGGGACAGGGGGGAAAAGTGGTTAAAGAATACACGAAGCCCCTTTCCCCAAACCTGCAATGGGGAGAATTTATCTTTAATTCACTTTTGTTCTTGGTTTTCTTTCTTTCTTTCTAAATCCTGTGCAGCTCTTTTCTGTCCAGCGGACAAAACTTGGGCTCTCCTACAGATCTGTGCCGAATGCATTGGGGGGGGGGATCTTTGCCATAAGTATATAAAGGCCCACCTTGTGTGAATTTGATTAAAGCAGAAAAAGCTGCATGGTTTGAAGAGGAAGGTTTAAATATTTTTTTAAAAATAGATTTTTCTTTTTTTAATTTTCACCCTGGGTCCTTCTAATCCTTGAGAAATTTATAGGTTGCAGAAACAGCCAACCAACTATTGGCTTTACCGTTTCCTTTTTAAATATATAATATAATATGCGCTTTTTCAGAGGGAGAGAAGAGGCTTCTTGCTAAAAGTGCCACACATTGGGGCATTATTGGGTTTTTTGAAGTGTGGTGTCCACTTCCTGTGGCTTCCTTCCTGGGGTGGGGGGGGGAATTTTCTTGTGAATCAGAGTATTGGGGAAGGGGTGGAGTGTGGGTGGGCTGGCCAGAAAGTTTGGTGTTTTTCCTGAGATGCTAGTTTTGGATTTTAATGCTGCCTTTCTTACTGTTTGCATTTGAATTGGTGCCATCTAGGAATGACTTAAGCCACTTGTTGCTATTCATCTGCCCTTTCTGCCCTAGGTGATAATGTGCCTTGTGGGTTTGTTATGCTTAAGAGTCCCTCCAGCCAATCAATATTGTATTTTCATTAAAATTAACCTCCCTTCCCCCTTGAGTGAGCTTGGAGTCTTCTTTTTTTTCCTTCCCCTTTCTCCTCCCTGCTTAGTACTTTTAAGTTAGCAGATGGTCCTGTCTTAATTCTCTTAAATGGGCAGGAATTTAATCTCTTGCCAGACATGGCTTGGTCGGGTCGTGGGTGGGCAGCTGCTGTGGGCGTTAATTCATCTGGAATAGTAAACTCCATGAAAAAAACACAAACCACAGCTTCTTGCCCAACCTGTTTCTAGGGTGGTTTTTGAACCCTGTGCTGGAGAAAGAAAAGAGGGGAGCGTGAAAGTGGGTGATCTGCCCCTGCCTTGGAGGGCGGGGAAGGGGGGGTGAGTGTTTGGATAACGTCTCCAGCTAGAAAATCCACGCTTGGTGTTTGTTTCGGCCCCTGCCCGGAATGTACTGCAAGGTAGGGTGTGAAGAGGTCAAAAGCAGAGAGAAGGTGGTGCTAAGATACAAGCAGGCTTTGCAAGATCCTGGTCAGCAGGTGGGCTTCTCTGGCCTGCCTCTTTCCCCAGCTTCTGCCCTTCTCATTCATCCTGTGAATTAATTTTCCACCCTCAACTCAAAATTTCTTCAGTTCTCCTTGGCTGGGGTGCAGGAGAATAGGGGCCCAGTGTTATTGTGCACCCCAGTGCCAAATTGGTGGCCATAAATATTGGGGCTTTCTTTCTAACCACTTTTCTTCCCTCTCTCTCTCTCTCTCTCTCTCTCTCTCTCTCTCTCACACACACACACACACACACACACACACACACACACACACACACACACACAGACTTCAGTGTGCTAAGACTTCCAATCCCAAAGACATAACAATTTAATTTCCCATCACACGGGTCCATTTTTAAAAAAAATTTGGGATCCGACAAGTGGGGGGCCAGCTGTGTTGCACATTTGCCCGGAGGAATCAGGGCACCCAAGCGCAGGCCGTTGGGTGCCCTGTGCGATGCCCTGGCAGGAGAACCAGCTGTTCCTTCCATAGATTGGCAGCTAATGAACGGCCCCCTATCAATTTCTGTGCCTTCCTCAAACACTAAGCCTCACTGACAGGGATTTAAATCTCTCCCAGGGGAAGCCCAGCCTTTAGGATTTAAGAGATCTGCTGTGGGGGAATCCCCCTGAAAGCTTTCCTTCCTGTCCTGTTTCGCCTGGCTCTCCCCGAGCGGAGGTGAGCAGGGGTGTTTGAGACAAGATGTTTGTGTACCCTGGTGTGACTCTTGTTTTGGCTGCTGGGCCTAGGAAACCGGTCTGTTTGGGATTGGCGTGCAGGGATGACTAGTGATCGGCCACAGCGAAGCTTTGAGCGTCACCTCCGTAGATTTTGTCCATTGTGGAGACTGTCAGATGTTGAGCAGAGTTTGGGGAAAACGGAGCTGTGGGATAACTTGGTGTGGACAAATTGGCTTTTAGTCTGAAACTGTAGCTCAGCTGTTTCAAGGGATTCCTGAACCAGAGGCGCCGTGGGAGAGGTCGGAGGGCCCGTAATGGGGGGGGGGGGCTCGTCTAGGAGACCCCTGCCAGCGTTGCTGAAGAAACCTTTAAAGGGCTTGGTCCTTCCTTAGCAGGGAGCACAGCCACAAACTTCCCCCTGGGCTTTTCCTTGCAGGCAGAGGGCCCTGGCCAGGGGCTGCCATTCAGCTTCTGGGGCCTGAAACTTTGCTTGAATCTGGTGGATCAACAGAATCTGCTGGAGGATGAGGTGTGCCCTGGGGCTGCTCCTGGAGTGGCAGTGGGTTGTTGGCACATGTTTATCCAACCTTCCTTGGAGCAGAAGCTTCACACACACACCCACACCAGGCCTCCCTCTCCCTCTGAGGAGGGGTCCCTGCATCCGTCTCCTAGACCTCCAACCAGAGGCAGAGAAGGGGGATGGGGTGAGCGAAGGGTCTCCCCATCTGGTCCCTTGGTGTGGTGGAGCCTTTTCTTCGCCCTGGCGGCCCTGCCTGGCGATGGGCCTCCCTTCCTCCTCTTATCCAGCCAGCCCTGGTTTTCTCTCTTGCCAAGAGCCCAGTCGGGCCTTCCTGCCCTCCACCCCGGGCTCCAAAGGGGCGGCTGCTCCTAACTCCGGGTTTTCTAGCATCAGCAGATGGCA
Source organism: Ahaetulla prasina (assembly GCF_028640845.1). Lineage (NCBI taxonomy): Eukaryota > Metazoa > Chordata > Lepidosauria > Squamata > Colubridae > Ahaetulla > Ahaetulla prasina. The sequence goes on along the minus strand of NC_080555.1, from coordinate 686,054 downwards.
GAGCAGGGCAGGTGCCCTTGGGGAGGTGGGGGGGGACGTGACTGGCACGCCTGGGCTGGAGAGGAGCAGAGCTGCGGGAAAGGTAGCCCTGCCTTCCCCTCCCTGGCTCGGCCCCAGGGGGGGAGCCGGGTGCTTGTTTTCCTCCGCGTGGCTTCCCTCTGCAGCTGGCGCTGGCTGGGGAGGCTGGGCAGAGGGACTGCGCCCGCCTGCCTCCTTCCCCAGGCGGCACCTGGCTTGCTGGCCTGGCAGGAGGCGAAGGCCCTCGGTCACCACCCTCCTCTTCCTCGCCACCCCTGTGCTCGCCTCCCGCCCCGGTTCCTGTCCTGTAGGGAGCCTCCTTGTCAGGTTAGTGATGTGATCCGGTAGGTTCCCCTCTCCAGTGTGGAGGGAGAGAAACGGCACCCTCCCTGGCCACTGCTGCCCTTGCTTCTCCCCTCCTGGCAGGAAAGGAGACCAGTTCTGCCACCTGGCTGCACAGAGGCTCAGGCAGGCGGGCGCCTCTCAAGAGCGGAAGAGGGTCCTGCATTCCTCAAGAGATTGGCCTGGAATAAGGTGACACGAACTGGGATGCTGCCTAGAGTGGTTAAGAGTGAGGTATCCTCTAAATCTAGGGGCGCGGTGACTCAGTGGCTAAGACGCTGAGCTTGTCGATTGAAAGGGTCGGCGGTTTGAATCCCTAGTGCTGCCGTGTAATGGGGTGAGCTCCCGTTCCTTGTCCCAGCTTCTGCCAACCTAGCAGTTTGAAAGCAGGTAAAAAATGCCAGTAGAAAAATTAGGGACCACCTTTGGTGAGTGGTAACAGCATTCCGTGTGCCTTTAGCGTTGAGTCATGCCGGCCACATGAGCACGGAGACGTCTTCGGACAGCGCTGGCTCTTCGGCTTAGAAATGGAGATGAGCACCGCCCCCTAGAGTCAGGAACGACTAGCACATACGTGCGAGGGGAACCTTTCCCTTTGCCTTTTCCTCTAAATGCATAAATGTATGGAGGAGAAGTACCATCCCAGCCAGATCCAGGGGGGCTATTTTGCCTCCAAGCCTGTTTGCAGAGCTGGAGGTCAGATGCCAGGCTGCCCCTCTGACCTCTGGAATTGCCAGGAAGTGCCAACGCCTCAATACAGGGACTGTGTCCTTCCTTTTCTCTGGGGAGAATCAAGCAACCCACTGGAGCCCCTAGTCTTTATACCCTCCCACTGGCCCCCAGACCCCCCAAGGGATGATGGCTGTTGCCGGGTGGGATTTCTGCCCGCAGCCTGGTTCAAATGAGTTCAAACCCATAAACTGCAGCTGAAGGTCCCTTATAGGGCAGTCCTGGCTTCTGTTGGGTCCCTAGATGTCCACAGCATCCCAGGATCCCCCTTTTGCGACCTGCTGACAAGCAGAGTCAAGGGGGAAGCGGGGTTCACTTAATGACCGTGTTCCTAACTTAACAGCTGCGGTGATTCACTTAGCAACTGTGGCAAGGAACGTCGTAAAATGGGGTAAAACTCACTTAATGGCTGTCTCGCTGAGCAACAGAAATGGGCTCCATAGTAGCCGTAAGTCAAGGACTCCTTGTGTTCCGCCTCCGAGGACAATTATCAGCTCTGCTTTTGGGCCTTTTGGTGTCTTCTTTGGCCTTCGTGGGGAGGTGCCGTCTGGGCAGCCGGGGGTGGGGGAGCCTTGACCCCGTTGTGTCCCTCTCTCAATTTGACCGCTGGCCCTTGTCTTCCAGAGCCTTCCGAGCCCCTCGCCATGGGGGACATGAAGACCCCGGATTTCGACGATCTCTTGGCAGCCTTCGACATCCCCGACATTGACACCAGCGAGGCCATCCATTCGGGCCACGAGGAGGCTGAGGCTCCCGTCCGTCCCGTCCCTGTGGAGGCGGCCGCCCCCGAGCACGTCCTGCCGCACGCGGACATCACCACCGTCAGCGTCATTGTGAAGAACACCGTCTGCCCTGAGCAGCTGGAGGCGGCGGACGGGCGGCTGAAGGACAGCGGGGGCCACCCGGGGGGCTCCCGCTTGCTGCAAAACGGCTTTGCGGCTCCCGAGGTGCCTCGCGCCTCCCCGGTCTCCTCGGCGGAAGCTGTGGCCCCCACCAACGGCGAGTGTTGGGCCCTGAAGGAGAAGGCCCCCAAGAGCCTGGATCTCTTCTCCCCCTTCAGCCCCGAGGCGGACAAGGACGGGGAGGCAGACCTGATTGACCAGCCACGGGGATGCAAGGCGAAGGAGCAGGGCCCCCACATCCCCCCAGTGCCCCTCTTGTCCGCCGCCCCCTCCCTGGACGGCCCCGAACCCATCGAAGAGAGCTTGGGACCCTCACCCCCTCAGGCCTTCCCTCCAGCCTTTGAAACTGGTCCTCCTGGTGGGATGGGCCTCTCGCTGACTCCTCCTCCTCCTCCTCCTCCGGCTGCTCCTCCTCTTCCGGCTCCTCCTGTGATCAAGCAGGAGGTGGACTGTGAGATGGCTTGTCAGGGCTCCAGCCCGTTGGGGCCGCCCAAGTCCGCTTCTTCCTGCTACTCCGCAGAGACGTCCCCGCGGGTCCCCTGGCCTGGCTCCGAGGCGGACCTGGAGGGAGACCTGCCCGACATCAAGCACCCCCTCTCCAGCCCTCGGGAGCAGCTCTTCCAGGGCTCCCCACAAAAGGGAGCCAGTCCTGGGCCCCGGGCCTCCCCAAAGCCCCCCGGCAATGGGTCCCTGAAAGAAGAGCCGGTGGAAAAGCCACTGCAGTGCCCCCCAGTCCCTTCCAGTGGGGAGGAGGAGGAGGAGGAGGAGGATGGGGGGGACCAGAGCCCTGGTTCACCCTCGTCCGGTTCCTCGCGGCCCCTCAAGGTGAGGATCAAGACCATCAAGACGTCCTCGGGAAGCATCACCCGGACGGTGACGAGGGTCTCATCGGACTCCAATCCAGGAGCTGCCAAGTTGTCCTCAGATCAGGGGGGCCCGGAGACCCCTGCGGCCGGGGATACCTTTCTCCCTGCCGTCATCGCCCAGAAGGAAGAGGCCGCTCCGGAGAGCCCCAGCCGGAAGGCCCTGGCAGCCAGCCCGGGAAAGGCTGCGGAAGCCCCCAAGGTGGTCAGCGTCCAGCTGGGCGACGGCACCAAGCTGAAGGGCACGGTGCTGCCCGTCTCCACCATCCAGAATGCCAGCAGCGCCATGCTGATGGCGGCCAGCGTGGCCCAGCAGAAGGCCGTGGTGCTGCCCAGCAAGGCCTTGGCCAAGAGCATCCTCAGCCTGGTGCCCCAGGCCCTCCCCAAGGCCCCCGAGGTCAGGAGCGGGGGCCCCGCCCCGCCCGCCAGCCAGAAGGTCAACGGAACCACGGTGGTGGTGATGCAGCCGCAGAAGTCCTCGCCCCCCGTGGCCGGCACGGTCATCTCCCGCAGCCAGTCCAGCCTGGTGGAGGCCTTCAACAAGATCCTGAACAGCAAGAATTTGCTTCCCCCCTACAAGCCCAACCTGCTGCCCCCCGCCGAGTCCAGCCTGGCCCTCCCGCCCCTGGGCTACCGCTGCCTGGAATGCGGCGACGCCTTTGCCCTGGAGAAGAGCCTGGCCCGGCACTACGACCGTCGCAGCCTGCGGGTGGAGGTGACCTGCAACCACTGCGCCAAGCGGCTGGTCTTCTTCAACAAGTGCAGCCTGCTGCTCCACGCCCGCGAGCACAAGGACAAGGGGCTGGTCATGCAGTGCTCCCACCTGGTCATGCGGCCCATCGCCCTCGACCAGATGATCGGCCAGCCGGACGTGGCCCCGCTCGTCTCCCCAGCCCCCCTCAGCCAGGCCAGCAAGGCTCCCTCCCCAGCCGGCCTCACAACGGATGTCGGGGTGGCCAACGGAGGCACCGGCCAAGACCTGCCCGTCCTGCCCCTGGGCGGCGGCGGCGGCACCGAGCAGCTGGCGGCCATCAACTCCTGCCAGTGCCTGGAGTGCAAGGAGCAGTGCAAGGACAAGGCTGGGCTGGCCGCCCACTTCCAGCAGGCCGGAAGCAACGCCTCCACGGTAAATGAGGGGAAGGGGACGGGGGGGGGGCAGCTGGACAGAAATCCTGGGTGTCCCCTGGGCGGTTGGGCCTTCTGTCCACCTACAGAAAGAGACCGGACGGCCCCTTGTCTGGAATGGGAGGGGTCTCCTGTTGGAGCAGGGGGTTGGACTAGAAGACCTCGAAGGTCCCTCCCAATAACCCTGTTATTCCTGCCCCATTGAAGGAGCCTAGATTACCTTGGAGGGGCTTTGGGTGGTGGAAATTCACCGTGGGTGGCTCCTCTTGTGGAAGCGCAGCGTAGTCCTCGCTTACTGGTTGTTTTGTTTAGAGACGGTTATTATGGGAAAGTCAGTTTGTCGGCAGTCCTTGCATTGAGGTCCGCAAGGAAGAGGGAAGCCGTAAACACAATCGCAGCTTCACTTAGCAATCCCTATTTTGCTGAATAACCATGCTGGCTGATCCCAAGGGTGGTCACTAAGAGAGGACCGCTCCTGCAGCCTGCAAGGTCCCATATCTCTGAACTTCTTCTGCAACCCCCAGGCAGAATTTGAGCTGTGGGGATGAAGCTCCCCCCCCCCTCACTCTGGGGAAAGAGAAGGAGGGTTGGCGATCCTAAAGTGGCACTTTTCTCTCATTGATAAACGCCCCCCCCCTTCTGCTTCCCCTCCCCCCCCATTCCAGGTGTGCAACAGCTGCCCGATGATCATGGCCAACCGTTGCAGCTTCAGCGCCCACCAGCGCATGCACAAGAACCGGCCGCCCCACGTCTGCCCCGAGTGCGGGGGGAACTTCCTGCTGGCCAACTTCGATGCCCACCTGAAGGACGCCTGCCTCCATTTCTCCCGGAGGATCGGCTACAGGTAGGATCGGGTGGCATCCTGAGCTGCCCTCGCCTGCCCTCCTTCAGGGGAGCGAGAAGAGGCCTCCGCCTCTCCCTGCCTGGCCCCCAGTGGGCTTGGAGGGCAGCCAGGGGTCTAAAACGAAACTCCTGCTTTTGGGCCTGGCCTGAGCCACAAGCTCTCCCCGCTTCCTCCCAGGTGTCCCAGCTGCTCGGTTGTCTTTGGCGGCGTCAACTCCATCAAGTCCCACATTCAGACGTCGCACTGCGAGGTCTTCCACAAGTGCCCCGTCTGCCCCATGGCCTTCAAGTCGGCCCCCAGCGCCCACGGCCACATCTACACCCAGCACCCGGGCTTCAGCAACCAGCAGTCCAAGTAAGATAGAGCTGCGGGACAGAGGTTGCCGCCAGAAGTGGTGGGTGCTCCGTCAATGGAGGTTTCTCAGAAGAGACCGGATGGTCACTTGCCTGGAATGGGATGGGGTCTCCTGCCTTGAGCAGGGGGCTGGACTAGAAGACCTCTAAGGTCCCTTCCAGCTCTGTTATCCTATTCCCTTCCGTTCCGTTCTGTTCCGTTCCATTCCATTCTATTCTATTCCATTACGTTATTCTATTCTTAAATCTATTTTATTCTATCCTATCCTATCTTATCCTATCCATTTTCTATTATTATTATTTCTTCTTATTCTATATTCTCGTCTACTCTACTCTTGTTATTCTTATTCCTATTCCATTCTTATCAGAGGCCACCTTGGCTCTCTCTGCCTGTCCCGGCAGGGCTGGGGGTGGGGCTCCCAGTTGGAGGGGTGGGGGCACTTGAGGGCAGGAAGGAGACCCCCCCTCTTAGGACCCCCTCCCCCGTCTGTCTGTGCCCAGAATGATCTACAAGTGCGCCATGTGCGACACGGTCTTCACCCACAAGCCGCTGCTCTCCTCCCACTTCGACCAGCACCTGGTCAACCAGAGGGTCAGCGTCTTCAAGTGCCCCGACTGCCCTCTGCTCTTCGCCCAGAAGCGGACCATGCTGGAGCACCTGAAGGTCAGGAGGGGGTGCGGGCCGAAGCCGGGGGTGGGGGTGGGGGGGAGGCAGGGAAGGGCGGCTGGACCGGGCCTGACCACTGCCTCCGTCTCCCTCCGGCCCTCAGAACAGCCACCAGCAGCAGCAGCAGCAGCAGCAGAAGCCCAAGGAGGAAGCGGTCCAGAAGCCGGCCCCCGCCACCCCCGCTGCCCCCAAGCAGAGTCCGGCTGAGGAGGAGCCCCCGCCGCCCCTCCCGAAGCCTTCCTCCTCCTCCTCTTCCTCCTCCTCCTCCTCGGAAGACGACCCCCCCAGCTCCCCCGAGCTGCGCAAGAGCAAAAGGGGCCGCTTCCAGCGCAAGGCGGAGATGGGCAGGCGGTCGCGGAGCAACGGATGGACGTGCGGCATCTGCCATTCCTGGTTCCCCGAGAGGGACGAGTACGTGGTGCACATGAAGAAGGTCCATGGGAAGGTGAGGGGGGGGCGGGGAGTGGGGAGACCCTCAGCCGGGTGGGGCCAAAGGACCTGGCTTGGGGCGGCATCCCCACATTCGCCTCTTACCTGAGCAACCTCCCAGTCAGGGAGTTCTGCCAACTGAGCCAGGTTCATACCCAGTTTGGGGGGGTGGGTGTCATCCCTCACCCTGGCATCTCTCCCCCCCCCTTTTCAGTGTGTGAAGAAGTTCCCCTGCCATCTGTGCGAGCGCTCCTTCTGCTCCGCTCCCAGCCTGCGCAGGCACATCCGGGTGAACCACGAGGGCATCAAGAGGGTCTACCCCTGCAGGTAGGTGCCTGCCCTCTGCCCAGGCAGGGAGGGCCTCGGGGTCTCCTAGGCTGCCCCCCAAGCTCCCCTTCCCCCTCCCTCCCTCCCACCCACCCCTCCCTTCTTCTCCCAGGTACTGCACGGAGGGCAAACGGACTTTCAGCAGCCGGCTCATCCTGGAGAAACACATCCAGGTGCGGCATGGGATCAAGGTGACCGACGCCAACCGGAGCCAGGAGGTGCTCGCCACCCGCTTGGGCTCCAGGAACTCCCAGGTATGTGGGGTGTGTGGAGAGGGAACCCGCCCCGCCCCAGACCAAAATCTCTGCAGGAACTCAGAGGAACATCAGCAGCCTTAGCAGAGACGGCCCAGGCTCTCCGATTTGGGTCTGAAAACGGGGGAGGCTGAGAAAGGCAGGTGGGGGGGAGGGTCTTTTCAATCGGTCAGAATGTGGTTAGGGGGCCCGTAAAGGCAGTCCTCGACCTACGACCGCAATTGAGCCCAGGATTTCTGTTGTGAAGCGAAATATTTATTAGGTGAGTTTTGCTCTATTTTACAACGTTTCTTGCGGCAGACATTAAGGGATTCCCTGCAGCTGTTCATTTAGCAACAAGGTTGTTAAGCAAGTTGGGTTCCCCCATTGACTTTGTCCAGTGGTCGCCAAAGAGGGGATCCCGGGACCCCAGGACCCTGTGGCCATCATGAACACAAGTCAGCTGAATACGAATGAACGGTTGTAAGTCAAGGCCTGTCCTGACTCAGGTAGAATTTGCTTCCTGGAGGTTTAGCCTCTTTGGCTGCATTTCCAGTCCTGCCAGAGAGAGAGAGAGAGAGAGAGCTGCCCCCTCCCCACGCCTCTTGGGTGGGGATCCCTCCAGCCCCACCCCCCTCCAGCCTCGGTCACGCCGCCCTCTTCCTTCGCCCTGCAGGGGTCCAGCCGGAAACGCAAGCTCTCCTCGGACGACGGTGACTCGTGCAGTGAAGAGCCGGACAGCACCACCCCGCCCTCCAAGACCCCCAAGGGCAGCCGGCGCTCCCCCTACCACTGCCGGAAGTGCGGCTACGTGGCCCCCACGGCGGCCGACTTCCAGGAGCACATCCCCCGCCACCGGACAGGCGAGAGTGCCCACCAGTGCCACGAGTGCGGACTCTGCTTCACCTCTCAGGTGTCCCTCAACCGCCACCGCTTCATCACCCACAAGAAGAAGCGGGGCGAGGGGGAGGCCGGCGTCCCCCGGGGGGCCCCCGAGGAAGGCTCCCCCTCGGCCAACGAGGGCAGCCTCTCCTGCACCGTCTGCGGCAAAGCCTTCGACACCCAGCTCAACCTGAAGACTCACTTCCGCACCCATGGCATGGCCTTCATCAAGGCCCGACAGACAGGGGGGGCCGAGAACTAGCCGGGCCTTGGAGCCACGTCAGAGAGGGGGGATGTGCCCCCCCGTGGCTCCTTCCGTGGCTCGAGTGATGGAGACGCCTTATGTATCGTCCCAGCAGCTGCGGTCCTGCGGCCGCCTCTCTGGAGTCCCGGTCTCCCTTGGCTGGCAGCTGTGGGCCCGACTTGGGCTGCCCCTCGCGCACTCCTTTCTCACGCCCCTCGTGGTCCAAGGGTGCTGGGCTTCAGTGGCAGGGAGGCTCTGAGCGTTAAATCCATTCTCGCTCCGGAAGGTTCCCCTAAAGTAGGTCAGGAGGGGTGTCTGGACTTCAGCCCTCGCCATCCTGTCCTGCCTGAACGACGACATGGGTGTCGAAGTATGATGCATGAAGAGGACACGTGTGTTTGCGGGCGACTTCCCCGTCAAAAGGCAGGTTCTTTGGCCGTCACCACTCCAGTTTTCCTTTCCTGTCTGAGGTTCCCAGAGAGAGAAATTGGGGGCTTTTTTGTGGGGGGGGGGTTGAGGAAGACAGCTTGGCGTCTCCTGTGCAAATGATGGCTAGCTTAAAACCAAGACAAACCAGGTTTTTTTCTCTTTCCAAACCATTCCAGGCCTCAGAGTTTGGAGGTCTGCGCTTCCTCCCCCCCCCCCCCCCGGTTTCTTGCTCTTGGCATGGTGCCCTCCCAGCATTGGGGGGGTGGGTCTTCGCCTCGCGGTCCCCTCTGTTCCTTCTTTGGAGCTCAAAATACCTCAAGAGCCAGCTGGTGCTTAGGAAAATAACAGATTAGCAACGAACGCATTGCTTGTAAAATCCAAATTTTGCGGGGTCTGAGCGACGCGTCTACACCTGGTCAGACGGGGGCAGGAGACAGAAATTGGTTCCCGTGAATGAGGAGGGCGGGGTCTTTCCCAATGGGCAGGGCCTCTTCACAGGTAGCCCAGCTGCTCCTCAATTCAGTCCTTGGGCTCCCCATTGGGGTGTCCCCATCATGTTATTTGTCTGCCCCCCAGATTTCTAGTCTGTTCCCTCCGTCCCTTCACTCTTCCCACCAAAACTCCCAAGTTTCCAGTCGCATCCTGACACCCCCCCCCCCTCCGAGCATTCCTCTTCCAGCTCAGCCAAAATCCGGAGCCATGTTCCCATCCGGTATTTGCCAGATCCGCCCTTTGGAAAATGCTGGAATTCCAGCACAGCCATCTCTTTATCCGAACACTTGAGACGACGGCTGCGGGTTCAAGACAAGGCGCATTTCCATGCTTTAGGCCTTCACATTCTCTGGAATCATAAAAATGACTTTTGGGGGTTGGGATTTTTTATTTTTTTTTATTTTTGGTCTTAAAAGGCGTTTCCTTTTGGGGGATGGGATCTCTCTTGATTTGTGTTCCTTTTAGTTCCTGGGTTTGGTTTGGTTTATTTTTATTATTATTATTATTATTATTGAGTTGTCACTAACGCAGACTAACGAAGCGCGTGTCTTTTGAACCAATCATGTAACATAAAAGAAAAGAAAAACATACGAATGAAAGCAAACAGGTTGAGTGATTGATGCTAAGTGATTATTTCCCAAAAGAGCAGAAAGACCCTTTTGCTCCTTGGTTTTATAAAAGAAAAGAGATGGGTTAAAATTAGGTTTTTATTATCGTTTGCTTCGGTCCATGTTAAATCAGTGCTCCCGGATTAGGGAATTGTGCAAAAGAAATTTTCTTGGCTTCTGGGCGGGGAGCCGCTGGTCAGCTCTGGCAGGCCAGAGGCTGGTGGTCTTTAGGCCTCCCTGGGGTGAGTTTCCCTGTCCCCACCGCCCCCCCCCCCCGAGCCCGGGGAAGGGGGCCTCTCAGAAACTCTTTAATCTCCTGCAGACTTTCCTCCATATGGTGGCTTCCCTTGCCCCCCCCCCCTCCCCGGGGCCAAACACCGAGAGGCGTCTCCCTCTGAGCCGGTTGCGGTTCCTTTGCAGTGGCAGAGCTCCAGGTTTGGGCCAGTAAATTCCACGCGTGCCTCGGGCTAACCCAGTCTGCTTCCTTAATCATGGTCTGTCGGGGAAACAACCATCCCTCCTCCCGTGTACCCTGGAATCCTCTCGCAGGAAACGCAAGGTGGTTTTTTGTTTTGTTTTTTAAAGAAAAGGGAAAAAAAAACATGCGGCAACAAATAAAACTCCATTTTCAGAAAGGGGCCTGAATGTACATAATTTATTTATCTCGCTTTTTTCCTACGCTTCCTGTGCCGCCTGCAAATTTTAGCATTTCTCCCTCCCCCCTCCCAAGGGGCTTTTCTTCTGGAAGACTGGATTCACACGGGTTTGGCAGCAACCGGGCGCAGCCCCAGGCCCTCCCATCGTGGCACGTTTGAAAACCCAAGACAGAAGTTTGAGGCTTCACCACGTCAGCTGCAAACTTTTAAAAATTCATTCTAAAAGTCCCATTATTATTTTTCTGCCTTTAAAACATTTGTTGCAGTTCTCTCTCTCTTTCACGGCTACCAATTCTCCCCCCCCCCCTCTGCCCGCGTTAAAAAGGTCCACCAGGTTGGCATCTCTTGGTGTGGCTTTTAGGGCAGCAAGACGGGCGTTCGCATCTGCAGCAAACAGACCCGTTCCTGCCTGGTTATCTTGGCCGCGTTCAGAGGAAACCAAGTGGCACCAAATTTCTGCAGGCCAGCGAGGTGCCTTCCCTTACTCTCCTGCGAATATCGGCTGCCCTCCGGTAACGTCCTTCAGGAAACTCCAGGCCTTTTCCCGCCACCAAGCGAAAGCCGTGGGGCAGCCCCTCGTGCCAGTGCCACCTCCGTCTCAGATCTTCTCCACGTAGTTCCCCGGAAACAGCCCTTCTTTGCCCCGAATGCGGCCCTCCCACCATCCGGATGGATCTGCAAAGGGGAGAAAAACAAGACGGACTGGATCCCTTCTCCATCCCAGCATGAAGACCCCCTAACCCCTGATGCCCCTCTTCCCTCCAGGCGCTGATCTTCCAGACTGACCCACTGAGCAAAGCGGCTGTATGGATGGCCTCGGGGGTTCCCCTGGAAAGCCTCACCTTCCTTGATTATTTCAATGAGGTCGTTTGCGTTGAAGCTCAGCTCGTCCGTGTCCTGGGCATCGTAGGCATACAGAGCCCGGCACCGGGGAAGGCACGGCTGGGGTTTGGGCTTGGGTTTGGGCTTGGCACGGCCTCCTCCTGGGATGGGTTTGGCTTCTTTGCTAAGGTGGCGCCGAAGGCTGCAAAAAGACAGTTCTCAGCTCCCTGGCATTTTGTGGGCATGCCTGCCGAAGGGGAACCGACTTCCAGGGTGTCCCACAGCTGTAGAGAGTCGTGAGTGACAAGGCAAAGGTCTGTGCCTACCCACTACCCACCTACCAGTCGGGCACAAAAAAAAACAAAACATGAGCAAAGAAGTTCTTGAAGACAGCAAACCTCAAAATATGTGAATTTTCAGCTCTTAAGATGGGTGGACTTCAACTAGAATTCTGGGAGTTGAAGTCCACCCGTTGGCCTGGTTGAGAAACGCTGCCAGCTGGAGAAAAATAAAGAGAAAGCAGGAAAATTCCTCACCCAGCCACCCCTCGGTCAGGAACATCCATGAAGCCCAGGTCAAGCGGTGCAGGGAAGGCTTTGGCACGCGGACTGGCTCCCTGGCGTGGCAGGCTGGGCTGCTCCATGCTGCCCTGGCGCGTCATGGAGTGGCGCTGCTGGAAGGAGGGCCTGGCCCCCCGGGCGTGGCTGCCCCACACCGGCCCTGCAGAGAATGAGAAAGTCAGCAGCCACCTTCTGCTTAAAATGCCCAGCAATTCCACCCAGCCAAATGGAGTAATGAGAAACGGTCATTCTGGAGGCCTGTTGGTCTGTGGGCAGTTTTTGGCTTCTGCAACCAGGGTCTTTCGTTCCCAGCCAGAAGCGTTATTTGAGGGTTCCTCATATCTCCCAAGAGATACGAATTGGGGAAATTCTGACTTTTAAGGAATCGGGATGCTCTGCAAATCATGGTTAGCAAAAACCCTGGCATATAGCCACAACTCTGTGTTACCTGTGCGGGTCTGGGCATTCCAGCCCAGGGCAGGGCCTCCCGCTGAGTACCGGCTTTTCCTGGTGTCCTTCCGGTTCGGGCCTGCAAATTTTGCAAATATGTTCTGAAAATTCTGCAAATGATTCCTGAAGATTTATGCAAATAATTCCTGGAACATTTGCAAATACGTTCTGAAAATTCTGCAAATAGGTCCTGATTTTTTTTGGCAAACCGTGCGCCTGCACTTTCCTTGCACTTCGCTTGTTGCTCTCTCGCTGGGCTTCCCCCACATGCGCAGGCTTGGCGTCTCCCCCCCCCCCAACAATCAAATCGCGTGTCCCCGACTTACGGGCATTGCGGGGTAGGCCTGGCCCAATGCTGACCACCAGCACTTTGCCGTTGGTGCGGAGGAGAGCCAGATCCCCCTGGCAGATCTGGAATTGGATCTGTCGGGAGCCGGCCGCTGCCCAGGGCCCCCAGCCGTCCTTCTTCACCTTGAACTCCAGCCTGGGGGAGGGGGGGGAACGTGCACAAACAGAGAGAGGAATTGGGGGGGGGGATGCAGGCAAGGGGCAGAAATCAGGGCAGAAGTGCCCCATTAAGGTTGAGTTCAAATCCTCCATACTAAGCAGCTTCCAACCGCTGCCTCCTGGGATGTTTTCGACAGGGCTTTGATCTCCTGACGGTGCCCCATCCCTAACTTTGGGGAGGTTGGCCAAAGACAGCCCCGCCCTCCCGTCTCCTTGAGGAAGTCACCCAAAGGAGAAATTTGCAGTGACGATCAACCAGGGCTGGGAAACGAGGCCTGGAAACCCTCCGTGCGCAGGAGGAGTCTACCCCACAGTCCCTCAGAGCAGGAAAAGGGGAAGATGCTGCTTACTGGTTGCTGAACTTGATGGGCAGCTGCTTCTGGGTCCTTTCTCCGTAACGCTTGAAGAGCAGACTCAGCAACTCGGTCTTGAAGACGGACTCCAACACGGTGTCGTACTGGGACTCGTGGAGGATGAGGAAATCGTCCTGCAGCGTGCTGGAGGGGAGGGGGAGGGGGAGCATAGTCAGGAGGGGGTCCTCTTGGCACGGCTCTCCCCCTCCGCATGCTGGCTGAGCTGCACGATCATCAGAGATGGGAGTTTTTTTTTAGTTTTAAAAGCATTTTTTCTTCGGCTGAAAAAATGCTTTTAAAAGTAAAAAAAAAAAAAGCCTGAGCAGGGCTCAGCTGGGATCATCAGAGGCTTTTAAAATCATTTTTTCTACAACCTCTTTGGCCGAAGAGGTTGTAGAAAAAATGCTTTTAAAAGTAAAAAAGAAAATGGCCACACCCACCCAATCACATCACCCCACCACCAAGCCTCACCCACTGGTAGTAACAAATTTTACATTTCACCCCTGGCTCCAGGGTGAACAATCTGCAAATGTCTGGGAATCCCGGTTTCAAGTGGCAGGGAGTCCCACGGGCTCCCTAGAGGACAAGTACTTAGGAGAGCCCCTCTCTGCCGGGGGAAGCCCCCCAACCCCACCTCCCTGATTCTCCCAGCTCACCTGAGGGAGACCGACTGGATCCTCTCTACCTCCAGCTGCCTCTTCAGGACCTCCTTAATGGCTCCCTTCTCGGGGCCCTGCTTCACCTTCTCCCGCCCGATCAGGTAGAGGAATTTGGGGGTGAGGATCAGGTCCCGCTTGACCGTCTGCAAGAGGTCAGTCCCCAAAGAAGGTCAGCACCCCGGCCAGCCAGATGTGCCCCGCAGGTGCCCCTCTGCTCCCCAAAGGCCAAATCCTCATCTTGACAAGAGAAGGCTGCCTTTAGCCAAGGTGGAGAACCTCCAGCCACAGGCATGGTCTATCTTAGTGCCCACCGAGAAGGGAAACGGCCAGATCCAGCCGCGCCACACCTCACCTTGAAGCGACGGTCATACTTCGTGACGGTGTCGGCAAAGTCCACCCGCTCCCTGCGGCCCAGGAACCGGCGGAGTTCGGGGTGATTGTCCAGACCTATGTAGTCGCCCATGAAGTTGCGGTTCAGGCTGTTGCGACGGCGTTCCTTCTTGTTCAGGACAAGGTTGGAGGCTTTGGTGGGGGGAGGGGAGGAAAAAACTGCAGTTAGAACTGGCTGCATTTGGCGTGGTGTAGAAGGCAGGAGTCCCTCTTCACATGCTCAGAAGCAGCCTTGCCCTTCTTCCTCTGCAGGAGGAAGGGATGGGCTTCTCCAAAGGATGGGTAAAGGCTGCCCTCTGGTGGCTCGTGTTGGTGACTGCACCCGGGCAGGAAAATAGAATAGAATAGAATAGAATAGAATAGAATAGAATAGAATAGAATAGAATAGAATAGAATAGAATAGAAGTTGGAAGAGACCTTGGAGGCCTTCTAGTCCAACCCCCTGCTTAGGCAGGAAACCCTACACCACTTCAGACAAATGGTGGTCCAATCTCTTCTTAAAAACTTCCAGTGTTGGAACAGCCACAGCTTTTCGAGGCAAGTCGTTCCACTGAACAAATAAACCCCCAGTTTTGAATTCTCCACCAAAGGAGAGAGAAGAGGGGGGGGGAATTCAGCCATTGCTCCTCCTCCTTAAGCCAGGGAACGTGGCGGGGGATGCTCCCAGATGGCTCCTGGGCTGCAGCCCAGCCAAATCATCCCCTTTTCTGCCCGCCACTCCGTCGCCTGAGCCTGCAGGTCTGGCCGGGCAGGGGTCTCTCTCACCTTCCTCTCTCATCTGCATGTTCCTGCGGACAGCCACGTGTTTGCGCCAGGCCTTCTGGATCACCCGGGCGAAGCCGTCGTAGCGCCGTTCCCGCATCTCCTCCAGGAGGAACAGCTGCAGTGGGGAGCCCAGGGGAAGGGCAGCGTTGAGTGCCAGGCAAGCGGGCACGAAGGGAGACAGTCCCCATTTCCCTCCCCCTCCCCTAATGGGGGGGTGTCTCTGCCTTTTGGGGAAGGGAACCAGGCCGTCCGCGCTCCCAGAGGGGCTCCTGGAGCTCACCGATTCGGGGGCTTTGATGAACACTTTGGTCCGTCCCAGCTGGAATTGGTCAGGGTCCATGTTGACCGACTTCATCAGGTGTACCACGCCCTGCCTCTCGTTGCCACGCCAGCACGGCCACGTCTCGGGCGTCAGGATGGCGTACCTGGGCAGGAGGAGGGGAGAGACGGAAGGGTGGAGTGCTGCCCTAAAGGCTGGAGGGATCTCTAAACCGGAGCTCTTCCTCAGTGGAGCTTGGCAGATCCACCTCAGTAGGTGGGCTGAAAAAGCAGAGGTTTTTTTGGGGGGTGGGGTGTAATAAGAAAGGCTGCTGGGAGGCCAGAAAACAGCTCTCACCTCTGGAGGAACTTCTGGAAGACTCGCCGATAAGCGTAGCCGGCTCGGCGCACCCGGATATTCTCTTGCAGCCCCAAATATTCCACCTGGTGCTTCACCCTGCAAAGGGGGCAGAAATGGAGGGTCTCGGAGGCCCACCTTCCTATTCCTGCACTGCTGTGACACCCCCACCCCCAGCACAAATTGTGGGTCCCTGATGGAGGGTGGGGGGGTTGCGCTCTGTTTAAATTAGTGTTTCCTAATCTTATCCAGTTTAAATTCTGTGGACTTCACCTCCCAGAATTTCCCTGGGCAACGTGGCTGCTGTCCTACCGGCTCTCCTCCCAATCTCGGGACTTCTTGGTCTCGTTCGGCTTGATACATCGGATGTAATGAGGGCTGCACTTCATCAGGGTGCTGACCAGACTGTTGGCTTGTTTCTTTGGAGGAAAGAAAGGGAGGGACGGAGGGAAGTAGAGGAAGGAAGGGAGGGAGGAGGGAGGGAGTGAATAAGAAAGAAGGGAGGGAGAAAGGAGGGAGGGAATGGGAAGGAAGGGAGGGAAGGAAGGAGTGAATGAGAAGGAAGGGAAGGAGGGAAGGGAGGATGGAGGGAGTGAATAAGGAAGGGAGGGAGGGAGGGAATGAGAAGGAAGGGAAGGAGGGAAGGAAAGAAGGAAGGAAGGAAGGAAGGAAGGAAGGAAGGAAGGAAGGAAGGAAGGAAGGAAGGAAGGAAGGAAAAAGCTGGCTGCTGTTACCATCATATTTGCAAACAGATTTCCCAACAGCCAAGGTGGTGGGGGAGTGTCTGCCTTTCTCTTAGGCAGTTCTGAAGCCACCAAAGGGCTCCCCTTCCTTGCCCCGCCTGGGCGAATCTCTACCCCTCCCCTTACCTTGATCTTGCTGCCTGCAGTGGTGGGGCGCCCCTTCTTCTCCGTGCTGAGGCTCTCGGGGAAGAGGTCGCGGATGAAGGGGCTGGAGGAGAAGCGGAGAGCTTCAGTTCCCCAGGACAGAGAGAGCCACCATCGCTCAATAGCCACGAGGGGGCTCTCTTTTGGGGTCTGATTAACCCTCCAAGGATCCTCCCCCCCCCCGTTGTTTTCCCACACTTCCCCCCCCCGCCTCGCCCCCATTGAGGAAAGCAAATCTTTAAAAGTTTTTTCGGGAGGCAGAGCCAGGCTTCAAAAGCGAGTCCTCCGGGTGCCGTTCGGACAGAGACGAAGACTGGAGCAGAAGGGAGGTTTAGGAAGATGGGGTGGGTGGGAGGAAGAGAGGCATTCTAGGGTCTTCGGACTGTGTAGCCCACCCACCCCCCAACACACCCGGGCCCTCACATCTCACTGCTCTGCATCAGCTCGACCAGATCTGGGAACAAAACATCCCGGTTGCGTTCGCAGAAGCCTTCCACGTCATAGGAGACCTGGAGAACCAGAAAAGGGGCTTTGGATTCCAGCTGGCCCTTGGGAATGGGGTGTATGTGTCCCCACAGGCTGGATTTTGGGGTCCCCGGGGCCCTCACCTTGCCAGCGTAGTGGTGGATGATGAAGCCCTTGTTCCAGCTGTTGAAATGGGGGTGCGTGCCCAGCGCCGACTGGAGCTTCTGCAGCAAGGTGTGGTCGGCCCCTTCGCCTTTGGCGTGCATGGTGGCACAGACGTCATCCAGGATGCTCATGAGCCCTGGGGGATTCTGGGAAGGAAGGGAAAAGGGAGATAAAACATAAAAAGCAGTAAAGAATTCTGCCTTCCCTCCCCCCCCCCCCAAGTCCTGTCTCATTCTGTCATTTGGCCCAACCGCAGCACCACTGTAGCCTCCTTTTATTGTATTTATCAAATTTCTGTGCTACCCATTGCCTGTCCGTTTCCCCTCCTGCAAAACCACGGCCAGGTTTCCCTGCAAATCCAGAACTGGCCTGTTCCATTGCAGCTTTAAAGCAAGATGATGTTTTCTTTTACTCCAAAATTTTTTAAAAATAAATAAAAAGAATCTGCTGCATAGATCAGTTCTTCTTTCAAGCCTAAATCCCAGGCGCCTGGCAAGGAATTTAGTAGAGCCAAGAGTAGAAAAGTTTGGGGTGCTTTTTAACGCCCCAGAAGGGATGCTTTAAAATCGCTCTTTAAATAAATAAGGCCTACCTTACAAGGAGGGTTTTTGCTTACCACTTTGTTCTCGATCAGGTCACACACAACTTTGTTGTTGAAATAATCGATGGGGCTCCATCGGATGCCCTCTTGGACGTATTCCTCCTGCAGAGAGGAAAGAGAACGGGAGAAAAGAGTTAAAAGAGGGAGAAATGGGCCAAAAATTAAACATGAATTAAACACTCAGTTCAGCCTTGAACTTTCTTCCCCACTGAAAAATTCTCGTTGTATATTATTAAACAGGTTTATATGGGCGCCCAACTCCCACAACGCAACCCTGTTCAAGTTTCAGGTTTTTGCCCCAAAGGCATAAATTTTAAAAATGCAAAAAGTTTCCCCGTTTGCAAAAAAAAAAGAGAGAGAGAGAGAGAGAGAGAGAGGGAGACTCACCTGTTCAGCCTTCAGGGTCAACTCGATGAAAATCTGCTGGAGTTTTTCATTCACAAAATTGATGCAGAATTGCTCGAAGCCGTTTTTCTGGCAGGAGAGGAGCACGAAGTCAATCAGGGGGGCCAGGCCAGGCGCAACGTGGAGGAATTGCTCATCTTAGCAGCCTGGTTGGGGGCCCCCAAAAAATCCAGCCCCCGAATATGTGCAATGGTGCAAAACGTTTGCATCGCATTTATCGGGCATTTATTCCTTCGAAGCTTAACCGGGGGGGGGGGGCTGCCAGGGGGTCTCGGAACAGCTTCTCTCAGGATCTGCCTCCTGGGCCGGCCGACTACAAAATTCCAAGGCTCAACGCAAAGCTGCCCTTCCAGATCTTAGCCACAAAGCGTTTGCCGCTTTCCACTGACAATGGTGAAATAATGAACTGATGAAGCCACTGTGGGGAGAGTCCCTTCCAAAGAGGCTTTTGTTCCTTTCGCTGAAACAGAAAGGAATGGAATGCTTCTCCATTTTCCCACGCATCATGGATATTTTTCTCAAAAACCACGTCTGGCTCAGCTGGGCTGCTTTGCAACTGGTGGCAGCCATGGGATCCATGAGGTTAATTAACCCTCAACTCCAACTGGCAGTTTGTGCCAGGGGAAGAGGCTGGCATGGGAAGATCTCTTCTTCACCTGGCGGGGAGCCAGGAATGGAGGATTTTTGGGGGCTGCAGGATTACCTGGAAAATTTCGAAGCCGTAAATGTCGAGGACACCAATGTTGTATTCCTGGTGCTGTTTTTCCATTGCTTTGTTGACCGCCTGGGAAGAGGAGGAGGAGAGAGAGGAAGAGACCAGGAAAAGGGAGGAGAGAGAAAATGAAGTAAGAATGAGGGGTGGGCCATGAATTGTGGCTGTGCTACCAAAGTATTCATTTTTATTTAAACTTCCTATTTCCCTCAGTGCGTTTGAGCTTTTCCTCCCCGGCTCCTGAGATCTGCGTCACTCTAAACCCTCCATCTGGCTTCGGAAACCCCACTCAGGGTGAGTGGGGGTGGGGGGTCCGGCTGGCCACTCACGTCCACCAGGAAGTCAAAGAGGCGAGCGTAGAGGGCTTTGGAAAGTGCATCTCGGCTGAAG
Organism: Ahaetulla prasina; assembly: GCF_028640845.1. Taxonomy (NCBI): domain Eukaryota; kingdom Metazoa; phylum Chordata; class Lepidosauria; order Squamata; family Colubridae; genus Ahaetulla; species Ahaetulla prasina. Next base: position 667,164 of record NC_080555.1, on the reverse strand, counting down.
TTGGCCTGTTCCACGTTGAGGGTGACATCGATGACCTCCTGCTGGCCGCCCCACTTGCTGTCCATCTTGCGGCTGGTCAGTTTCTCCTGGAGGCGCTGCTGGTCGATGGCCAAGAGGTAGGAGGGGAAGGCCAGGACTGGAGGGGGAGAGAGCTCAACCGGCTACTTCTTCCCTTCGGAGTTTCCCCGATTTTTCACCCCAGCCCAGGAAACAAGCCTCGCAGCTCCCTCGGCCGTCACCCACTAATCCTTGGCCCCCTGCCCTGCCAGCAGTGGGACCAGGGGTGAAATGCTCCCGGTTTAGACCAGACTGGCCAATCCGGTAGCGATGGCGGTGGGTGGTTCAGAGAACCTGTAGCAAAACTCCCTCCCCCCCCCCACCCAGCTGAGCCGCACGATCATGAGTGTCTTTTTTTTTACTTTTAAAAGTAAAAAAAAGATCGTGTGCCACAGCTGATCTCCTCCGCGCTCCCCCCCACCCCCGGTGCACTATTCTACTTACTGCATGCCTCTTTTTGGCATGCACTGCATGTGCGCACCTCGCATTTGGCGAACCGGTAGTAAACCGGTTCAGATTTCACCACTGAGTGGGACCCTCCCCAAACCTCCCCCCCCACCCCACTCTCGGCTGAAGGCGGCCACGCTGCCCAGACTCACAATCCGCACTCTCCACCACAGCATAGTTGCCCGACTCCCGGAAAGTGATGTTGCCGAGGTGCAGGATACCAGCCACAATCTGGAGTACCAGGGCCTGCTCTTCCTCCGAGAGGCCAATTACCCCCATGGCTGTCTGGAGGAGGAGGAGGAGGAGGAAGGAGGAGCAGAAGGAGGAAGAAGAAGAAGAGGAGGAAGAAGAGGAGGAGGAGGAAGGAGGAGGAGGAGGAAGGTATCAGTTGTGGGTAAACAGGGCTGCCTGTGGCACAGCAAGAGCAAAGCTCACGCAGAAGCCATGGGCTCAGTCACTCTTCTTCATCTGGCAGCTCATTTCAATAAACTTTGTTTTGAAAAGGGGACGTGCCAACTCTATCCGCTCCCTAAAAGTAAAATTGGGGTCTTTTCTGCTGCTTAAATGTTCAGTGCAGCCTGGGAAACCCTCCCCGCCTTTGGTAGTTTTTCTGGGGAGAAAACGGCAAGAGGCAAAAGTTGAAAGCCACACCGAAGGGTCTCTTTTTCCCTGGGAACCAAGCCAGCTTCGCTGCCCAACCGAGGGTCCCTTCCTCCAGGCCTCTCCAGAGGAAGGAGGGGCTCAGAGTTAAGTATTATAGGAGAAATATTCACGGCTGACCCACGACAGATGCTTGTTTTTAAATCTGTTTTTTTTTTGGCCTTCCAACCTCAGGGAGGGAAGCTGAGCAGCCTGGCAGGACTACAATTCCATCGAGGAATTGGTTGCAAGCGGGTGACCAGGAATCATGGGGGATGTAGTCCAGGATGGCAGACCCAGGGGTTAAGGCGTGCTTCCCCCACACACACACACATCCACCCTCTCATCCTGGGCGCATTTTCCCAAAAGTTGGGTGTGAAAAAGAAAACAGCCCCTTCGGTGCCGGCGTCCCTACCAAAGTCTCTTGAAATTCCTGACGGTCATTCATGTCGTCCACCTTATAGGCTGCCGACTGATTGAGGTAGTAGTAGTAATCCGGGCTGGTGATCCCCAGATTCTCCCGCTGCTCCGGGCTGGCTCCCTCCAGCAGCTGCATTCACACAACGGGGGCCAAAGAGGCGGGATTCAAAATGCCGCATTGGGATCACACAAGGAAAGACAAAAATGTGGCTGTCTTGGTTTGCAGCAGGGTTCCCAGGAGTAACAGCCATGAGCAAGGGTGGGGATGATGGGTTGGGAGTCAGGCCCATCCAGAGGGTCAGGGGCCTTCCTCGGCCGCTCCCCCACCTGGTAATAGATGTGGAAGTTTCTCTCTCCAGAATTCTGGCTGACCACGCGGGATTTTTCCAGCAGGAAGTTGTAGATTTTGCCCCCGTCCGGCTCCCCACCGCGGCTGAACTGGATCTCAAAATATTTGCCCTGGGGGGCAAAACAGGACGGGTGCCTTAAATTTCCCCCTTTTGTCCCAGCACCCCAGTTCCCCCCTGCTCCTTTTCTGGGGCACATCCATAATTCTCATGCACCTGCCTAAATTTTCAATATTGTGTTGATGGGCTTAGATCAGTGAGCCATTTACCCGGTCCCTATGGACCCTGTAATTGTCACCAGACTACACTAGGGGGCAGCACTCATCCAAGCTCCTCAGGGTCAGGCCACCACCAGGAGATCCCAGAGAAACAAACGCCTTAAAAAGAAGACAAAGCTTAAACAACTTTCATGTTGTTCCTGAGAAAAGCATCGGGACGGAGCAACGGAGTCACCAGGCGCAAGTTGTGCACGCACTGCACACATTTAGGATCCGCCAGGCACCCCTCCCCCCCAGGCCCTGCCAGGACTCACAAATCGACTCGAATTGTTGTTCCGCACAGTCTTTGCGTTCCCAAACGCCTCCAGGAGGGGGTTAGATTTTAGGATGATATCTTTTACATGCTGGAATGAAAGAAATATTACTTATCATACTTATTTTTATCCTGCCTTTATTATTTTTTTATAAATAACTGCAGGCAGCAAACATGCCTCCTCCTATTTTCCCCACAACAACAACCCTGTGAGGCGGACCAGCCTAAGGTCACCGGGCTGGCTTTCATGCCCAAGGTGGCACTAGAACTGCCAGCCTGGCAGTTTCAAGTTCTGAGCTTCCATCAGGTGACCAAAATGGGCACTTTTGCCCACTGCCAACCCAATGTGACCTGGACTGGAGGGGGGGGCAACCGGGGGGGGGGCTTATTTCATGCCAGGACAAGCTGCTCACCTGAACGCTGGGGCCTCCGCCGGACACCTTGGAGATGTAGCTCATGATGTATTTGGCCGCCACGGTCTTGCCAGCTCCGCTCTCCCCACTAGGAGGGAAAGGGGGGGGAGGAATCACACCTGGAATGAACTTTCCACAGACCCCCAGCTTCTCCCCCCACCCCCAGTGAAGCCCCCAGCCTCACCTGATGATCACGCACTGGTTCTCCCCGTCAATCAACATGTTGCGGTACATCTGATCCGCCAGGGCGTAGATGTGTGGAGGGTTTTCGTACTGGGCCTGTGTGAGATGGACACAAAACACGTACAGGGAGGCCCTGAGCCTCTCAGCAAATCCCAGGGGTGGCTAGAGGTCATCTAGTCCAGCTGGACCCAAACCGGAACCTTTGCGGTTCAGGGGCCCATAATCCCAGGGACCATTCTGGGATTAGCAAAGAGGCCCCCACATGGATGCAAAGCGGGGCTTCCCACCCCAGCTACGCACAAACGCACTCACCGCCCCCTGGTACATGTCGATCTCACGGTCGGTGAAGTAGGGCAGCTGCTTGAAGGGGTTGACCGAAATCAGGACCGGGCCGATGTACGTCTTTTCGGTTCCAAGTTAAGGGGTGGCACGGAAAAGGGGGACCCCGGAGGCTCCCGGTTTGGGAAAAAAGAGGCTTGTCCCCACAGCTCCCTTCCCCGGAGGCTTCCTGCCAGAGATAGATTGCTCTTATACAGGGAGGCTCTGGCACCCTCTCTTGACGGGTGCCTGCCAGCAGGTTCGCCGGTGCTTATTCTGCCTGCGGAGCCTGTCCTTCTCCTGGGGCTCAGAAAGGGATACAAAAATGTAGTCATCCATGAACCTCTTGCGCAGGTTCTCCACGATGGCGTCTTCGTGGATCTTCGGTAGGAGGACCATGTCATCCACCCCGCTCTGCTTGACGTTCTGCATCTGCCAGTGGTATCGCTCTTTGCTGCCCTGGGAGGGGAGGAGGAGAGATTTGGGGTGGGCTTCTCCCCTTCCCCCCTTTGAAAAGGGAGCGGGTACCACTTTGAGAGCCCAGGAAAGAAATGGCCCCATTCAAAAAAAAATTCTTTTAAAAAGCGAAAATCCGTGGCTCTCAAGCAGCCACGAGGCCTGAAGTCCCATGCTGCACAGCCTTCCAAGTCACGTTTGTTTTCAGAATGTGGTGGGGGGCACTAAGGGGGCACGGCCTGCATGCCTATGGCTAATTTTTTGGGGTCTGCCCGTAGCCACCAGCCATCGAAAGGCTTTTAAACTTCCAAGCAACTCTTCACAAATCTTAGCCGCGCTTGAGAACAAATTACAGCTGCAGCCACCAAAAAAAGCCCACCAACAATGCGGACTTTAAAAAACCCAGGAAAGAACCTTTTTTTTGCCAACTGAGTGGGAAAGAAAAGCCTTCCAGGAAATTGTTGGGTTTGAGCTGAGAAACTGGCTAAAAATACTAGCCCTTCATTAGCACCGCCAGGTTTGGCTGAGCCGGCTGGGGCAGGCGAAAGAGGGGGAGGGAAGGAGGGAGGGAGGATGGGTGAGTGGGCAGCAGAGTCGAACTTTGCAAAGTTTGCCCTCGCCACCGTTTCGTGGTGGGGTTTGTGTCTGGGAGTCAAGGTGTATTTGCCCCATTACAGCCCACATCCAGAGGCGGCCCTTCTCCCCTGCACCATAAAACCTGGGTGGCCTTTGGGGACAGATCCCCCCCCCAAATCACCGCCCGTCTTGGTCTTGCAAACGTTCCCAAAAGCCGGTTGCTAAGGTTTCTTCCTAGCCAAGCTGGGAAGACAATGCCGGTTAGGAGTTGCCAAGCGACCAGCCAGGGAGAAGCTGGACGGACGGGCGCTTCGACCGGCCAATTGACTCTTGGGTGCCCGGAATGGAAAGCAGCCTCTGGCAGAGAGGGAGAGAGGGGGGGGCGCCATCTGCACCCCACAGTGAACTCAGGAGGCGAGTTCAAATGCCCCCACTCTGGAATTGGGGAGGGGGCGAAGGGGGCGGCCTCTGGAAAGCCCCTCAGGAGCCACCAAATCCAGGAGAAAAGCTTAAACACCCCACACACCCCACCCTGGGCACTCTGAGGTTTCGTTCACACAGCACACCTCACAAGGAATTGGGCTGCGTCCTTTCACACAACCTGCTCGCTTGGGGCACCTTCCTGGTTAGCATGCTTGGTGTCACCGCGAGAAAGCCGGACGGATACGACCAGCTGAGCCCAGGAGTTTAAGAGGGTCAACCAGTTGTGTGAAGACAGCCTGCTCTGCCAGTGCCCGGATTGCCAGTGAGAGAGAAGCGATTGTGAGGTTTCTGCCTTTTTCCTTTCCTCAGAAATCCTCAGTTTCTTGGCTCCAGGCTGGTGGGCCTTTGCGTCACCTGGGCGGAGAGATCCTGCCCTCGGTTGGGAAACTGGCTTTTCCTTCCTTCATTTGGGTTGGGTGCCTCCGAGATCCCCTCCGCTCTGGGGAAGGGTGGGACTGAGACGTAGGAGACCCCAGGCACCTTTTCCCTCTCCCCCGCTGTTCCCCCTCCCCCCCCCAAAAAAACCTGCCAAGGCAGCGGCGGCAGCTCCCACTGGGGAGTTTGCCAGGTTAACTGGCTTTCCAACCCTGGTTGCAGGAAAGCTAAGAGGGTTGGCACCTCCTTCCTCAAATTCCAGTCCAGGGAAAGGAATGTGAAGTGTATTTGCAGTGCTAACAAGACTCCACCCTGCGCCACTTTGCAGCCATCACAGATTGGCCAAGAGGCCTGTCTGACTTCAGTGCCCCACAAGGGGGTGGGAGGCAGCCCCTCTGCTCCCCCAACAACCTTCTGGCCAGGTAGATTGTAGGTGCTGAGGAAGGAAGGATGAAAAGCAGGAAGGAAGGAAGGAGATGATGAAAATAAAAAGGAAGGGAGGAAGGAAAGGAAGGAAGGAAGAAAGAAGGAAGGAGATGAAAAGAAAAAGGAAGGAAGGATGAAAAGCAGGAAGGAAGGAGATGATGAAAATAAAAAGGGAGGGAGGGAGGAAGGAAGGAAGGAAAGAAGGAGATGAAAAGAAGGAAAGAAGGAGATGATGAAAAGGAAAAGGGAGGAAGGGAGGAAAGAAGGAAAGAAGGAAGGAGATGAAAAGAAGGAAGGAAGGAAGGAAGGAGGGAGGGAGGAGAAAGAGGAGGAGGAGGACTAATAATACTGCCTGCCTCTTCCCACCACGTGTGAAGCCTCTCCTGCCAGCCTCACCCTTCTGAATCAGCGGCTTCTGCCAGTGTCAGGAGGCCCTGCGGAGCCCCGGAAGGGAGACCCTGAGTCAGCCGTGGGCGGGCAGGCAGGCAGGCATTCCAGGCCATCTCCCTCTCATGCCTGGTCCTGTATAATTTGGCCCCACCTGGCTGGACTGGGTGCGCGTCACGCGCAGGCGCCCAGCGGTGTCAGCCTCCCTCCTGCCCAGCAGTTAAACATTAGCTTTAACGTGAGCTGCTGGAAAGAGGCTCTTCTCTTCTGAGGACAGAACCAGCCGGGTGAGGTTCGCACCCCTGCCAGCCCCACTTCCTCTTGGACTACAGCTCCCATCACCCCCGCCCGCCAAGCAGAAAAATTCAAATCTTCTGGAAATTATATTTTTTTTAAAAAAAAGAGTGACAAGGCAGGTGAGATGATCTGGAAAAACAAACAAACCAGGTTCTCTCTTGATTTTGGAGGCCTCAAAGGTTTGCACCCTCTCGCTGCACAGAGACAGGAAAGCACTCTGCACATGCTTGCGGTCACTGTTATTTATTTGCCCCAATTCCAGAACTGACGAAAGCCCTGTGGGGTGCGGGTGGGGGAGCCAAAGAGAGCAGATTCTTATCCTAGAGAGGGGAGAACGCCTGCCCTCCCCCTCCCCTCCCTCCCACCCCCAGGCCATTCCTTTCCCTGCAACCTTTGCTCTCTTTTCTCTTGAATGATAAAACCGGAATATTCAAGCTCTCAGAATTGCAGAGATTCAGGCCTGGAGGGGTGGGGGGGAGGGGGGGAAAAGGTCTCAGATCCAAGATGGTCCCAGAAGTTTGGGACTGCCAATCCCATCAGCCTCTGCCAGTATAATCGGTGGCCAAGAATCAGGGGAACGTTTGCCCCAAATATTTGACATTTTGGAAAGAGCCGGTTAGATCTGCTCCATAGTTGTGGAGCTCTAAGGCTCTCTCTCTCTCTCTCTCTCTCTCTCTCTCTCTCTCTCTCTGTGTGTGTGTGTGTGTGTGTGTTTGTGTGTGTCTGTGTGATGCAGTATGGCGAATCTCACCTTGAGTGCCACCCTGAAAACCGCAGCTCCTGGCTGGGGTTGTGCAACCATGTGGGCTCCCCCGTTTGTCTCCGATTGTGAGCAGGGAGAGGATCTTTGCAAAGCCATCCTCTCTGCCTGGCGACCCCCGTTCCCACCCCCCACCCCCATCAACTATTTCTTGCCCCTTGAACACAAACGTCTCCGGGGCTGTTTAGTCTCCCACGGAGTCCCGACGGGACCGGGCCACCGAAAGGAGCAGCTGCTCCCACGCAAACCCGCGCCGACTCTGGAGAAACCGGGACAAAACGGCTGACGGACAGTTCTTCCCGGGGACAGACAGAGAGGCTAGAATCCCCGTCCTTCTAGCCCTGAGCAAGGGGTGGGCTGGATGGCCTCGACGGTCCCTTTGAGCACCAGTCCAAAGACAGCCCGGGGGGAACTGGGGAGAACGGAGAGCCGCAGGGGGCCAGCGGAGCGATCTTCTAAATCCTTTGAGAAGAATTTAATCAGAATAAAGAGACTTTTTTCTGCTCGGCCGGCCAAGCAGGAAGCGAAGCGAAGGCAAAACCCAGCCGAGGCTGATCCGGCGCTGGACTGCCCCTCCGCGGCCACCGGGAGGGCGATGCGGTGCCTCTCCGCCGAAGACCCCCGCAGCCAGCCGCGGCACTCGGCGGGGCAGCCCGGAGCGGGCGCGGGTCTCTCCTCCCCCCGGGCGGGAAAGAGTGGAGAGACGGGGGGGGGCTGAAGAGGGCGATCCCCCCCGAAGGAGAAGGGGGTCTCCGAAGCCCACCGGCGGGCCAAGACTCACCATGGTGCCAAGGGGCTGCGCTCCTCGCCCGCCGCAGCTCCGCTTCCTCGGCGCGCCTTGGCTGGCAGGTGGAGGCCGGCCGGGGTTCAAGGGGCCAGCATCGCCCCCGCCGGGACCCTCTGCTCGGACGCCCCTGCCCGGCTGGGAGGGAGGGAGGGAGGAGGGCGGGCAGGCGGGCGGAGGAGGCAAGCGGCTCCCCCGGAGCAGCAGACAAAGCGCGGCCGGGCTCTCCTTCCCCGACGCGGCCGGACAGGCTCCGACAGGTAGGCGCTCCAGCTTGAGTTTCGGGCTGGGGCGGGCGGGGGGAGCTGGCGGAGAGGCGGGCGACCCCTGGCGGAGAGGAACGCGACGCTGCTTCGCGCGCGCACGCCCCCTGCTGGAGCAGAGCAGAACTTCCCCCCCAAAAGCGTTTCCTTCCCGACGGGACGGCGGGGGATGTCGGTTTTTTTACGCCGGAGGGCAGGTGGATGGCTCGATGGCCCTTCGGACAACCCCTCTGCACGCGCCTGTAAGGGCAACGTCAATCTTAAAACATCTGGATTGAAGAAGCCAATTGCTGATCGTGAGAAAGGGAGGCGGAGGGGGGGGGGCTTCTGGCTTCTTAACTGGGATCCTTGGAGAGCATACCGGCAAGGGGCTTCACCCCAATTCCCCCCCCATCTTTCTTAGGAAACGACCCCAACTTTGCTTTTAAAATTGGAGACCTCAATTGGTCCAATTGTGGGAAGAGGGACTCAGCTGTGCTCTGCCCCACAACTCCTTCCCCACTTCCACAGAGCCTTAAAGGGTGTGTGCCCCATTGCTATGCTGCTCCCCAAAAGGGCCTTTGAGGGGATCCCACTCAGGAAGGAGCCGGGGAGGGGGGCTGCCAAGAAGCCTTGCGAGTCTCCGGCAGCTGCTTCTCCCTCACTTGCGGTACCCCGTCGGGACCTGCTCAGAGACCTCTTGGCTGGGCAGGGGGCACATCAAGGAGAGGGCAAAGACAGGGGGGGGGGCTTTTGCCAGCCAGGGAGGGGTTCACATGGGGAAGAAGGCAGCCACGGAATTTTCTTTCCCGCAGCTCACAGATGTCCCACCTTCTCCAAGAGGAGTGGGAGGAAGAGGCCACTGCAGCTGGATTTGGGAAAACATTGCCAGGCACAAAACCGCCCCCCCCCCCAAATTTTCTGTATCTGATCTCCCACCTAGGGCCTTGCAAAATTCTGCACTGCCCTCCTCTTGGGGTGAGGGGAGTTGCAATCCAATAAATGTAATAAATAATAAATAAACCAGCCCATCAGGAGGGCACTGCGACCTGCCCTAAGACAGGAAAAGGTTTTTCCAAGTAAAAACAAAAACAAAAAACCCTTTCTTTAAAGGAATCTGACAACCACCTGTTGAAAATTGCTGCTGCGTCTCTCTTTTGGGTGTAAGTGGGGGGCTGTGTTTGTGCTTGTGTGCGTATTGGTGGTGGTGGGGAGCCCAGAGGTAACATACCTCAAAGGCCCAGATAATGGTGGGGGGGGGGCTGTTTCCCACTTTAATGATCACTCAACAAGCAACAGATTCTTTCCTTTTAAAAAAAGGGGGAGGGGAGTTTTAGGAATCGGGAATTGGGGGGAGCGATGCACACACGCACAAACACACAACAACCCTGGTACAGTGTGAAAAAAAGTTCATGTTGAGAAAGGGGAGGGAGATTGGGCGGGGGGGGGAAGACAGGAAAAGAGGCACCCATGTCGTCCCCTGGTTTTCGGAACCCGTCGCCCTCCAGAGAATTCCAAAATCCGCTCTCGGGCTCACTTTGGAGGACCAAATAAAACAGTCACAGTTTCAGCGAATCAAAGGACCAACAAAAGGGAGTCGCCCCCGCCCTCTGCACATACATACACACACACACACACACACAAACACACACAATCGCAAAGGAACCCCTCCCTGCGAGAACGCCAGAGTGGTGCCTGAAATTCATACTGTGTGTGTCTCTGCCTGTAAGGAGACATGGCTCCTGGGAGAGGAAGGGGAGGGGGCTCCTGCTCCGTTCCTAGAGAGGAAGCTGGTTTGGCCAAGGGCAAGCCTGGGAATCTTGGGGTCTTAAGGCCCCCCCCCCAAAAAAAAGGAAGGACTCGGAACAGGCCCATTAAAGGGGGTGATGCTGCCCAGGGAATATCTGTGGACCTCTATAAATTGCTGCAGCAGCCCGTGGGAGGGGAGGGTCTTGAAGCTCTCACCCATCAACTGCATTCTATGCTCCCCACCCCCATCCCCGTCCCGGGGGGGGGGCGGAGTGGGAGATATCCTGCCAATGCCCCCGCTCCCAATTCAAGGGAGGCTCGAGTTGTGCTTCAAGCAGTGAAGAATCAGGGAAGAGAGATGCTTTGCGCCCCCTCCTTGCATTCAACTGTCTGGGGAGGAAAATGGGCACCGGGGTTGATGGGTGGGTGGGAAATCTTCATTAGTGACACAAGGTACATACACACATTCACACAAACACATACACACACTCTCTCGTGCCCTGTGTGAGTCCGGAGATGGGAGCGCACTCCCCAACTGCACGGGAGAAACGGAGCCCTCCCGTCCCCAGTCCGTCTCCCCCCCCCAGGGACCCCCGAAACACAGGCAAGGGGCTGGAAAGCCGGGGGACACGGAGGAGAAGAGTTGTAATACTGAAATAAAAAAGATCCGAGGAAGGAGGCGACCCTCGGTTCTGTCCCTCCTCCGGAGGCAAATCTCAACAAGGTCCTTGCGCATGATCCTTCACGTGGGGGGGAAGGAGACACAATGCCCCCCCCCACCCCCATTTACAGTCCACAGTCTCCCCGGGCTCCTCTGGTGGCTGCCTCCCTCTCCTTGCAGAGGCCCAGCCCAGCGGCGTCCGTCCGTCCGGTCTGTCCTGGACCCTGGGCTGGGAGGAGGAGGGGGAGGACAGGGGAGGACGGGAGAGCTGCCGGAGGGGAAGGTCCGGTCCTGGCCGTCACATGATGCCGTTGGTGAGGTACTGGAAGCCGTCGTAGAGCTTGGTGGTGAGCGAGCGCATGCTGCCATCCACCAGCTGCTCGATCAGCACCTGCAGCTGCTCCTCTGTCATATTCATGTGGAAGCGCTCCTTCAGGTTCCGGATGGTGCTGGAGCCGTGGAAGCAGGGAAGCTGGGAGCCTGCCGGGGGGGAGGGGGAGCAGGGGGACAGAGGCAAAGAGAGGTCAGGGGGTCTCGGACAACTCGCCGCAGGACAAGAGCTACACTCGTATATCAATTAAACGGTGGAACAGAATCATTAAAGGATGCAAAAGGAGGGACGGAACGCAAGGCGAACGGCAAAAAATTAAAATATTCTTAAATAATTAAACAGAATTGTTAAAATTGTTCCACAGCAACTTGTCCTGCTGTGACTTGGCCGTGGCTAGTTGTCCCATTCTGGAGGCCAGGAGGGTGCAGGGACCCCCAGGGGACCCCATGTCAGACCTGGTCTCCTAGGAAAGAAATCCTCCCAACTCCACGAGCAGCGGAAAGATGGTTTGGAGGAAGAGCCAGAGGTTACAGGGGAGCAAAGCCAGAACTAAGATTCTGCATCCGAATATCCCCTCAAGAACTTTCCCCCTGCTCCTTCTGCCCCCCCCCGCCCCCCGCCCTGGTCATCTCCCAATTGTCCAGTCCTATTTGACTAAGATGTTTTGGTACCTCACCCTGCAACGGTTAGGTAGATGGAGAGCATCAACTTCCCTTCCCAGGTATTGAGGCCTCTGGGTGTCTCTGGAGGGTACGAAGATCGCTTCCCACAGCCCCTTCCCCCCATAGTTCATGACAGACCCCTCCTCCCTTGAGGACCCTAACACACCTTGCTGCATGATCTCCACAATCTGCACCACCTTGTCCATGTGTTTGCGAGCGGCAATTAGGCCCTGCAGCATCAACATCTTGAAGTAGTTGAACATGTCTCCCCCAATGCCGCCCATCACCTGTGGGGAGGGAGGGGCACATTGCAAGGCAGGAAGGACACCCCCCCCCCAGGAATTCACATTTTTCAGAGAACGGCTCCCCTCTGTTACAGGTAGCCCACAGCTTACTTCAACAGAGCCCAAAATTTCTTTTTTTTTTTAATTCAAAAAGTTTTACAAAAAAAAAATATCCCCCCCTTTCCCCAACCTCCTCCTTCACTAATCCTCCCCTCTGACTTCCCGGAAGAAGCACAAGGTATAGTTAAAAATAAAACAAACATATGCTAAGAAAATTTTTCCCCAAAACTATTATACCAATTTTCCCTCTCTAGCTCTGACTTCCTCCTAACATAACCAAAATCCTTCAAAAAAAATTAACAATTAACAGTAATAAAATATATAAATCAATAGAACAAATTAATCCTAAAGTATTTAAAACCAGCTAAAGCATAAAAATCCAATCCAATTCAGAGAATATCTCCCTTATAGCTTCTATAACCATATAATTTTTCCCCCAGGTCTTTCTTACATAAGATCTTTCAAGAATATTCTATTTAAAATTCAGTACAACACATTATAAAATTTCAATACAGAAAATTACAATATCTATTCAACTTTAGTCCTTCCTCGTCAAAATCCAGTATAAATCCAAATACCTAGTCTTTTATGATAGATATAAAACATATAATCAACCCATTTCTTCCAGATCTTCCTCACATATTGTCTTTCAGGGACACTAATATTTTTGTCTATTAATATTTCAATACAACCTTGTTTCAAGGATAATATGGCTCCCCTCTGTTACAGGTAGCCCACAGCTTACTTCAACAGAGCCCAAAATTTCTGTTATTAACTGAGACATTTAAGTGAATTTTCTCCCATTTTATGACCTTTCTTGCTGCAGTTGTTAAATGAATCATTGCAGCTGTTAAGTGAGGAACCTGGTTATTAAGCGAATCAGGCTTTCCCAATGCTTTTGAGAACTCTGCAAGGGTCGTGTGACTAATGGTCATAATTCACTTTTTTCAGTGCTGTTGTAACTTCAGTCACTAAACGGACTGTTGCAAGTCAAGGACTATCCGGATAGGTAGTCCTCGATTTATGGCTGTAAGGAAGCCTGCCCCTTACGGCCGTAGAGCAGGACATCACGTGCCCGCCCACGATTCCGCGGAGTTGCCTCCACTTCAAGCGGCACCAACTTACGTCCACAAACTCGGCGGTCAGTTTGAAGGCCGAGGTTTCGAAACCCAGATTACGGGGGGAGCTGGACAGGATGAAGCCGAAGTCGATGTGGATGATGTGGCCGTGCGCGTCCAACAGGATGTTGCCATTGTGCCTGGGGAGGGAGGGTGGAGGAGGAGAAAAAACTGTATTTTGAGTTTTTGCAAAAGAAGTCCCGCCTCTCCCCCTCGTGCCAGCGTTTTAATTTCTTTGAATTAAATATATCTCGGGCAGGGGGTTTTCAAGGACCCTTGGTAAAGGCACTCAGTACATGCCCAGGAGCCAGAACCGGCCCCTCCAGCCTCACCTGTCCTTCACCTGCAGCAGGTAGCAGACCAGGCAGTAGCCGGCGCAGCTCTGCACGAAGTTGCGCTGGGCGGTGAGGAAGCCCTCGGAGGTGAACTGGCCATGCTCCTGCAGGAAGAAGTCCAGCAGGGAGAGCTGCGACTGCTTCTTCACCTGGTGGATGGAGACGGCGTTGACCACGGGCTCAATCATGCCGCTGTCGGCCGAGATGACCAGGATTTTGTAAGGCTTGATCCACAGGGGGACCCGCTCCTGCTCCCAGATGGCCTGCAAGGGAAGACCGGAGGGCTGGGCACAGAGGCCGGGGAGGGGGGGAGGGGAGGGGATTTCTGCCCCCCGCCCCACACCTAGTCTTAATTCCAAAGGCAGGTGGAGGAGATTGGAAGCCCCCTGACCCATCACCTCTGGGGTGCAGACAAGACCCCCCTCCAACCCCTTCCCGTCTTTGCTTGCTTGCTTGCTTCCTCCCTCGTTTCTCCTTCCCTTTCTTCCTCCTTTCCTTCCTTCCTCCCTTTCTTCCTGCCTCCCTCGTTTCTCCTTCCCTCTTTCCTTTCCTTTTTCCCTCCCTCCCTCCCTCTTCTTCCTCCTTTCCTTCCTTCCTTCCTTCCTCCCTTTCTTCCTGCCTCCCTCCCTTACCTGAAGCTGCTTGAGCACCTGGAAGGCCAGCAGCTCCTGCCGGAGGTCGTCCCCACACTTCACGATCATGGAGAGGAGCCGCCAGTTGGGCAGGTGGCCGTAAGGGGAGCCCTCTCGGATCCGCCTGGGGACAGCAAGGAAAGGCTGAGCCTCCCACTGGCCTCCATTTGAGGGGTGGGGTGGCCCTCCTCCAGGGAGCCTCCCGGACCAGCCCAGGAGGCCAACAGGTACGGCAGCTGCCCCTCCTGGCTTCATCAGCAAAGAGAAACGAAGGGCTGCCCTCCCCCCTCCTTTTCCTTCCGCTGAGTCCTCTTCTTAAGCCTGGAAAGTCCCTGGATTTTGCACTGGCTGCCCCACAGTCTTGCTTAAAGCAGCATTTTTCAACCTTGGCAACTTGAAGATGAGTGGATTGCAACTCCCAGAAATCTATGCTGCCTGGGGAACTCTGGGAGTTGAAGTCCACCCACCGTAAGGATCCCAGGAAGGGCTTCATTGGCTCCCAGGGGCCCAGCCGGGCTCTCCTGGCCACCTCAGAGGCCACAGAGAGCCCCCACCCCCAGACCCATCCTCACCTCACTTTCTCCTGCCAGGGCTCCTTCAGGGCGACAGCCGAGGGGTCTTCAGGGTCCCTCTTGAAGGAGGTTGGCGTGTGGGCCAGCTGCTCGGAGAGACGCCGCCTACGGAAGGGAACACAGGTCAGCCGTGCTTCTGCGGGGAGGAGGGCTGAATGGCCAGGCCCCTTCCAGCCCCTCTGGTGCCCACTTGCTAATTGGACAGACAGACAGACAGACGTGGCTTTTGGGTTTTAAACCACTTCCAGAAGAATGGGAGGCATTAAAACCCCTCCTGAAAATCCACAGTTCCCATCATCAACACCTTCTTCTAAGAGCAGACTAAATTGTTTTATCCTTACGCATGAAGGCAAATATCTGTGTCCCAGGATAATGTCGCAAAATTGAATCTGGATGGGTCAGAAGGACCAGACGTTTACCCTTCCAAGCTGTTGGGCTCCCCGAGGATGGGCTTCAGCAAGCACGAGGAGTCCGAACGCTCGGATAGGTAAACCTCTGGTCCCGCTGACCAACCCAGATTTGATCTTGTTTTCTTCTTCTTTTTTCCCTAGACCTGGGATCTAAGGTGGGATCAGCCAAAGGGGGCCTCCCTGCCTCACTTCAATGAATGGACTCCGGCAGCCTCATTCCTGCCCCTCCATGTGTCACCTGACCAGGGCCGAGGGCGGCTGAAGCAGGGTCCCTTCACCTGATGTCTCCCGCAGCGATGAAAACTGGCTCCTTGCTCTCCTGGCTGGTGATGCTGTCCACCGAGAACTGCGAGATGTTGTCGCAGCTGCTGGTGTGTAGCTCGGGCAGCTGGAGGGCAGAGGAAGCAGGGCCTGAGTGCCCGAGGGGGACGGTCCGGGATAGGAGCCAAGCGCCGTCCCTCTGACCGACTCCCCTCCTTCGAGCCGCCTCTCCGTCCCTCCCCTCCTGGCCCCCGTTCCATCCCTGGCCACTCACCTCCACCTGCAGCTCCCCGATGTCGTCCACAGACCAGGCCTCGTCATCGTTGTCGTAGTTGGGCACGGTAGTGAAGCTGCTGGCGCGCTGCTCATAGGTGATGCCGCACTCGGGCAGGTTCTCCACCGAGCGGGTGCTGCGGATCCGGTTCTCGGGGATCCGGGCCGGGACGTTCGTGGTGTCGAAGTTTTCGCACTCAAGTACTTCTACGTAGATCAAGTAGGGAGCCTGCGGGAGGGGTGGGGGGGAAAGAGAAGGGGAGATGTGTGAATGTGAGGAGGGGTGTCGTTCTCCGGATGAACACTCTGCTCTTCTAGGATGCCCCACTGCACGGAAATGGGGTGTCCTGGCCTAGGCTGGCACTTTGGGGGGCATGTATAGGTAGCCCTCAACTGATGAACGTTCATTTAGCGACTGTTCAAGGTTACAACCCTGAAGTGACTGACAATCAGTCCTCGGACTTACAACTATGACAACCCCCCACGGATGTGTGAGCGACATTGGGGGCCTTTGTCAACAGGCCTCCCCCTTTGCAACGGTTGCCGAGTGTCCCACGATCACCATCAAAGTCACTGGGGGAAGCCAGATTCGTTTAACGACCAAATGATCCACTTAACGGCTGCATGTATTTATTTACTGTGGCAAAATAGGTTCCCAAATTGGGCAGGAGTCAATTTAACAATCGCCCCACTTAGCCACAAAAATAACCCTAACTCCCTTGGCCGTCGTCCTTCTCCCTCCATGGCCCCGCCAGCCCCGCTTCACCTTGTCCTTGGAGTTCAGGACCACCGCCTGGGTGTGGGGCACCCGCACCACGTGGTGGTCAAAGCCGGCGGTGGGCAGCCAGACCCGGGCGGGCAGCTTGTGGTTGAGCAGGGACAGCTCTGAGATCAGCCTCTGCGTCTTCTGCTCCTTGGTGGGCAGCGTGGTCAGCCGCTTCCCGATGGCCATCAGCGACTTGATGAATTCCCGCTCGGGGGCCAGACGGACGGGCTGCGGGGGGGGGGGGGTGTTGGAGGTGGGGGAAGAAAAGAGAGAAGGTGAAGCCCAGTGGCTGCGAAGAGCTCCCACCAGGAGGTCCAGGGCTGCCAAGACCCTTTCAGCTGGAGGTCTTATTTTGCAGAGAGAAGGGGAGGGGGGCCTTCTGGTGAATCCCCTCCCTCTAATCATTCCAGATGCGCTGCAAGAGCTGACCAGCTCGGCCAAAGGGTCAGCCACCATCTCTGGCTGTGGGGAGAAGCAGAGCGAAAAACCCCCACCTTTGCAATGAACTCTGAACTGAGCCCCCTGCCAGAAGCCCAGACTTGGGGTGGGGGGGCTTGTAGAGCGACTCTCAGCAGGAGGAGAAAGAACACAAGGGGTGTCGGGCGTCCTCTTCACCCTGGCTAAAGGCTAGGCTGACCCTCGCTCTACGGACGTCCTTGGCTCTCAACGCCCAGTCCTGCGCCCCGGGGGAGGATTCGCACCCTCCACTCGTGCCTTTTCCCTGCAGGTCCCCTCCATTTTCTCTCCCACCAAGACGTGGGGTGAAAACCACCTAGGTGCACTGTATCGGCGTCTCTCCTCCAACAAGCCAACCACGGCATAAATCGAAGTCCCACCTGGGTGCAGCCGCCCAGCCCCAAAAGGGAGGCACCTTCCTTGACCTCTAAGCCAACTGGGGGGGCCCCCAGGAGCAGGAGACCCTCGCTGAGCCAGAAAGAGGAGGGGGGAGGGCTTCGCTTCAGACTTTTGGCCAGGTGGGGGCAGCACTGAGCGTGGGAAAGCCCACTCGGCGACCAGGCGAGCCACCCGGGTTCTACCCTTGGGGGGGGGGGCTGCTCTGTCCCTGCTCTCAAAACCTCCCCGTCCTCATAAAACCTCCCACTTCCATCCAAGGGGTTTATTAACATTTATTTAATAAATGGCATAGGACCGGGTTATTTACGAGACCACCTGCTGCTACCAATAGCCTCCCATCGACCTGTGTGCTCCCATAGAGAGGGTCTCCTCAGGGTGCCTCGGTCAAACAATGTAGACTGGCGACCCCCAGGGGAAGAGCCTTCTCTGTGGGGGCTCCTGCCCTCTGGAATGAGCTGCCTCCGAGGATACGTCAACTTCCTGACCTCAGGACCTTCCGCCGCGAGTTAAAGACCTTTCTATTTCATCGTGCAGGGCTGGCTTAATGAAGTTTTTATTGGGGTTTTATTATAGTCTTATATTCCTTCAGCCTTTAATTTAAGTAGTTTTTAAATGTTTTTTAACTTTTCTGAGTTGTGCTTTTACCCTGGCTGTAAACCGCCCTGAGTCCTTCGGGAGAAGGGCGGTATATAAATTAAATAAATAAATTTGTATGAGCATCAACCTCACACCCACCCTGGAAAGAACGAGAATTAATTTTAGGCAGAAGGAGAAACGGATGATTGAGGGGGGGGAGGAGTGTCAGGATTGTGGATGAAACCCCTTGCCAAGCCCCCCCCCATTTATTTTTCTCTGTTTACCAGTCTCGCCCTGCGACCCAACACAACCGAGGGGGAAAGTAGAGGTTTGCGGAAGGAAAATAAAACTTTGATTGGCACGAGCAAAATTTCAGCAGAAAGAAAGAAAAAAAACAAACCCAAGAACAACACCCCCAATTCTTAATCTGAGGCAGCAAAGGAAGAGTTGGAAGAGTCGCACCAGACCCAGGACATGCTAAATCAAAACAAATCTCGGTCCCCAAAAACAGCATTTCCTCTTTTTTTTCCAGACGAAGTTACGGGGCGTCTGCAGCCTCCGAGGCAGGTCAGTTGTGGGAACGGCCGAAACTTTGCAAACTTTGGGAACTTTGCAAGATAAGGAAGATGATGCAGGCGGGAATTACGGGGGGCACTGTGACGGTCGTAAGTCTGAAGACCGGTCATTAAGTCCCTTTCTTCACTGTAACTTCAAATGTGAAGTGTTGAGCGGGGGGGGGGGCTCCACCCTTAAAGGGGGTGGGTTGGCTGTGGCAGAAGTAGCTGAGATGCTTTGAAGAAAGCAGGCACTGTGTTTGGCCATGCAGAATTTACTGCTTTTAAGATCCTGGCATGCGCTGGACGGTGGCATGGTTCTTTCAGGAGGGCGGGGTGGCGGTGGCTGGAAGATGAGAGAGGCACAGCCCCCAATGCAGCCCCCCCAGCAGTGCAGGATCTCACTTGCAAAGGGGGAAGGAGGAGGAGTTGGGGGAGACCTTGTGATGCCAAGGCTAATCAGGAGGGTCATGAGAGGAAATGCTGCTGGGGGAGAAGGGGGGCTGAGTGGGGTCATAAGGTGGGGGGAGAGGGAGGAAGACAGGAAAGAGGCAGGCAGCTGGGTTGAGTGGGGAGGGGGCAGAAATGGGGGGGCACTTACGGAACAAAATGATCTATCGAGACTTTCGGAGCTCGATGACAGTTCCTGGGAAATGAATGAGGGGGGGCGAGGGGGGAGGATGGATTTCCAGAGGGGAGGGAGGGAGGGGGGAAAGTTGAGGAGAGAAAAGGTGAGAGTTTAAAAAAATCAGCTCTTCGTACACGCCCCCCCCATCCTGCTCCCCCCCCACCCCAACTGCATCCGACCGAAGAAACGGGATTGTTCCTTTAAGAGTTGGAGACCTGCTGGGGAAGGGCAGCCTCTCTGGGGCCTTAAAAAGCTAGACTGCCCCTGGATAGGGAAGCTCCACCAGCTCTGATGGGAGGGCCAGATCTCAATTACAGATTAGGGACCCTTCTGCAATCTTCATGGCCCTCCGTTGGGGAAGCAGGGAAGAAGCAAGGGGGGGGCTTGGAAGCCGTGGGGCAGATGTGGGGCCCAAAGGGGTCCCTGTTGCAAGGGGGAGATGCAAACCTCGCTGCAAAAACGCCAGGAAGAGGAAGGAGGGGTGCCTGCGGGGGGTGTGTGTGTCTTGGCTGGTCTTAAACAAAGTAAGCTTTGAATGGGGGACCACCAGGAGATCCATGGGGGTGGGGGGGGAGGGAAGAGTGGAAATAAGAGCATCGAGAGGCCTTTGGGGAGCAGCATCCGAGCCACACACACACCCCCGCCGCCCACCTTGGCTGAAAAAGTCCCAGGAAGGAAGGAAAGTCGGAGGCCCCCCACTCCCTCCCCCCACCTCCCACTTTCCCCACCAGGAGCAGTGGGGCCTTGCGGAAAGCACTTGCAACACTTCCTCCAAAGAGCCACTTGAACTTGACAGCCCTCTGGACTCTGCCCCACCTCAGCCTCACCAGGCACCCCCAGAGAAGGTGGGGGGCTTCCCCTCCAGTGACACAGACCTGACCCCAACTCCAGAATACTTTAAAAGAGGGAGGGAGGGAGGGGAGATAGAGACAATTTGTTTTTAAACTTTTATTTTCTCTTTGACTTTGTTTTACTATTTACGTCTTATTCTCCTTATGACCAAATCTCAGGAAAACCACCTAACCCTCCAGCCTCCTCCGCTCTGCCAACTGGTGGAGGGCCAGGACTCCCAATCCCATCATCCCGAGGTGACTCAGCTGCCCTCCTGAGGCTGACCTCTCACCCATCCCTCCAGGACGGAGGCGGCGGCTGCTGCCCTCCAAGCAAACAGGAAGTGGCTGCGGTGGGGCAGGCAGCCTCCCGCCCCACAGGGCTCCCTCTGACTCAGCCTCCTTTCGGCTGCCAAAGGTTACCTGTGGGTGTGAACAGGGGGCGGGGGAGACGCTGGGCACATTTTGTCCCAGGACTGGAAAGGAGCGGCTTTGGTGAGGGGCACCCTCCCGGTGCTTGGCTTTCGAGTGGGGGGCTGGGATGCCCCCCCGCAAAGGGCAGGAAGGACCGAAGCAACCTTGGATGAGATTTTGAGACACCGTTCAAACAAAACAAGCATTTGTCTCTCGGCCTAGCCTACCTTACAGGGTTGTTCTGGTTATCAGAAGGGGAGAGAGAAAGAGAGAGAGCGCTGTTTTTTAAGAGGTTGTTTTTTTTTCCTTTCCAGTCTAGTTTTTAATCCTTTCTTTCCTTGGCTACGGAGAGTGGCAGGGCGGCCTTAAGTAAAGCAGAAAGGTCTTCGGGGTCCCCCGGATGGTGACTCTGGGCCGGACCGAGCCTTGAAGTGGCCGGATGGCGGCAGCAGCAACAGCAGCAGGCGGGCACGGCGGCCAGGCCCCAGGAGGGGGTGCCAAGACGCCCTGGGCTGAATGGAGCTGGTGTGTCCATCATGAACAGGCACGACGGTTCCCAGTTGGCACCCAGCAGCCTCCCAGCATCCGGCTCTCTATCGGCCCGTTGTGCTCGGCCCAACAATGAACTGGCTGGGAGTTCAATAGGGAGGGCACCGGGGAGGGGAGGGCTGGGGGGGTGAGCAAGGAGACCCAGCCGAAGCCTGGCGTGCGCATCAGGAGACTGAGCCCTCGGCAGCTCCAGCGTGACCAGCAGTCTTGCAGGGGGAAGAAAAAGGGGTTGGAGGGCGGCATTAGGCAGCAGAGCCTGTCCTGACTGCTGGAGGCTCAGCCTAGCCCGCCTTACAGGGCTGTTGTGAGGCAGGCAGGACCATAGACTGGGTAAAATGGAAAAGAAATTAAAAAGAAAAAGTATATATTATTAGAAAATCGGAGTTGCTCAGATACCAAATAGGGGAAATATTGCACAACAAAGGAGAAAGAAAGGAGAGTGAAGTAGAAGGTAAGATAGAAGAGCGAGAGAGAGGAATGGAAGGAAGGGGAAAGGAGAGGAAGAAAGGATAGGGGACAAGAGTAGGAGAGAAGGTGAGAAAGGGGGAAAAAAGGGGAGGATTGGGGGAAAGGAAGGGGAAGTGGGGAAGAGGAAGGAGAGGCGGAAAGAAGAAAGTAGGAGAGGAGGGAGGGAAGGGAAAGGAAGGAGGAGGAGGAGGAGAAGAAGAAGGTTTGTGGTGAAATGAGGAAAAAGAAAAGGTAGAAGCAACCCCGAATGCAATTCAAATGCCTTATTTTTATGCTTTCTTTAGAAAAAATAAGTATATGTATGACCCATTATGGATAAGAGAATGTACATTTAGAACATGTGTATAAGAAATAAAAATAAAAATAAATTCAAAAAAAAAAAAGGAAACGACCGAGGGGGGCAGGATTTTCCTTCCAGACTGTGACAGCAACAAGAAAACACACCGCAGCGTCCGATTTAATGGGAATTGTGGATACAAAGGAAGTCAAGAGAAGACGGACCCACAACTTCCCTTCTGACTGGCGCAAGCACACCCTCTCCACGAAGCCCGAGTCCCCCCATCTCACCCCCCCACATACAAATAACTGTCTTTGGGATGAGCCAGTCCCTACCGAAGCAGGAAAGACAAGAAATGAGTGGACACGCTGGGGTTCACACAACCCCTGGGCAGGTTCCACCAGCCACCGTGACCGATTCCCACCACAAATCTCCGTCAGCATCGCGAAGAGAAGGGAAAGGCCCCCTTCCCACCCACCCACCCTGCCCGAGAAGGAAGCCGAGCCGGGCCCCGTAACGGGTGTTACCTCGTCCTCGTTCTCCACCTTGGGGTTGCTGGCGGTGCGCTTCAGGTTGCTGCCCAGGCTGATGCTGACGGTGGCGTCCGACTTGGAGCGCTGGTGAGTCCGCTTGGTGGGGGAGAGCCCGGCCTCGGGGGCCGGCACCAGTGGGGGCAGCTCCCTCTTCCGGGCGGCTGGCTTGAGCTCGTCGGACAGGATGAGCTTGCGCAGCTTGGTGCCGCGCGAATGGCGCTGGGTGGAGATGTGCATGTCGGAGGAGTAGGCGCCCAGCAGCAGGGCGCACTGCAGGGAGAAGTTGATGCTCTGCCGGCAGCGGTGGACGATGTAGGGCTTGATGGCGTCGCCCACGTCCTCGTCCATGTGGATGTACATGTTGAGCAGCTGCGGCAGGTAGAAGCCCACCTCCTCGGGGCGGAAGCAGAAGAGCCGGTTCCCGATGTAGGCCTGCACGCCGGGCTCCTTCGAGTTGTAGAGGTACGAGATGGCCATGGAGATGTCGAAGAGCTTGGACTCGAAAAGCCGCAGCAGCCACGACTGCTTGGCCGAGTTGTTCTTCTGGCGCCGACGGACGCCCTTCACGGAGTTCGGGGGGTGCTCGTCCTCCTCCCAGATCTTCTCGGGGGGGTCGTCCAGACACTTGATCTCGCAGCACTCGCCGTTCAGCCCCGGCCAGCGGCCCCCTCCCTTCCTGTCCTTGGCCCGGATGGACCCGTCCGGCGAGACGCAGTGCATCGACTTGACCTTCTCCAGAACTTCCTCGCAGGCCTTCTTGGCCACCTCGGGGTCGATCACGGCCAGATCGCCCACCCCTTCCGCGATGACCCCGAGGGCCGGCCCGCCACCCTCTCCCTGGGGAGGCACGGTGGCCGAGGTCTCCGCTGGCGTCTCCTCTCCCGGAGGGGGTTCTGCGGCAGAGTGACTCATGTCCACGGTGGGCCTGTCCTCTTTCACAGCTGGAAAACAGGAGAAGGTTCCTCTTTTTTTAAGGGCTTCAAACAAAGACCAAAATCCACTTTTGCCACCCAGAGTCAGGAGGGGTCGCCGGATTTCCTGATTTCTCAGGGCAAGCGGCTGACTTTGTAACTTCACGCTGATCGTTTTTCAATTTAAAAAAAAAAACTGGGAAGAAAGAATGGCAAAACACTTCTGCTGGGCCATCTAGAAGAAATCTTAACTCCCTCTGGGTGACGAGATCTTAACTCTGGGTGACGAGAATTACCACGAAAGTGTCGTGAAGCAGGGGGCTCCAACCGTGGCCACTTTAAGACTTGTGGACTTCAACTCAAGACCTGCTGGCTGAGGAATTCTGGGAGTTGAAGTCCACAAGTGTTAAAGTGGCCACGGTTGGAGACACCCTCCTATAAAGCCGACTCCCATTGGCTCAGAAAATATAAATGAACCAAAATCTCCATCCTGGCTTGGGACAGACTCAGCTTAGCCGGGTCTTAACGGGGCCTAAGAGCACCAGAGGGCAGCTCCTTGGACCAGAACTGAAGGATGTCATCTAGAGCCCCCCCACCAAAAAAGAGGGAAGAGTTTGATCCCACTTGCAATCTCCTGTCGTGGCATCTGGAGATGGCCTCTGCGCATGGCTGTGGGCGCTCATCCCCTCCGGAGGATCCCGAAAGGGACCCAAGGGCAGGAACCTCATCCCTGGTTCCTTTTCCCCCCAACTGGCTCCCAATTAGAAGCCAAAAAACTCTTGGAGTGGTGCACGAAGGAAGGGAAGGAGGGAGGGAGGGAGGAAGGGAGGGAGTGAATAGGAAGGAAGGAGGGAAGGAAGTGAATGAGAAGGAAGGAAGGAAAGATGATGAAAAGGGAGGGAAAGAAAGACAATTTCAGAAACAATGGCAGGAGGGCAGTTACAAAGGAGGGAATTTGGCAGGACTTTACAAACAGAGAAAGGATTCTCCAAGAGCCACAAAGGGGGGGAGAAGGAGGGGCGAAGGCCTTCACTGCCGGGCACTCTTGCCAAAAACAGGGCCCTTCGCCCAAGCAGGCGCCTCCCAGGGACCCTCCAAGAGGCGGCGGCTTCTGCATCGGAAACAGGGGTCAGAGCTGCCCAGCAACGGAGCAAAAGCTCATCAGTTAAAATAGATGCTCTATTTAAAGTGATTAAAACATCATCCTCTTAAGCGCATCCGAGCAGCCTCTTCTGAACCTCTGCCAAGACCCCAAAGTGGGCCGACCCCAAGGCGGGTTCACACCCTCCGCCAAAGTACCGGAGACCTACGGAAAGAAAGCAAGCAAAGCGAACCACGTTCGGATCCAACCGGGCCCAACCCGGCTTAGTCCCTCTGAGACTCTCGCCTGCCTGCCACGGCTCCCCTCCTGGGATTAAGCCCCACACACGCCACCTCTAATCCCGCTCTTTTGCTGAAAGGAGCCCCTCCTGCCAAGCCCAAGCGGCCGGCTGGCGGATCACAAGGTCGGTCGGAAATTACAGGCTTCCCCGCTAATCGGGAGGGCAAAGTTGAGTCCACAGCAAATTCCCGGCTTATCGGGCCGGCTTCTTCTCTCTAGCAATTCTTCTCCGCCCTGGTTTTAACAAACGGGAAAATCTATTTAATCCACTGGGGGATTTTTGTTGTTGGTTTTTTTTTGCAAGTTTCTAAAGCTGCCGCACCCACCCCAAGACCGATCCACCAACTGTACTGCAGTCCTTCCTAGCCTGACTGGGGTTTCCCCAAAGTCCAAAATGCAGGCGGCTCTTTTCCAAAGGTGGGTCTCTTGGGGCTGAGATTCAAGTCAGGGGCGGGGCCCCTACAGACCCCCCCCACCCAGAGTGCCCCCCCTCCCCCTAAGGAATTTAATAAATAAACGGCCGGAAGAAACCGGAGCTCAGCAGCTGCAGGTCCAGCAGAATTTCCACCTGGGTGGGACGATCAATTGGCCGAGTCCAGCTCAGTCTTGCACAGACGGCCACCCGATGCTCCCTCTCCACCCTGCTTGCAGGTAGAGTGCCCTCAAACAGAGAGGTTCCACTCCACCCTAAGTAAAAATGTCATGCACCTCCAGTCTTTTTTTCTTTTTAACTCGCAAGCTTCTCTCATCGCACGTCGCAAGGAAGGCCTTCCGCCTACGCAGGCGCCCCCCTCGCTCAGACATCGGCTGACATCTGGTTCCCATTACGGGGCCTGCCTTTTCCCTGTGCTCAGCACTTGGCAGATTTCACGTACGCCCTTTGCCGCCCCCCCCCCCAAAAAGA
Organism: Ahaetulla prasina; assembly: GCF_028640845.1. NCBI lineage: Eukaryota > Metazoa > Chordata > Lepidosauria > Squamata > Colubridae > Ahaetulla > Ahaetulla prasina. The sequence goes on along the minus strand of NC_080555.1, from coordinate 642,029 downwards.
CCAAACATACAGTCATCATCAAGTTGCGCCCACCGTGCTCCGTGTCAAACCCTCATTTCAAGAGCTGGTTTGGGGATTTGGGAGGGGCGGGGACAGAGGGGTGTAAAGAGAGGATTAGGGCTGTAGCCCAGATTAACAATGCAGTTGGTGGAACAAAACAAACACACTTTCTCTTTGGAGAACAAACGGCCGCATAAAACAAACGAGGCGTCTTTCCATGCACTACGCAGTGCTCAAGAGGGACCAGAAACTTGCTCAGTCCTACAGCCGCCATCCTCATCATCCTCAAGCTGCATCCTTCTTCTGCCCCCACCTCACGGGTTTGCATCTCTCTTCTTTCTTTTGGTTCCCTACTCCACCTCTTGTTTGCGGCCTCTTTCTCCCGAATTAGCAATTCCGAAGAGAAGGTGCCACTCCAAAGAAGGCCCCGTGCCCAGCAGCTGCTAGCCAACCCAGGCAGGGCAGAAGACGGTGCTCTCCTCTGTCAGAAGAGCCTAGTTTGAAAGTGCTTTCCTGACTTGGCCTGGGCCCCAGGTTCACTAAGGCTACAGAGCACGGAACTGGAACGGCAACCTTCCATTATCCCCATCCCAGCTGGGCAAGATGGGTCCAAGGCTAGATTCGCACCCAGCTGAATCCCTACTTCATCCAATTCCACCCCAGGGATCCTCCTTCTTGGACCAGATCCCAAAGGTGGCTGAGATCAGACGGAGTCTCACACCACAGGTGATGCACCCCATCCTGGCACCCATTGAAGGAAGGCTCCGTGGCTGCTTGGGAGAGGCACTTGAACCCTCAGCCGTGCACGGCCGCTCGGAAGGAAGGGGGAAGCTGCCTTCTCTTTCCCAGGCAGAAAAAGGCGAGTCCAAACAGGCTGTGCCATTGCTGAGTCACCCCTGCCCAGATTCTCCCAGGGCCCCTGCCAGCCCATGCGTCACCCACAGACACGCGTGTGGGAAAACCACTTGGCTGGCCACACTACAGGTTGGGGGTGGGGTGGGGCATTCCCCCTTGCACCCCACCTGTCTGCAATAGCGACACTGGCTCAACCCCACTGGGCTCCTCCGCCCTGCTCTTTGCTCTCAGCTGAGCTGGTTGTGCAAATTCAGCCTCTGTGGCTCGCAAACCACAATTCGTGGCCACAAACTCAGCTGACTTGCTGGAAAGCCCGGTGGAAGGGTGATGCCCAGGCCAGGCCAAAGTAGATTCCTGCTGGCTGCCACTCAGGGAGGCACAAGAGAAGGACGTCAACTTTAAACGTAACTATTTTAAGAAGGACCCTTTTCTGAAAGGCTTTTTTTTTTGAAGGGGGGGGGAGAATGAAGTGTTAAAAACTGGCCGCATCCAAGAGAGGCGGTAAAGCTGTCACTTGCCTGTTTCATTTCTATCTTCTCGGCCCTGCTGCCCGGTTCAGACGCACCTCCATGGCACCGGTTGAGTCGGCCATCTTCAGAGGAGGCCTCGCCAAGGGATTTTGCAGGCTGACTCTTACCGGCTGTTGGGGAAGAGGAGAAAAGGAGAGGCTCATCAGCAGGAAAACGGGGGTCTCGGGTGGTCGCTCAGCTGCTTGGAACTCAGCCTCAGTCCAGCCGCCCCCTCCCCCCACTGACTTTTGGCAGGAGCCCTGTAACTGGAGATCCCTCTTGAAAAGCAAAAATCCTGGAAGGACATTTGGCGCACGCAACTTGCAAAGGGACCCCCCCACCCCCACCCGTCCTTTCTGCTTCCCTTTGGCAAAGCAGCTGGTCTGGCTTCCAGAGCCAAATCCAAGCCGGCACCCATTCGCACAACCCGATTCCACGCTTGCAGATGAAAAACCTGGACGGATGTTCACAGCGCACGCGATCGAGGCGACGCAAGCTCCCTTTTGAGCGGGGTGGGTGGGTGGGGATCCCTTTCTGATCCAGCCGCTCACTCACCTGGCCAACTGGCTCCCCGCCCCCGTCTGACTGGGCAGCACCAGGGAGACTGTCACTACCCCCAAGAAGCCAATTTGCATGTTTATGAAAGCTGGGATTGTAATTAAGGCTGCTTTAAACACAACTCCCCAAACTTGCTTTGCGGCAAAACTCAGACGCCGTCCCGGCGTTAATGCGAAATATTGGCAGAGACGAGGACGCTGATGGGAATGACAGCCGTCGCACGGGATCTCCAGAGCAGCCCTTCAAAAAAAGGGGGTTCGCATTAAAGCACCCCAGACTCCCAATGTTGCTCAACTTTGGCCGCCAGACTTCAATTCCCAGAATCCCCCAGCCCTGCAGGGACGGACCTCTGCCTACAAGACGCCCCCCACCCCCAGAACTAGAGGACCAGGCTTCCCAGCGGGCGGACTCCAGAGCCCATGGGGGGAGGGTGGATTCTGGGAGTTTGAAGTCCAGGCGTCTTAAATGCTGCGGAGAAAAGATCCTGTTGTCCGGCCTCCACCAACCGGTCACCTGCGCATCGCCCCGGGGAACCCAGGAAGCGGCTGATGGGCTTGCGGGTGGCCGGGCAGAGCAGCTCTTGCAGGGGGAGGAAGCGGCGCCTCTTCCGCCCGCAGCGCTTTTGCAACAGACCCTGCAGAAGCTGCGACGTTTGCAACCTCCCCCCACCCTCACCGCCTGCAGCCCTGGGGGGGTCCCGGGGGGGGAAGCGCCCAAAGGGACCGGAGGGGAGGGGGAGACCCTGGGGGGCCAAGGCTTTCGGGGTCTGCAAGGAGGGGAGGGAGAGGGGGCTTTGCAGAAAGTGGGGGCTATCCGCTCCAAGCGCTTCCCACCCTCTTTGCAGGGTCCGGGGGGGGGGCAGAAGGGAAAGGCAGGCGCTCTCCAGCTGGCGGGACTACACCGCCCATCATCCCCTGCCAAACGCACCCCTCCCCCCCGCCCTGCAGGGACGCGCCTGCGCCACCCCGAGGTTTCGGGGGGGGGACGCCCCCTCCCCTCTGCCCCGGAGGAACCAGGCGCCCCGGCGGGCGGACCCCAGACCCCACCCCCCCCCGCCCCACCCCCCGCGCCGCCGCCGCCGCCGCCTCTGCCGGGCCCAGCCGGGGCTGCCCGCGCGGCGCCTGAGGGTCCTTCGCGGGGAAAGGCCGGGGCGGGGCCAAGGGGGCGGTGGGGGCCGAGAGTAAGAGGAGGGGGGGTCGCCGCTTTCTTCGGGGGGGGTTCCGCTCGTCGCCCCCGCCCCCCACCGAGTCCTGCGAGGCCCCGCGAGAAGAGGCGGCGGAGGGGTGGCCGCGGCGGTGCCTGAGCGGAAGGGCCAAGCAGAGCGCATGCGCAAACCCCCCCGGGAGCGGCGCTTGTGCGCAGGCGCGCGGGGAGAGGCTCAGCTTTCTCCGCCTCCGGGTTGGGGAGCCGCGCGCGTCTCTGCGCTCGCGTGGAAAGGCGCCCTTTGCTCCCTGCGCCCACGCAGCCCTCGGGAACGGCCTCGCTGGGCCCGGATGCAAGATTCGCTTCCAAGTGCAATAGCCCAAAATTAATTCTCCCCCCTAAAAAAAGTTGGGGGACGCAGCTGGAAAGGGGGCGCTGGGAAGAAGACCCCCCCCCCGCATTCGCTTCCATGCATCTGGAGCATCCTCCGAATTGGGCCGGGCGGGCACCGCGAGGGGAGGGGCTGCTTCTGCAAGAAGGCTGAGATAGAGTGCGCCTGGCTGGGGCAGTTCCATTGTCCCTGCGGCAGACGAGATACCCCGTTTTATCAAAGGCGCCCGGCCAAAAAACCCCAGGCGCTTTTCCTCCCTGCAAAACGGGCGAAGCGAAGACAAGAACCACCTTAGATTAAAATCAAATAATCTTTTAATAAAAAATAAATTAGATTTGGACAAGGGGAAAAAAATGAAGGTGGACAAAACTAATCGGCGTACATTCAGCTTTATCATAGACATTTCTCTCTATATAAAATATATATATTTATATATATATATATAATCTGAACTCTGTAGGGACCGTTGCTATGATCTTACTACTTAGGTTTTAAAAGCTGCAAAGGGGAGTGGGGTTTATAGGTCCAAGAAGGTTACAAAAATCCCACCCACCCCTTTAACTTCTCATTTTCCTGGTGGGGATAATCAGATTTTTGGGTCCAGCTGCTGCATCTTTTATGTTGTAGCATATCAGACTGAAAAGGGGTTTTTAACTGCTTATTTTCAATTTAGAACAATTTAGTAACACGTTAGAACAATTAACCAGCGGAACTGCTTGCCTCCAGAAGTTGTAAATGCTCCAACACTGGAGGTTTTTAAGAAGAGATTGGACAACCATTTGTCTGAAGTGGTGTAGGGTTTCCTGCCTAAGCAGGGGGTTGGACTAGAAGACCTCCAAGGTCCCTTCCAACTCAGTTATTTTATTCTATTCTAAATTTAGGGAGTTGCTGGATTTAGCTGCACTGCAGGAAAATGTCTGTTTCCTTTCTAAAGAGACACAGGAAAGGAAGAGGGGAATATCCATCGTGGGATGACACAAATGTAACACTAACAAATCCTCTTTGTAACTTTTCCTTTGATAAATACTGTCATTTGTTTATGGCCTTTCTGGTTTGTGTGTGTGCAAACTTGGCCACTTTAAGACTTGTGGAATTCAACTCCCAGAATTCCCCAGCCAGCCATGCTGAATTCTGGGAGTTGAAGTCCACAAGTCTTAAAAGTGGCCAAGTTTGGGGGACCCCTGGTTTAGAAAGTCAAAAAGCACTTCCCCCCCACCAAGGCAACATGAAAAAGACACTCTGAATCATTTGAAACCCCCCACCCACCCACTTCCCGCCCCCCCCAAGTCTTTTTCGCCTTTTTACGCTGTTGTGGGAAGGGGAGGCTGTGGCGAAACCCACTGAGAGTTTCTTCATCTGGAGCTGCAGATGTTTCATCCCAGAGACTAAATTTTGTAAATTCAGGAAACGGTTCCTGGGATGGACCCTCAATCAGATCCTTTCTTGGTTTGTTTTCTTGTTCTATTTTTCCTGCATCTTTGTTAAAAAGAACTTTGGCGTGTTCCAGGAGGAAAAACCAGCAGCAAGAATATAACAGACATCCGGTATTGGCCTCACGGGGTCTCCCTGCGTGTGGGAGCCCATGCCACGGGCGGGCACTCCTTCCCAGGGAGAAGGAAGGGTTGGAGAGGGGTTCCCGAAGCTTCCAGTCCTCTGAAGCTCCATGTGCCACAGCCGGGAAGGAATTCCAAGGTCTATAAGCCAATCCGTGCTCCATTGCTGTGCACCTGCTGCTGGAGAGGACCCAGTGCGAAAGCTTGGCTGCTGCTGTGGGGCTGAGCTTATGCCCCCAAAAAGACTGGCTTCCTTATGAGGAGACATGCTGGTAAGTCAGCCGTGATCTGGGGTTTGAGTCCTTCTGGGGCGAAGCAACACTTTCCCAGGCTTGGGGCTCCCTTCCCAGCCCCTTCTTCGTCCTGTGTCCCCCCCCCATTCGAGCAAGGGGGCAGGAGGCAGACCTCCTTGGCCTGAATCCACCGATGCTATCGGCTGGGGCCCTCCACGTGACGCCTCTCCAAGGCGTGTGAGCAGGAAACGCAACAGGCAGCTTTGTAATACGAATACACGCACAGCCGAGCTTGCACGATCACCGCACAGTTGGGGTACTTGTCCCGGCAGGTCACATCTGCCAGAGGGAAAAGGCAGGAAAAGAGGTGGGGGAGAGGCTTGTGGCTGCCCACTCCCCCAATGAACAGAAGAACAATTCAAACATGATCCTTTGGTTGGAGGAAAATAAATGAGGTGGGGTCTTTTTCTCCCTTTCCCTCAATACCGAACTGGCTATAAAGAGCAGAGACGCCCCTCCACCACCACCCCATTTGCTCTGCCCTCTTTCTCACCCCACTTTCCTTGGGGAGGGGGAGGAATGGGGGGGCTTGCGGTGGGCTTACCAAGCGAGGGAAGACAGGGCTGGCTGTTGCAAGGGCGCTTGGTGGCCGGTTTGAGGTGGAGGGGGCAGCCAGCACTCATGGTCTTATTCTGCGTCAGACACTGGACTTCTCTTGTCTGGACACCCCCCATGCAAGACCTGGAGCACTGCAGGGGCAAAAGGAAACATTGGGGGGGTCAAAGTCCCCCCCTTCCTGGTTCTGCTTCCTTGATTATTTGAGGGTTGGAGGGATAGTAACACAAATCAGAGCTTGGGCTCCATGAGGCTTTCCTTAAGCTGGGGAAACCTATCTGGGTGGAGGGGGGTTAACGTACCTTGGCATGAAAGAGGTTTTGTTTCTCCCCCAAAATAAAGCCTGCCCCCCCCCCACTCACTGTGCTCCAGGCGGTAGAAAACCAGCGGGCCTCGCAGTCCGTCCCGAGGCAGGGCTGGAGAGCAGGAGGCTTCTCCAAGTGGGCGCACTCTGCAGCCTCGGTCACACTGAACTGCACCCCCTGTTTGCTGACACAGATGATGTCGCGTCTCTGGGTCCCGTAGCCACATTCGACCGAGCACTGGGGAAAGAGGGTAGAGGTCACCAAGGGGGAGAAAAGAGCAAGGGTCCTGGGGGGGCGGGGCGGAGAAAAGCCCTGCCTGCAAAAATTCAACCTGATGTGGTCCGCCAACAGCCTGCGAAGCTGGCAAGGGAATCGGACAGCAATGAGACTGAGGAAGAGCGTGGGCCAGTCCTGGATGCTGGGGAAGACCCGGATGAGGGCTCTGTGTCGGAGGCAGAGGTGGGGCCAGGGCCATCGGGGAGTGGTGTGCGGACTCCAGAGCCTGACAGTAGAGAGGCAGAGGAACAGGAGGAACCTGTTCCTAATGCATGCATGAGAAGAGCTGCCAGAAGGCAAGAGCAGCTCAAGCAAAGAGGACAACTCGGGAGTAAGGCCAAGAGACAGCAACAGCGTTTGGGCTTTGCCATAAAACGTTGGAAGCTTTGTCTTCTTGCATTTATTTTTCTATTGGTGTCTTCTGAATTTTTGCCATGAAAGGCCTTTGGCAGTTTGCCTAATTGGACCAAGGTTGGTGATAGGACTGAGGAATTTGCATTGGGAGGAATTTGCTTTAATTTAGTTGAACTATGCTGGGAATGAATTAATTCTCAGCTGTTTGAGTAAAGTTTGTTTGTTTTTACACTGACTGAGTTTCCTACGACCTACTGGGGCCTGGGTCACAACACAATAATTCACAATAGAGCTGGAAGGGACCTTGGAGGTCTTCTAGTCCAATCTCTTCTTAAAAACCTCTAGTGTTGGAACACCCACAACTTCTAGTGGCAAGCCGTTCCACTGGCTAGTTGTCCTTCCTGTCAGGAAATTTCTCCTTAATTCCAGCTCGCTTCTCTCCTTGATTAGTTTCCATCCGTTGTTTTTCGTCTTGCCTTTCGGTGCTTTGGAGAATAAGCTGAGCCTCTCCTCTTTGCGGCAGCCCCTCAACTACTGGAAGGCCGCTTTCAGGGTCCCTGCTTCTTTGGGGACCAGGAGAGGCTGGGAAAACCCAGGAAAACTCAGCCTGCCCTTACCGAGCTCCAGGGGCCCTTGTACCACCTAGTCGCCCGTTGGCACGGCCCTCCGTCACAAGCCCTCATATCGGCTGGCTTGGGAGTGGCGCAGTCTTCGTCCGCCTGTCCGTCAGCGTTGCTGGAGAGACAGACGACCGAACGGCGCTGGATGCCGGTGCCGCAGTCAGCTGAGCACTGAAAGAGAATGGTAGGAATTCCATGCCTCGCTTTCCGTTGGTTATTCCCCGAATTTTCTGGCAGCCGCAGGAATCGGGCAGAGGGAAAGACGAAGAGAGGCGCATCAAAGGCGGTGGGGACGATGTAAATGCCTTATTGGCTTCAGAAGGGTCTGAAATTGGGGGAGAAAAAGGAGTCGGGGCTGCCCCAAAGTCCTCCTTACTGTGTTGCTCCAGTCGCTGTAAAACCAGCTCCGCACACAAGGGCCCATGTTGCAAGGCTCGCTGCTCTGGGGCCGGTGGTTGTCCGGGCAGTCAGTGTCCCTCAAGAGATCTCCGTGGTTACTGACACAACGCACGTGGCGGGTCCGGTGGCCTGTGCCACAAACGACCGAGCACTGGAACGGCCGGGCGGGGGGGGGGGGAGAAAAGGTGCGGAAGAGTCAAAAGCCACGGCATTACAGGGTGCAACTCCCAATTTCTGAAAGTTCTTGCAGTCGAGGAGAGAAACAGGGGTGCAAAGTTTTATTTAGAAATTCGTGGTGATTTAGAAATGGGTGGATGAGTCAGTTACCAAGCAACTGAATTCTGATCACGTGACCATGATGGGGAGGTGCTTTTTCCAATGCTATTATAACTTCAAACAGTCACTGTTGTAAGTTGAGGACTATCTGTAGAGGTTTTCTCCTTGCTCCGGAGATATTTCTCTCTGGGGAAAAATATGTGCCCTGCTTTGGGGCACCCTCTCAAATGCCCAGGATGGAGGCTGGGCACAGCAAACCCCACGGCACCCCCCTCCCTCCCTCCCTCCCTCTCATGGCTGCCTCACCGAGCTCCAGTTGGACTGGACCTGCCAGTGGCTGCAGAAGTGCACTTGGCAATCCTGGGTGGCGTCCGGCTTCTCCAGGTGGCCGCAGCGCTGAGGGTGCACCATGGTGGTGCGGTTGGCGTAGATCTGCCGGCAAAGGACCTGGCGGTGCTGGGTTCCCGGCCCGCAGGACCTGCTGCAGGCCGACCACTCGCCGGCATCCCAGCTGGAATGGACAAGCAGAGAGGAGCATAAGGGGGGGCGGGGGAGGCTTGCAAAATACGACAATCCTGATTGCCAGCGTCACACATTTTGAAAATGGCTTATATTTAATCATCCGGTTCCCTTGGGCACCCAAGCGTGTTAAGAGCAGCAAGGAAAACAATTCAGGACAAAATGCCTCCCACCCCCCCTTGGGAACAGATTCCGTGGCTCACAAATTCCAGCTGGGCTGTAATCCGCTTTGTGCAAAAGGATAAAATCTCCGCAGGGACGTGAAAACATTTCCAGATCCCCAGAGGCTGATCCGTCGACAGGGCGGCTGCAAAGTTAGACCCCACTTTTCTGACCCTTCCTCAGATTGTCACCAATGCAAAACGCCTTGCAGATCTCTTGGCCGAGACACCTCCTGCCACTGGACCGGCCCCTCGGCACACACACACCCCAATCTCTGGTGCTGGGCTCAGCCGGGGGAGAAGGCGAGATGTGGGGAGGGGGCTGAGTCCTCCTTAAAGGTCCAGAGGGAAGGAGTGGCGGCTTACAAGGCCGGGCAGGGTTCCGTGTTGCAGATCTCTTCCTGCACAAGCGGTTTGGGGATCTGGTGGCATTTTTCTTCCCCGACTTCCTCCTGGGAAGCGCGAGAGACGCAGCGGAAGACAGACTGCCAGAAACCTGAAAGGGAAAAAAAATGGAAAAACATCCAGGGCTGCAAACCATCATATTGAGGGAAGTATTGAGGGTGGGTGGGTGGTCAGGGGTCTCAAAAACAGTCAAAGCAAAAATTTGGGGGTCTCTGCAGCTCCATGTCTCTCTACACAATTGACACAAGTACAACAAGTTCTATTTTTGCCCTGCGTTTGGGACAGGCTAACCTTAAATTAAATGCACCGTGGAAAAGCCAGCCAAGAGCATAGACTGTCCTCATAGTGTTAGCCTCCTCTTCCTCCTCCTCCTCCCTTCATCACTGGGTTATTCTCCAAAAGAGATACCAGTGGCTCAGAGCAAAAGGAAAACCTCCTTGCTCAGCAGCAGTCTACCTGCCTAGGAATTGGCAGAAACGGCAGTGGCTTCTTCGCCCTTCCCGGCTCACCTTTCCCGCAGGAGGCGGAGCACTCCGTGTTGCCGAACCGCTTCCAGGCAAAGTCCTGGCTGGGTTCGGAGGGGTGCCGGACGGGGGGTGGGGGAGGCGGCAGGGGTGGGACCCGGGCACTGCGCTGCAGAGTCTCCAGGCTCCTCCGCGATTGGCTGGCTGGGGCAGGAGGGGGAGGTGCCTCACGGGGGCTGCCCCATGAGCCAGAGGGAGGGGGCAGCTGAGCTGAAACAGGGCTCCGTCTGGGGGCCGAAAGCAGCTGGCGTGCCCTGCCAGCTGGAGGCTCCACCGCAGCCAAAACACCTGGAAAGAGAGAGGAGGTTTCTTTAGAGTGGCTTACAGGCGATCCTCGACTTATGACCACAATGGAGTCCAACATTTCTGTTCCTAAGCAAGACAGCTGAGTGAGTTCCTTCTTGCCACAGTTGTTAAGCGAATCACCACATTAGTAACATGGTTGTTGAGTGAATCTGACTTTCCCACTATTTCTCAGAAGGTCGCAAAAAGGGATCACGTGACCCTGGAACTTCGCAATCGTCATAAATCCGAGTCAGTTGCCAAGGCTCTGAATTTCGATTACGTGACCATGGGGAGGCTGCACTGGTCATTAAGTGTGAAAAGTCACTTTTTCAGTGCTGTGGTAACTTCAAACAGTCACTAAATGAACTGTTGTAAGTTGGGGACTATCTGTATTAGGTTCCAACATCTAACCCTCCCCTTGAAGAATTGCAGAGCTAAAGGGAGCTCTCGGGGGTGGGCAAACTTGAACTCGGACCCAAACAGCAAAAAAACCTGCTCACCAAACCCCTCCTGAGGCCGCCGGGCATTGCGGTGGGAATCCACCGGCTGAGCCAGCAAGAACTGGTACGACACCCCGGGGTTGTCTTGCTGGAAGATCATCTGCGGGGGTGGGGGGAGACAAGGAAAGTGGCACTTACTCACCCGATCCTCTTCTCTATGCCCCCTTTCCGCCCAGAAAGTCCTTGTGCCACACGAACCCTCAAGCAGCCAGGCCATCCGGAGTGCCCCCCCCCTACTCACATACAATTCTACGGGCTTGGTGGTGGGTCCGTCAGCCGTCAGGAGCTCCCCGTCCTCCTGGTCACTGTAGACGAAGACGGTGCCTGCTGCCTCGTAGTGCCCGGGAGGGTTCACTGCCCAGTTTCCGTTGATGATCGATTTGCCATTCTGGGTACGGAGGGCTGGGAGGGGGAAGGAGGGGGCTCGTGTAATTGTTGTAGTCTGCCAGCAGCCTGCGGAGCTGGCAACTGAGTCAGACAGCGATGAGGCTGAGGAAGAACATAGGCCAGTCCTGGAGGCTGGGGAAGGCCCGGATGAGGGCTCTGCGTCAGAGGCAGAGATGGGGCCAGGGCCATCTGGGAGTGAGGTGCGGACTCTGGAGCCTCCAGAGGCTGACAGTAGTGAGGCAGAGGAACAGGAGGAGCCTGTTCCTAATGCACGCATGAGAAGAGCTGCCAGAAGGCAAGAGCAGCTCAAGCAAAGAGGATGACTCAAGAGTAGGGCCAAGAGATGATTGGCCCCTCCCATAAGGCTTAAAAGACCAGCAATGGCGTTTGGGCTCTTTGCCGGAAAACAACATTGATAGCTTTGTCTTGTTGCATTTATTTTGTATCGGTGTCTTCTGAACGTTTGCCAAGAAAGGCCTTTGGCAGTTTGCCTAATTGGACCAAGGTTGGTGATAAGACTGAAGAATTTGTGTTGGGGGAATTTGCTTTAATTTAGTTGAACTACGCTGGGAATGAAGTAATTCTCAGCTGTTCGAATAAAGTGTTTGTTTTTACACTGACTGAGTTTCCTACTACCTACTTGGGCCTGGGTCACAACAGTCATTTCACACCCAGCCCCAGTGACTCCAGACCCTCCTTCTGGCCAAGCCAACCGGGCAATGCCAGGAGCCCCCATCCCAGAGACTGGGTAGCTCTCATGCCGCGCGTGGCCTCAAGAGAACAGGGAGCAAATGTCTGGGAATAATTCAGTGTAAACGGAGAGGATCCTCCTATCTTGGACCTACCCAGATAGTTGGGGCTACGGGACATTTCCCGGACTTGGATCTGGGTGGCCCCCGCCGGGATCTGCAGGATGCGCTGGTAGCCGATGGGGATGTTGGTCTCGCTGTAATTGCCCGACACCAATTTGCAGGTGGTTTGGTCCCCTCCGCACACCCCACACTTGTCCAGGGTGCGATTCGACCCCAGGATCCCATCACAGCCAGGGGTCTGCAATGAATGAGAGAGGAGGAATGGGGATCCTCTGAGGATCACTGGCCCAGAGGATCCCTCGCCTCCCGAGCAGTGCCCTGGAGATACAGATTAACAGAGTCGGAAGGGACCTTGCAGGTCATCTAATCCAACCCCACACCCAGCTGGCATTGCTTTGCAAGCGGGACCCCACCCCCACCCCGTCTCTGTTCCCCAGAAGCTGAGGGACTCACGAGGCACTGCCCGGCTACACAGATGTCCTGGGACGAGGCCTCGCAAGGAGTGCCGTCCTGCACTTTTTCCGTGTGACGGACGTAAAAACGGTAGCCAAGGGGACGGCAGTTCAGATCACAGCGCTGGGAGCCCCACACTAGGAAATGGCCAGGAAGATGGGAATCAGGATCTTACACACACACACACACACACACCAACACAAACTCTTGGTTGGAAAATATTGCATTGCAATCACAGGCATTCTCAGCACTCGCCAGCAGAGGCCGCCAGCACGACAGCTACACCATCAGTCCTGAGATCTGGACATAGAGGGGGGTCCCTATAAAGGGAGGGGGAGACCCAGGGCCCTTTGATGATTGTGGACTACAACTCCCAAAATTCCTGAGACAGACAGGCTCAGAAATTCTGGGAGCTGAAGCCCTCAAGTCATCAGAGGACTATGGTTCCCCACCCCTGCTATAAGGGGTATAACTTAAGCTCCTATGTAAGATTTTGTCTCTAATATCCCCACTTCCGGGGTGTGGGGGGGAGAGAGAAACCATCTTGGGCCATACCTGTCCCCTCCTGGGATGCAGCACCTGAACTAAAGCTCCAAAACAGTAGAGAGGGAGAGAGAGGTCTTGTGGAACTCACTGCCACCAGAAGCCAGAATAAGCAAGGGAGAGAAGAGGGAGGCCATCTTCTGCATCTGAGCTTCCATTCCCCAGCCCGGTGGTCAGAGACAGGATGGAGAAGGTATCTGGATAAATACTCACCCTCCGTGAAGGGCTCCCACTGGTAAAAGCGGCCCATGAACTCCTGGTCGTTGTAGGCAGCGCACTGGACAGCTCGGGGGTCCGGGCGGTCCAGGGGACACGGCTGCGGAAGGAAGGAAGGAAGCCGAGAGCAGGTTGAAGTTTCCACGCGCTGCTTCTTCTGCCACGCTTAGCCTGCAAAATTTCCCCCTCTGGGCATGGCTGCAAGTCTCCCACCTACCCCTGAAGTGGGACCCTCCCCCACCCGCTCACCCCAACAGCCCTTTCAGGTGTCAGGCCGTCCCAGCTGAGAAGGGAAACCAGCCAATGCCAATTTAAAAAGGAATTTTGTGTGTTTGGCTTTGATGTCTTGCCAGGAACTGGGACAAAATATTTTTCCCAGCCCTTCGGAATTTGGCATTGTGGGTCTGTTGTGCAAACATGGAAACCCTGTTGTTGTTCCGAAAGCTGGACACTCAGGAGATTCATCACCGAAGGGAGCAGGGAAGTGTGGTCAAGGACGGGTCAGCTGTCCACTCCAAAGGCCTGGCGACCTTTCACCCTTCCTGCGAAAGCTGGCCAAGAGAATCCTGGAAGAGCAGCAGCTTCCCAGGACGCGCACAAAAGTGTGCAATGAAAGGATATAGATTTTTCTGCTTCCGTTTCGGTTCACTAAGCGAAGAAACCTCCCCATTCTCCAGCTGGCTGTTATCTCCTCCAAGGGTGGAGCCCTGGAGAATTTGGAAAGTAACCCCTGCCCGCCCACCCGCCCTCATGCCACTAGTCCTCAGGGCCACCCTATCAGTGGAGAGGTTTCACTCAACTTATTATTTTTCTTTTTATTTATTATTCTCTTTGCTTGTTGGATGTGGCTATGGAGGTTGTAAAGGGCGCCTTTGAGACCCCCCCCCATAAGGGGCCAATGGCATGTACCCCACTGGGGAAGCACGAAAGTCTGGTATAACTCTTACAAGTGTCTTGTAATCTCAAATGGTCACTAAACGAGTGGCTGGCCATAAGTCGAGGTCTACCTACATTCTGTTCCTGAAACTATCACTCGGCCCGAGACGCAGCTCCGTTCCCATGAAGGTTTTCTAGAGACAGACATGGGGCTGTGCACCATGGGCCCCTGGGGCTCACCTGTTGCCTGCAGGCTCTGAACTGCCTGCTCTCCCCTTCACAGTGGAAGGTCTCGGTGCCGGGGGCATAGAGGTTCCACTGGGGGGTCTCTGCCTGGGGTCTCTGCCCCCCAGTGTGCAGGGGGACGGGGCTGCCCTGATGGAGCAGCCAGATATCGGGCTCGGCAGGGCCACGGAGCCCAGGCTGGTCCACAAAGAGGTGGTGTGAAAGTTGGGGGCCACGGCCACCCCTCCGAGGTTGGTGCTGCCTCTGGTTCCGAGAACGGGCCCGGCTGGGGGGCAGGTGGGGGTCTAGGCTGAGTCGGGGGGGCCGTCCCGGTGTGGCCCTTGGGTTGGGTCCCCTTCCAGGTCCTTTGTCTTGGGTAGCAGAGATGTGGCCGTTGGGGACTTGAGGGCCCCGGCGCAGGTCTTTTTGAGGGTGTGGTGGGGGGTTGCCAGGGGGAGAGGGCCTTTGAGAAGAGGAGCCCCCGGCAGGAGCCGAAACCCCCTCCTCTGCCACGCTGCTCCCTCCAGCATGAGACACGGAGGGAGAGTCTTTTTGGGGTCTTGGGGGCACCCCCGGGATGTCCTCCTCTGCAGGGATGGAGGGGGGGTCCTGCTGGGGAGGGCTGCTGGGGGCTGCTGAGTCCCCTTCCCCAGAAGGTCTGCTGTTCAGCCCCACAACTGTCCTAGGGTCCTCGGGGAAGACGGCTCCTGCCAGGCCCTCCGGTTGTTCTGCTCCAGGCTGAATCCCGCCCGGGGTCCGTGGCTTTTCGCCTGAGGTGGGGGCTGATTTGGGGTGCTCCTTTTCGGCTGCAGGAAGGAGAGACGAGGGGGTGGAGGAGGGCGGGGTCTCCCTGGTCTTCTCTCCATGGTGCCGCTTAAAACGGGGGGCGCCCTCTTCGGCCGGCTCTTTGTGGAGAGGCAAGGCGAAGGGCACCCTGCCGTAACCGTATTTGCCAGGCTTGATAGCCTCTCGAACTCGGGACCTGGAAGGCACAATGTTGTGCAAGATGACAATGTTGGAACAGAAGGCCGGGGTGCGGGGTGGGGACGACGACACCCCATTTTCCCTGGAGGTTCCTCCAAAAAGCTAAGTCAGGAGTGGGCAAGAAAATATTAGAAAGTCCCAGAACGGTGAGATGATTTGGGGGGTGTAGGGAGTGACACCCCCTTCTCAAGTGCCCAGAGGTGAGGGAAACTTTTGTAGTTTCCCCTCCCCGATTGTTGACATACACACAGTCCCAAAATTAGTCTCCTGACACTCACCTCCAGGCTGCCTGGGAATCTGGAGTGCCCTCAGGCCAGCTTCTTGGAGGCTCCTCTTCCTGGTTCGAGCCCCCCTCACGGCCCCCCTGTCTCGACGGCTTATACAATGGGATTACTTTCTGGGCAGAGGTCCTGGAGCCCCCAGCTGTAGATGGCCTTTGAGGCCCCGGTTGGCCCGGGAATCCTTCACGGCCAAGGGGAGTTCCCCAAGATCGCGTGGCCTCGAAGAAGGGGTTGGAATCCCTTGGCGCTTCGGCGTGGGAGGCGGGCAGGGCTCCGTCCGCAGCTGCCCCGGCCTCCTGACGGACATGGCGGTTGATGGAGCCATGAGGGCTTCCGCCGTAGATGGACGAGGCTGACCAAGAGTTCCTGTCCGAGCGCAGAGGGAAAGTCGACCAGCGTCTGGACGGGCGAGGCAGCCGTTCCCCGAAGTGGGGTCTTTGCTGCTGCTGCTGCGAGACTGCTGGTCGGGGGGCTCCGTCTGTCCTCCCAGCCCAGGGGTCCCGCTGATAAGGGGACTGGCAGCTACGGGTCCGTTCCAAGACCCCCAGGCTGCAGGGCTGCGAGCAAGAGGACCACGATCCCCAGCTGCCCCAAACGCCAGGCACCCTGCTTCCCGTCGACTCTTCCCCAGATGTCTGCCGAGGTGTCCTTGGGGCAACCTGCAGGAAAGACAAAGATCTGCAGGAATTTGGCAACCCTGGCTCAGCCTGGCATCTCTGTGCGAAAAACACCGCAAAAACCCAGCAACTTCCCCGCTTTACTCCTTCAGCCTCTTTTTAATCCGTTGATAGAATATGAATTTCACCGAGTGGCAGCCTATGCATAAAGCAACTCTTATCCAGAAACATGGAAGTTAAGAATGGAACTTCCAGATTCTGAGGCAGTCTACCCTTCCACTTGGCGACATGAGTATTTTCTTCTGCATCATATACACAAAAACCTCCACAGTGGAGGGATTCCACGTGGGATTTTGCACTGCGAGTTTTTGCGAAAAGAATACCGTTTCTGCTCAGCCGCCTTTCGCAAGGTGCAGCAACCCCCAACCCCTTATTGAGCCTTGAGGGCTAGAAACTTAGGACTTTTTCAACCCAGGGGCTTAATCGGATGGTTGAAAGCTTGCAGTCATTCTCTCTGCCTTTCCAGCCGTTTTCCCTCTCTCCCTTCCAAGCGAGGGGGCCTGGGTCCCCCTTTCCCCTCCTCCATTCTCCTCCTTTCCCCCCCCCACCCTCCGAGGTGTCCGGGAGGCTTCCCAGCTGGTGGCCTTTGGGTCAGCAGCCGGTTCCTGGATGGCCGGTGATGTCAGAGGCGCACCAAAAAGAGGAGAGGAACAAAGAGGGCAGATTTTTCTGCCATAAAAGGAATCAATTAATAAAATGAAGGTGATTTTGCTAAGCAGTCCAACCAGGGAAAGTTTTGGGTTGATGGGCAGTAAATACAAAAAGTGCCATTGGTTCAATGGTGTGGCAGAGAATTCTTTCTATTCCTTCTTCTTCCTTCCTTCCTTCCTTCCTTTCCTTCCTATTCACATCTCCCTCTTTCTCTCCCTCTCCCTCTCTTTCTTTTTCTTTTTTCTTTCTTTCTTTCCTTTCCTTCTCTTTCTTTTCCTTCCTACCATCCTTTCCTTCCCATTCACATCTCCCTCCTTCTCTCTCTCTCTCCCTTTCTTTCTTTTTTTCTTTCTTTCCTTCCTTTCTTCCTTCCTTCTCTCTCTCTCTTTCTTTTTCTTCCTTCCTTCCTTCCTTGCCTTTCTTTTCATGCTGGCTGGAGAATTCTAGGAGTTGAAGTCCACAGGTCTTCAATTTGCCACTCATGACCAAAAGTCAGGGGTTTTTTTCCAGCAGGAGGAATGCAGAGCCAGGCATATCTAGGGCCTATAGAGAGACTTTCTCCCAGGCTGGATTTTAAGGGAGCTGCTGCCTGTAAAAAGGCAGTGACTCTTTTCATTCTGCTGGCCTCCAACGCAGGAAGTTCCACCTTCCCCTTATGAATTGTTCTTGGGTTTCAATTGCATAAGGTCAGGCTTGCTTGAACCCACGCAAGAGCGGTTGCCGTTTAGCTGCGTGAGAGGAGTGACGTGTTTTAAAAGGAAAACCTTCTTTAAAAGAGGAAGGGTGAAAATATTTCTTGGCCTTTTAAAAGATACAGTTAATCCACAGGATAAAGCCCCAATTGCAAACTCCTTGGTGGCTGCCAAATTTTGTCATCTTCTCAGTCAAATAAACTCTGAGGCATAAAAAGGTATGTGGAGAAGTAAAATGGAAGGGGAAAACTTTAAATAAACCTCAAGATCTTTTCCAGACTCTAACCCCTCTTTTTTATTCCCTAAACCATCGCTAATCAAAACTCCCCAATTTATTTTCACATAATACGTTATGGAGCCAATGCAAACAGTCCCTGTTTAGCCACTGCTTCATTTTGTGACCGTTCGCAGTTACGACGGTGCCGAAAAAACCACTTCGCATCCTCACTTTTAAACCTTCCCAGGTCTGCAGAGCAGAGCTGTTGTAAGATCAAAGATGCGCCTTCACTTAGCGACCGTTCTGCTTAACAACAGAGTTGCTCGTCCCCATTGTCATCACTAAACAAGGATAACCTGTCCCATGTTTTGCGTTCATGACCCCGAGCAGTTCTTGCTGGCGAGAATTTGATCGTGGAGGGGGAACTTTGGAGTGGGCCCAATTTTTGAGCTATGGACAGCAAATTTATTTCTTCGAGTTTCTAGTCCTCAAGCACAGATATTAGACAGAGTAACCACCAGAGGCTTCTACCGGCCCTTTCAGGCAAGAAACAGGTTTCATTTCTTTTCAAAGGAGTTTCAGGGCTGGTGTATGAAATCGAAAGAGGCCACAGGGAACCCCCGTTTGATGGAGCCCAAACGAGGGGAGGCCTCCGGTATGGACAAGACGGGGCAGGCAGTGCTTCCTCCCTGGGAAAACACCCCCCCCAAAGTCCCTCTGGGCTTCTCTGCCAGCAGATGAGTAAGCCTCTTGGCCGACAATGACTCACCTTCTCGGAGGCCAGGCTCAGCACCACCAGGGAGAGTGTCAGCAAGCAGCCAGCCAAGCAAAACCTAGAAAGAAAAACAGAGCTGGGATTGGATTCTTCAAGGCTGCTGCTGCTGGGGAAAAGGCAGCTGTGCCAGGCGAAGAACTTGGTGGCCAAACTGTACGCAACACAGCCGCCTCCCTAGGCCTGAAGGATGCTCCAGGAGCAAAGCATGATGGGAATATCTCTGCCGAGGCACCTTTTCCCCAGCAACGGCTTCGCTGAAACAGATTCTCTCGAGCATCCCCTTCGGGTTTCAGTCCATCTTGAGGAGGGGGTCTCCAAATGTGGCCCCTTTAAGGCAGGTGGACTTTAACTCCCAGCATGGCTGGTTGGGGAATTCTGGGAGTTGAAGTCCACCCGTCTTAAAGTTGCCAAGTATGGAGACCCTTCATTTTGAGGGTGACGAGTAGGCATCTGTTCAAAGCCCAGGAAGCGCACACACACACACATGCAGACACACACACACGTGTACATATGCACACAAAGACACAGCATCAACCTGGGGGTGGGGTTGGATAGCAACTGCCAGCAGAGTTGGTGTCAAAATTGCCACCAAATATGGCAGGTACTTGTCATCTCAAGACCACCACCAACCCCTTGGACCTTGGAATGAAAGACAGGGGAGCAGAATATTTCTGCAGAGCTCTCCCTGTTTTTCTTGGCCTTTCTTTCCAAGTGGGGTGGGATGGGAGCGATTCTGGCCAGGTTAAGTAAGCCCTCCCAACAAACACACTTCCAAGCTGTGGAATCTCTCTACCTGTCCTGCCTGGACTTTCCAGACAGAGGAAGTACAGAAAATCCAATTTCTGTCTCTCAGTTGTTAGCGATGGAGGAAAAGTTGTGTGATGAACTGATCATGTTTTATAATGCATCCATCAAAGCCAATTTATATTTTTCATCTCTCTTAATGCACGTCCCTCGAGATGCAAAATCTCTCAATCAGGGAAAGTGAAGGGCTACAAAGCAAGCTTCTAGTCCTCATGAGGGCAATAAGTTTACATGTGAAGAATAAGAGGTTCCACCGTTTTGAGAGTCACCCAGACTACCCCCCCTTCGGCACCCCGAATTTTCTCCCCAGCCTTACCTCCCAATCTGGTTTTGGCCCGCTGCTCCCATCGCCTCTCCGGCTGTGTCTTGGCGTGTAAAGGGAAAGGCCGCCTCCTTGCACTTAAGGTTTGCACAGCCCGCCCATCTCTTCTAGCGGTGGGGAGGGGACCCCCCCTCTCAGGAACCACCTTTCAATCCCCTAAAAGAGCAATAAAGTTGATGAAGTAAAAAGAGATAGCCAAGCGAAAAGTCAATATCCGGAACCTGTTAAAATGCTTGAAATATTGACTTACAAATCCTGCAAAAAGGGAAGGAGGGGTGGGGGGGAGGGGAAAATTTGGCCAATGGGTTGGGAGGGGGGGAGAATGTCTTTCTCTTAAAACTTTTGAACTTTTCTTCAACTTTCAACCTTGCGCTGACCTTCCGAAAGGAAGAATCGTGACTCACTCGGAGATGGGAGGAAGCGAAGAGGAAATTAAGAAATTTCTCAAAGAACCCAGAACTGCCTGGGGGGCTCCATTCTGCAAGGAAAAGCCCAGGCCCCAATCTGGGGCCCTCCTTCAGGTGACACCACCCTCACACACCCCTTGAAAGTCGTCCTGAAGAAAGTTGGTCAATTCCTCCAGAAAGTCTCCTTCCCATGAAATTGGCTCCATAATCCCCATGACCCATGGCTGGCGGCTTCTGCCCAGTTCCCACCCGGCTGCCCTTTGTGCTAACTTTGAGTCTGCCCACCCCTCAGGCTGGGGAATTAAACCTGCCATAATTTGTTTGTACAAGCCAGATTCATGGATGGCTTTGTATAAACTGGCACTGAGCGACCCTTCAAATACAGGATAGTGAAGTTTTCTTCCACCTTTTAAAATAAAAAAATCAGTGCCACACGCACACAGCAACCAGTCTCTAGTTTTTCTTCCAACTCTCTGCTCTCTTCCTTTTGTTCCCCACCAGAGTCATAAAATATAATGCCCGGCTGCAGTTCGAAGGGTCTGCGGTGGCTGAAGCCCGAAGAGAGCAGTCCGGAGACCTTGCCAGCCAGCGTTGCCATGGCCGCCTAACTCCAAAGTTTGGTCTCCCAGGCCTTTGTTTGTCCAGCCTGCTTTCTAATCTGTCCTGCGGTATTTTTATCCCGCTGGGAACCATGCAGTTTTCTTACGTTGCCCAGGATCGGATGTCCAGGCCAAATATACCAGCCACATTCCTTGTTTATCTTTCCAGCAACGGCCCAGGCCAGAGTGGGAGGCTGCCTTCCAAAGGGTGCCCTTGCTTGGAGGTGTGTGGGGAAGGGGGCTGTGAGGGGGTCCCGAGATGACCCTCAGGCCCAGACCCTTTCCTGCCATCTCCCCAGGGCCCCACTGCTCACCCCACGCAGGAACCCCTCACAGACCACCTCCTGGATCCTGACTGACAGGTGCGGTCAGTGTGGAGGTTTTTTTCTCCCAGAATTTACAAGAGAATTAGGGGTGCAGGTGGATGGAGGGAAACCCCCCTATTATTGGCCTCTGTAGTCAATTCCAGGGAACGCAGCACAACAAGGCCAATATTTTGACACACGCGTGCACACACACCGATCCAGAAACACATTGCAGGACGGATTGGATCTGGGGAAATGACAGGAATTGAAGCAACCGAGGTGGCTGATGCTGGAAAAGCAATTAAGGAAGGGGGGGAAAAGGAGAAATGAAAGTTCTGACTGGAGATGAAATCATTGCAAAAGGATTGTGTAAAAAAAGGAGTAAAAAAGGTAAAAATGAAGGGATGAAGGCATCTCTCTCTCTCTCCCCTTCTCTCTCTTTCAGGGCTTTTCCAAAACAAACTAGGGCCATTCCTGGCTGAAGGATCCAAGAGGATGGATGCAGGGCCATCTTCGCCCATCTTCAAGAGACAGACAGCCTGGATTGGCAGGACCAAGTTTGCCTTTGTTTGCTCAAGTAAAAGAAATGCCCACTATTTCTTTTCCTTGGTTTTTGTCACTAGGATTGGCTTTTGCAAGGCAGCTGATGGGCCACCCAGGCAGGGGACCCCACAAGTCAGGGACGCTCCTGAGCATCTGGGAACAGCTGGGAAGGGAGAGCCCACCATTCAGGGCAGGGTCGCCCACCAGCCGAGCCCTGGACCAAAGCGGCAAGTCAAAGCTCCGTCTCTGCCTCTCCAACCTGGCGACCCACACGCGCCAAGACCCGCTTTTTGCTTCCATCCACGTGTTTCCTCTTACAAGCCGCCACCCCCAACACAACTCGGATTCCGCCCGCTGCGGTTGGAATTGCTGGCGAAGCGGTAGCAACCGCAAAACAGGAGGGCAGCTTCTGAGAACGCGCAGAGCGCCCGGGCGCAGCTCCGGGGGGCTTCTCTTGCTGCTAAAAGTCAAAACAACCGACCAGCGGGTTGCAAACATAATTCCTGGCCCCGGAGGCTTTTTGGTGGCGTGAGCAGCTCCCTCCCTCCCTTCTTGGCTCCGCTAATTACAGTAACATTCCCCTCCTCTTACTTCATGCTTAGCCAGAGGGGGAGGCGGGGGGGGGGGAAGGATGCTGATAAAAAATGATTTAGCCTCCCTCTGCTTGGCTGGCGGTTTGGAAAGTCCGCAAGAAAAGGCCGCGCTCGCTGGGAAAGCGACCGGAGACCAAAGGAAGCGGCAACCGCCAAGGTTGCGCTCTCGGCCGCCGCAATTCCCTCTCCGGCCTGGCCAGCGAGCCAAGCTACCTCGCCTGACACCAGCGCCACCCTCCGCTCCTGGGCGATGGGGGGGGGGAGTCTGGCAAGGCAGCCAAGGCAAGTCTCCAGTCCGAGGTGCCAGAGTTCTTCCTCGCACGCACCGCCCGGCCCAGGAGGACGCCTGACCTGCGAAGCCTGCCTTGACTTACCCACCCAGCGCAGCACGGCGGAGCCTCCACCTGGCGGAGCAGAGCAGGGCCGGGCCTGCCAGGGACTTGGGAGGAAATATGCCGAAGTCACGAAAAACCTTGGAAGGAGGAGGGAAAGCTAAAGTCACCCAGAGGCCAGGCAGGAGATACCGGCCGTTTCTTCAGCCACTGGGCACCCTGTCAAAGCTCCGAAGGGAAGGCTGGCAGGATTCGTATCTGCTTCCCAACCGGTGTTTCTCAATCAGAATCCGAATAGAGCTGGAAGGGACCTTGGAGGTCCAACCACCTGCTCAGGCAGGAAATCCTATAATTAAGACAAATGACTGTCCAGTCTCTTCTTAAACGCCTCCAGTGATGGAGCGCCCAGGACTTCTGGTGGCAAGCTGTTCCACAGGTTAATTGTCCTCACTGCTAGGAAGTTTCTCCTTCATTCCTGGTCGCTTCTTTCTTTGATTAGCTTCCAACGGATTAGTTTCTCAACCCTGGCAGTATTAAGATGGGTGGATTTCAATTCCCAGAATTCCCTAGCCAGCATTGATGGCTTGAAAATAATGCAATGAAGTAAGAAGAGACCTGGCTGGGGAATTCTGGGAGTTGGAGTCCACCCATTTTGGTGCTGCCAAGGTTGAGAAACAATGGTTTAAAACTTCAGTCCACTCCCCACCAGCCCCTGTTGAACAACTAAACCTCTATCCCAGCACAACTCCGCCTTATAATCGTGCCTTTATTATGGGTTTTATCTTATTTATTTTTTATTTTATTTGCCTGACAGAGCAATAAAGCAGTGGAATGACTTGCCCCCTGAGGTTGTGGGTGCTCCAACATCGGAGGTTTTCAAGAAGGGGGCAGGACAGCCATTTGTCTGAAATGGTTTAGAGTTTCCTGTTTGAGAAGGGGTTGGACTAGAAGACCTCTGAGGTCCCTTCCAGCTCTGTTATTCTGTTAATATTTTATCTTGTATATTGTATTGTGCACATACCTACACACACGGTATGTGTGTGTTTGTGTATGCTGATGCTTCATTTAAATTAATATTTGTACATCAGTGATTAGATGACCTCTGTATGCCATAAACTAAATAAATAAAAATAGCAACCAATCCATCTGCAAAGGCCTCCCCCCTTTAAGTCTCTAAATACTCCACCAGAACACTGGAGAGAACAACTAAAATAAACTGAAATAATTAATGAAGGCTTAGGGTTGAAAGGAGAAAGACAGATCTAAGCTGGGAAGGCTGATTTATCGCAAAAGCCTTTTTTAGAAATTCATCAAACTAAGCTGCCTAACAAGATGGGAGAAGAATGTGGCTGCCTGAAATCAAGTTACAACAAAGTTGGCTTTTCAGAGGATGGGCTGCTGGCTGGGAAGGGGATCTGGGAAGGGGAGAGGAGAGGAGAGGTGGGCAGGATGACATAGGCTGAAGAACAATCCTCCTCGCCTTGCAAATGGATAAGAAAGAAAGAAAGAAAAGAAAGAAAGAAAGAAAGAAAGAAAGAAAGAAAGAAAGAAAGAAAGAAAGAAAGAAAGACATAGTTTTAGCACACTTTGTAGAAGGAAAAGCAAACTTCTAGTCCACATGGCTCACAAGTTGGCCGTTTACTCCTGGTGACATGCCGGGGGGGGGGGGGAGAAATCGGAATGGGTCCCCTGAGGAATCCGGCTTTGGCCACTGGAATGTGCCAGCCTGGATATAATCCGTGCAAATGCAGCCCTGATTGTACTCCGGCCACCGGTGGGGATGGAAGGACAGAACCTCCTAGACTGTCCACCCAGCCCCGGAGAAAGATGGGGAGGCCTGCAGGACTTTCGCTGGCCAGTCGGCCAACTCCTGCATCCTGGAAAGTTTCTGGAAGTCCATCTGTGACCCTTTGCCAAGTTCAGCGGTTGCTGGATCCAGAACTGGATTCTCTATCCTGACCGGCTGTGGCTTTCCAGGATTTGGGGAGGGACCTTCCCTGAGGCCGAGGATCAAATGGAACCCCAGCACGGTTCCCCAGAAAAAAACACCCAAAAGAGATTCCAGTCATGGGTTCACAATCACCCATCGTGAAGGAGCCTTCCTCCTCCTCCTCCTCCCTCTTCTTCTTCTTGTCCTCCTCTTCATCCCCCTCCCCCCTACAGCCCCTTCCCCATTTAGCTTGGACCAGAGGGAGGCTGACATTGCAACGGAAAACAGACAGTCTGCAGATCTGGGGGCTGCATTACAGCGGGGACCCCTTGCCCCCCCCCACCGCCCCGCCCATCCCACACTCTGCTCTGCATTCCCATCCAACCCCTTTTAAAACTGCACCCCTCCGCACTTTTACAGCTTCTTTGCACAAGGAAGGAAGAGAAAGACACACACACACACACACACACACACACACACACACACACACACACGGACGCAGAGCATAGATTTCAGCAAAACCCTGAACCTTTGGAAGACGTGACAAGAAAGCCTTGTATGTAGCTAAACATGTGTGTGGGGGTGCAGGCTGAATCTCCTGTGGGTTGGGCCTTAAAAAATCTCCCCCACTCCAAAACTTCAGGCTCATTTTTAAAGATTTTTATAGATTTTTGGGGTTTCCCAGCTGTTTTTGCAGCAAGGCTGTTTGCAACCTCTGGGTGGGAACAGGGGAGGGGAGGGGTCTTGGTGACCCTCAAGGCAGCCCCCCCTCCCCCAGGACTGAAAAAGAGCCCCAGCCCCACACATTCTTAACCTGGCCCGGCCTCTGCAGCTGCGGCCCTAAGGATCTGGAAGGCTGGGCGGCTCGCTTTGGATGCTCCGGGTGGCTGCGGGTCGTGCTTCTCGTTCGTCCAGGGAAGCCCTCCGAGGCCGGCCGAGAGCTGGCAGGACATCCACGCTCTCCTGGAAGGGGGGGGTCAGTCAGGAGGTGCCGGCTCAGCTGACCTCCTCATGAAAGCCCACCGCCCGTCACGTCACCCGGGGAGAGGAAGCAGGTGAAGGCAGCAGCCAGCGTCACCTCCAGGAATGTGACCCTCCCCTCTGGAGGTGGGGGGGGGGAAGAACCGTGGCCCCTCACCCCTTCACCTTTGAAGGAGGAGGAACCTCACCATTCCTTTGCTTTGGAGCTGGTGAGAGGGAAGGCCGGCCAAGCTCGGCCCCCCTCTTGGCTTCACCCCATCCTCTAGCAAGCCTCCTGCCTTCCTGTTCCCTGGGGTGACAGCTCCCATCATCCCCGGCACTCACACCCAAATGGCATCCCGGAGCATCAAAAGGATGCCAAGGGGAAGATTGGCTTTAAAACCACCACCCGGGCAACTCTGGGGGATGCCCCAGCTTTTATTCTGAGGGAAGAACACCTGAAAAGCAGCGATCCCCAGTAGGGGTGGGGGGCATCCTGAGGCCTCCCCCCACACACTATTTGGAAAGCTCTCCAGAGAAATTGGGGGGGGGGCTGCAAAGGAGAAGAAAACCTTTTGCAAGGAACAGGCCGGCCTCAAGGAAAGGAAGACACTCACGGGACTCCCCCACCTCTGAACATGCACAGAGTGCCTTTTTGTTCCCTCTCCCACAGAAAATCCTTGGCCCCACCTGCACTAGAGAAAAAGCTGCCCTGAGCTATCCCATCCCCTCGGAGGCTACCTGGCCCCTCCCATTTCCCCCAGTCCTACCCAGGAGGCCCGGAGCCAAGCACATTCACCCCCAAAGTCCTCTGGATGGGGCAGCCTTCCTTCCACGTTTCCCATCCTGGGGCTGATGGGAGGAGCCCCCCCCCACCCCCAACAGCCCATTACTTAGCGGTGAAGCAATGCGGAGCACTGCACACGGAAAAAAGCCTGATGTCTCCCCAGAGCAAAGCGGAATG